>NW_017729022.1:22718006-22737549 GCF_001723915.1 Gavialis gangeticus | reverse complement strand
GAGGATGGGTATTCCTCCTTAATGTAGAGTGCCACGCCCCACCTTTCCTGTCCCTCCTGTACAGCCTATAGCCCAGTGTTGTTGCTGCCAAGGGTGGGGTGGGCCTTCACATCCCACAGGGGAGGGTGAATGGACCCAGTCAGGCTGCAGATGGGGTGGCACATGCTCACCTCTCCTCCCTGCTCCCCTTTCCACCCACAACCACAGCTGGAGTAGAGCTGAGTGGGGTGAAGGCAGATGCAGGCTGCCCCGTGGGATCAGGGCTCTCCACTCTGCTGCCTTTGCCCTGGGGTCCCCATGCTGGCCACATGCTCCATGCCTACCTGGCAGTGGGAGGCATAACTTGTTGCCCCCACTGCTGCTGGCAGCACACACAGGGGGCAGCCCACATCTGTCCCATGCACAATTATGTGGGGAGCACATGCCACCCCATTCCTCCCCTGGGGGGTGCGCACAGTGGTAGGGAGTTACCCCCTTCCCTCCTCCACCCCCCCCACCACGTCCCCTGGACAAGCCGCCCATGGTTCCGTCCCACTCCCCACCCCGGCCCCAGATCCCATGTACCACCCTGGCTGGGCAGCACCCCCAGTCCCTGTCCCACTCCCTCACTCACCATGGCAGCCTTGGTCTGCCCCTTCCCTCCCCATACCCCTTCCCCTCCAGAGATTTACCTGCAAGGAGCTGCTCTCCATGCTGACCTGGCTGTTTACTGGCCATAGGCATGCATGCAGCCACACACATGCACGTAGCACCCCTTGAGTCCCACTCCCAGTAGCTCCAAACAGGACCCCTTGCAGGCTAGAATGCTGCCCACCTGCAAGGGGAAACCCGCCATTTCCTGAGGAAACCCAGGCACCCAAGGGGCCCCTGATTGGCAGGGGCCCCTGGGGCCAGTGCATTAATCCACCTCTGGAGAGGAGAAAACAGGGCACAACAGACAACCAACAGAACAAGATGGTCCACAAGCACATCACAGCCCAGATGGTGGCTCAAGGGCACTACCAGAACTGGCAGTAGATCCACACTAAAGTCAACTGCATGAAGTTGCAGTATATTCAGGGCATGGGCACCAACAAGGTCTTGGGTGCTGAAAGAACTGTGGTCCCCTTCTACAAGGAGTTTTCAAGCATCCTTGAGGAGGACCATCCTTTTGCTCTCCACCACACCATGCACTGAACACACACAGGCCTAATGCAGCATGATAACAATCAAAATGATGATGGAGTTCTGTCTCCACCACCTGCTACCACAAAAGCCATGGCAGAGCACAAGGATGTTGGCTCAGTGGACTTGGTCCCCACCCAGACTCAAACACAGGCTGGACAAGATGGGGACAGCTTGGACAAGACACTTATCAAGCAGGTGGACACGGGCAACCTAGACCAACTAGAAGTATGTTTCAGCAGGAACTCCAGGGAAAGGATTACTGGTGGGGTGCTTGGACCTCTGGAGGTGGCGCATAGCTGGGTGGTGACTCAGGACTCAGGAATTTCTTAGGTGTGGGATTGGCAATCAATACACACTGCTCCCCTACCCCTTTAATTTACCAGAAGACTGTGGGCATTGTGTTCAGCACAATGCAGAGGAGATGAGAATTAGTGGCCAGTGCTTACACTGTGGCAATTGTACATAGGCCAATGACACATTAAGGCTTGAGGAGCCAGTTAAGGCACCTAGTGGCTGGGCCAGTTATTATTAACCCTAGTTAAGGGTTAATCCATACATGCAAAATGATAAGTGGAAACCCAGTCTACCTGCCTCACCCCACAAACCACCCTACTTAGAAATGGCAGCTCACAGCCAGCCCCTTCCCTGTTTCTGGACATCCCACATGTACTGGGGTACTTTGATGGGCTTCAAGGGGCCAACTTCCCCCTGGGCCACACATATTGGTAGATGCTGGTTGAAATCTGCATGCCAGTATCTAGGGTTGGCTTAACAGAGCTCCCCCTGCAACACCAGGGTCCAGCCCTTGGACAGCCTTGGACAGCATTTTGGGGTACTAACTCATAGAAACGCACTATTTAAAGCATTTATTTAGGTGCACCTGAGCACAGTCAGAGGGGTGGCTGAGGGGGCAAATCTCTGAGAGGAGGGACATGTAGAATAAACCATAACCCCAGGTCAACCTGCATCCTCACCCTCCAAAGGCACTGTTGGTATGGCTGGTGGTAGTCCCATATGCTCCTCTGTGGTGGCCAGGTGCAGATGAGTCTGCTGCTGGGGAACACTGTCATCACTGTCACTTCAGCTGTCTCTGTCACCCCACCGATACTAGGTGGAGCCACTTTGGGTGGCAGTGAAAGTTTTCATCTCTTGGGATTCCAGGTCTTCTTCACAGCTTAGGGTTGCAGTGACATGACAGTGGGCTCAGAGCATTCAGGCAGAGCACAAGATGGGGCATCATTCTTCAAGAGAGCTTTGTAGGGTGTGGAGGAGGGCAAGATTATCCTAGTTCAATATGAGAATGATCACTGCTTTCACTGCTAGGATGCTTGGCAGAGCTATGAAGCAGTAATACAGAAGTAGAAAAGTTTCCGAAGTCTCAGCATACATTCCATGGAATCACTACTTTTTCCAGGGAGCCATCACAAATAGTTATGCTCTTCCATGTCTCTAGGATAAGTGCTGGCACAAAAGCTTGCAGAAGTAGCAGGGCCTATCTTGTAGGGTTGCCACCTGCAAGCTCAAAAAGATCTGTGCTGCCAAAACATTCTTGCCAGGGAGATATCAACCAGAGAAGTGATGTGCTGAGACAGGGACAGACAAGATAATGTAGTAGGAAGGTGCCTTCCTAATGGGTGATCCCCACCCACCTGTGGGCAACTCTGGGGGGGGGAAGAGTTTGGGGGAGACGGTAGCTAGCTGAGAGTAGATATCTGAGAGATTGCTTACCATGGTACGGTTCTCCTCTCATCCTGCTTACTCATGGAAGTGAGCAGGGAGAGTAAAACACACTGGCTTTCCCTCATAATATCTTAGAAGCTGGTAGCAATTTCAAGGTCTGCCCTGCTGTCAGTGTAATGTTGTCTGTGCACCTGTCAAGACTGTATGTGTGGGAATTCCAGGATTGACACAAATTATCTGCTAACTATGGAAGTGCACTCAAAGTCACTTCTATTTTGTTCAGTCCTCTGAGTTTGCTCTGGCCTGGGAGAGCTCTGGAAGTTTCAGCACTGATGCTGCTCTAAGGACATGAAAGGGCAGTCCCACTCAGACAGTATCCTGTAACCAAAACACCAGTAGGACCAGCAAGATGCTGGAGGAGTTCATGGAATCCTTCACATGGAGAGGTGATGCCACTGAGAGCTGGCTTGCTGCCCATGAGCACCAGCATGATTGGTCGGAGGAGCTGCTAAGAAGTGTTCGGCAAACTTCCGTGGATTAGGACTACCAGTTCCTGGAACAGATGCAGAGGCTCAGAGATGGTCCAGGAATTGGCCCTCCAGATCCATGCATCCCTCCAGTCTGTTACAGACTCATGTAGTCCTTCCTGGACAGGGTGGCTACTGCTGCTGCAGAGTATGTTTATGTCATGACTATAAGGCTGCAAACACCTATAGTCACCTACCCTCCCACACCCAACCAGAGGCAATGGCACCAGTCTAACACCAGCCTGGGCTACCATGGAGACTGGCTGCCTCCCACATATCCTCCCACACCCTTTCCTGGCCAGCAACTGCCTCAGAATGGCCAGTGGAGCAAGAGGAGGCTGGTTGGGCACACTGTGCATACCACCCCGTACTCCAACCACGCTGGCCAGTCAGAACCGTATACCTGCTGGCATGGCTGGGTGCCAAGCAGGGAGTGGAGGTCTGGGCAGCAGGTCTAGGCTATGGCAGGGGCAGCCTTTCCCTTTTCTGAAACAACAGGAGGTGACAGCACCCCAGCAGCATGGAGGCAGTACCACAGAAAGGTACCTGAACTCCAATGATGAGACAGAAGCATGTACCCTGGCACTATTTGCCCCCATCCAGCTCCTCAGCAGTGTGGAATTGGATCTACCCGTGCAGCTATCAAGCTCTGTGGAGCCATCCAGCAAGGAGACCTGTAGATAAAGGATTTGGGTGGACCTGAAAGTACCCCACTCATCTCTGTTTGCACAGTGTTAATTTAAGCTTATCACAGTTGCTTGTGAGATGGTTTTTGTTTTCAAGTGCTTATTTTAAGTGTATTTGAAGAAATAAAGCTTTCACAGTTACAAAATTTGTTTTTTGTGTGCTTCTGGTCCAGGCCACCACTCAAGTCATTTTCAACCCCAACCCACCCAGCCTCTGTTCCCCACCTCCCAGCCAGCCTTCATGAACTCCCAGCTCAGGACCCAGTTCCTGAGTTTCCCCCTCCCAGCCAGCTCTTGCAAACTTCCAGTGCAGGACCTCAGTTCTCCCATCAGTTTTCCAGCAGGCCCAATCTTTTTTCTCCCTCTCCAGGTGCCCCACCCTGCCCTGCTCCAGTCCTTCACAACAGGGAGCATTAAGGCAAAAAGTTAATGTGAAAGATGTTTACTGAGATGTTTTGGAGAAGTACATTAAAAGGTACAGCATGGTGAATGAAGGACTGACAATCACTTAGAGGTCCCCTGTGCCCCGCTTCCATCTGGCAGAACATTGTCCCAGAAAGGAGTTGGCCAAGGCTTCCCTGATCAGAACAGCCTGGAGGTGGTTCTGTCTGGGAAGTTCAGCCAGGAGCTCTTCTGGGTACCATCCAGAGCACCAGGGGCTCTACTCCATATGTGTTGGTCCAAAGCTGGCCTAATTTCCAGGAAGGCTTCTCCTCTCACCTTGCATATATTGTCAAGGATGCATACAGGGGTCACAAAGCTAGGAATGTTCCTCAGCCTGAGTTCAAGCTGAACCCATAGGGACCTCCAGCACACCTTTAGGTGCCCAAAGACATGCACCACCACCATCTGGCACCTGCTCAGCCAGTATCTGAAAAACTCCTTTTTATGGTTCAGCTGGCTGCTGTATAGCTTTATGAACCAGGGGAGCAGCAGATAGGCTGGGTCCCTGGTGATCAAGGGAGTAACAAGCAGCCAAATTCATGGTGGGAGCTCTAGCAGTGAACTCTAGCTTGACCATTACCAGAAACCAGGGTTCCTGAATATGCAGGTATTGTGTCCCTGGCCCGACCACCCAACATTGATGTTAGTGACTCCTTGCAGTATACCAGAAAAGACCCCCCTTGCAATTTATGTAATCTGAGGTACAAATGAGGGGAGCACAGAATGGATATGTGTTTCCCACTGCTGGTGCCCATGTGGTTCATAGAGCCCATCTGTTTAAACCCAGCAATGACTTCCTGTGGGTCCCCAAGCCAGATGAACTGAGGCCCTGGCTCCTTCAAGTCTGACATCATATATTCCACACACGACTGTTGTTGCTGTTGTGCAACCCCATGCTAGCTGGTTGGTGGTGGAACAGAGGCTGTCAGTGTTTTGCCAACTTCCAAATCACCAAGGCTATTCATCTTTTGACAGACATAGGGTGCTGGTGCTCAATGTCTTGTCACAGTGGCAGGGAGCCAGCTTGGTGTAAAGGTCCACACGTGCCATGGAACATACTAAAGTTCTGCCACTGCTGCTCATCATCTCAGTTATCAAGCACAAGTTGCTCCCACCAGTCCAAGCCCACCAGCAGTGTCCAGCAGCAACAAGGTGGCATTTGATACTAGACCTGCAGCACCCTGGCTTGTACAGCGTCATGTTGTCCTTCCTGCAAGTGGGCCAGCATGATGCCAATGGCAGCATCGTGGTCTTCAAAGTAGCACCTCACCAGGACCAAGAGCTTGTGCCACAAGATCATCAAGTGTCTGTGGATTAGAGAAGCTGAGGCAAGGATTCACTCAGTTCCACCACTCATCATCTCCATAAGGTCTCTGGAGATTCCTGGGATTGTCCTTGGGACAGTTGGTCAAGGTGGGATTGGCACTGGTGCCCTCAGCAAGATGGGCAGTCATTCAGTGCTTTGCTCTATGTTAATCTGTTTTTGGCTGCCATCATAAAATTGAGGAAAAGTCATTCTAGCATGGTATGCTGCGATGCCTGCTTGCTAGGCCTCTGGTGACAAAGTACAAGCTGTGCATGTTAGGGTTTGTAGTAAACATTACCGTGAGCCTGCTCAGGACATGTTCTAACATTAATCGCATGATGTTCCAAGATTTATCACATACTAAGTGTCCTGTGTGACAAGACCCATATTACTCCTGGGGAATTCTGTGACTAAATAGTCATCTATCTTTCACTTCTTGAGCCTGAGTATGAGGCATGGTCACACAACAGAAACAGTACTCTTAGGGACATGTAAGTGTCTATCATGCCAGTGTCTTCCAGCCTATATTTGGTTACGTGAGGGTAAGCTTCTCCTTCTTGTGCTTAGTTTATTGAAATGGATGCTGCAAAATTTCTGATGGCTATTGGAAGAAATTGAAATGTTCTTACGGGTAGTCTGTTTTTGTAATGGTGTCATAAAAGACACTGTTTTTGTTTTCTTTAAAAGAACTCCTTTATGGGAGAAGAGAAGATCCCAAGACATATATGTCATAAAGCCAAGGCATTCATATCCGCTGCTGTCTGGGCCCTGGGTCATTGTTTCCAGCTATTCCTAGCTAGTCAGAAAGGGCCCCCAATAAAGGAAGTAGGGAAAACCAAGGAGCAATTTTGTGGGAAAGGGGAGGCTTTGTTGTGGCTAAGAGGTGGCCACACAAAAAATAATGTTTTTCTATTTCTCTATTTGAAATGGTATTTGTTAAGCATATATTCTGTATAATGAATAGCAGCTCTGCATTGTATACAAAGGGAAAAACATTTCCAGAAAAAAATCCTAGAATATAATGTTGGAACAAAGACAAAAAGCCTTTACTCTTATTACTACTATTGCAAACAGCTTCACATTTAAAACCATACATTCTATTCCATACAGTGACAGTCTATGTAGATAGTATATTTAAATTTAACTTCTCTTCCAGTTTGCTTGCTTTTGCTTGAGGGCCTCAAATTTCACTCCTGCACAACAGTAAAACTAAGAGTAGAATTTTTTCCACTTTCTCTACTCGCCAGTTCACCCAGAAGTTCCTATTGACTTCAAAGTGTTCGAGTTTTGAAAGTGAGGAAAGAATATTGTCAATAATTTTAAAAGCTTACCTGTAGTTCTATTTAGCCCTTTCTTATTATTTCAATAAGGAAATTTATCTAAGGGTAAATCTGTACATTTCCAGCTGATGATACATTCCACCTGACTACAATATTAGGGGGGGAATTGCACAAAACTTTCTAAAAATTATTCAGAATCAGTTTTCAGCATTTCCATGGGCTGCATGAGTGTCTCATGCAGACAGGTGCATCCGCATTTATATGTATTCAACTGTTCACAGCAAAATTAAAATAGTCTTTGTAAACGCTGTAAATATTTAAACTTTGAACTCAACTTAATGCTATTCAGGAGATTGACTGGACCAAAAGGAGGTGGTACATCTTCCCTGAATCCAATTGAGGTGTCCTTGCATTTTTTGGTAAAGGCATTCAGGGCCAGCAGAGAACTGGGACCACTGTTGACGGACTTCAGCAATTAAGGAAGGATTTTTCAGATGCACTGTTTCTCTCTCCGGCCAACTATCATTCAGAATCTTCCAAGTTGAGTTAAGGGTGCTGATAATGTTATGATGTGACACGTCTCAGAGTATCTATAGACTTCATTAATACTTACCCTTCTGAGAACTGACCTGGGTATAGTGAAAAAGACTGCACAGGTAGTTAGTCCCTTCTCAGTAATGAATAAAGATCAGATGACCATCCTTATTTTGTTAGAGCTGTGTGCTGCTCTTGGTAGCACTGATCACAAGACATTGTTGGCTTGCTTTAATGAAAGTAGACAGGGCCACTCCTCTGTGGCGTCATTCTTATCTAGGAGAGATCTTTGAGCAATTGCTCTTCAGCCCTGAGGGCTTATTTTTGTGTGGTCCCAGAGGGTCCCAATTTGTGCCGCCTCCTGCTCAATGGTATAGGATGTTTTAGAATGCTGATGATACCCAGATGTATTTCTCTTCTCTATACAACGTAGCCAATGCTGCCACGTGCCTAACAGTATGTGGTAGATATTTGGGATGTGAGTGAGGGTTGGATGATGATATGTGATCATTGTCCAGGAATCCAGCCCGGAGAATGATTCTTCATTTGCATCCATGACATTGTCATCTTAATAGTAATTAGATTAATGTATAGTGGTTAATGCGATACACCTAATACCTCCAGCCATACATTAAATCAACCCAGAAACTGAAGCTTGTTCTGCTGAGTAAGTGGCATATCTCACAAGAAGTGTAGCACTCATGCTCCAGGTTATGTACTGACTGACTGTTTATTTCTGTATACAGTATTGGATTCTATGTTATTCCTTACCCCATAGAACAGCACAGAGGACTAGAATATCAGTGTCAAGCATAAATCATACTTACATGAGTGTAACTAATTATATGATGCCAGTTGTATTTGTAGATAAAATGTTGTTGATTTCCTATGGGGAATTTTTTAGCTGAGCTTTCATCTAAGTCAGAATTTCATAGTTTCATAGTTTCATAGTTTCTAGGGTCGGAAGGGACCTGAGCAGATCATCTAGTCCAAGTAGTCTAGAATTTTCCTACTTGGCCAATGAATTTTGATAATTGTCTCAATTTTTATAATTGTTGCCATCTATTTTTCCCTGGTCTGTGAATAGAATGTATCGGCATGGTGGGAACTGGCATTATAACTGAAAATTTTCATGTCTGATTAATAATGTTATATTTTTTATGAAGCTGAGTGCCCAGGAGGGTGCAGAAATGGAGGTTTTTGCAATGAAAGGCATGTGTGTGAATGTCCAGATGGATTTTATGGACCTCACTGTGAGAAAGGTAACTAAAAAGTTCCCTCAATATTTTTTCCTCAATAGTTCTGATACAAGAGCAGTTACTACATGGTACTCTCCGCAGTCAGAATGTCCTCTTTCACATGTAGCTAGATATCTGAATATATTAAATCCAAACATATATGTGAACTACCATTAGGAGCTGAGGACTAATCAAAACATCAATTGCTTAATGAAAATGCCGACTTGTAAACAAAAAAGAAATCCTTCAGTGAGCAGCTATTTTTCAATGAAAAAAAATCACCAACAGTTAAGAGTCCCCTAATCACAAAAAACTATCTGGCAAGAGATTAAATGAAATCCTTCTACTAATGAAGACTAGCTGGAAAACACAGTACAGCATTCTGGTTGTTTTGCATTTGTTGTTTGAAGATAATATCTAAAGTAGATGCTGAAGCTGTGTCTCAAGCAGCCAGACAATAGAAGGGAAAATGCTTAGGGAAGATACTCCCTTTTTATTCCATTAGTGGAGAGGGGCCATTTTGGGTAGTAGAAGGTATTGAATGATGAGTGAAGTGCTGCATACACTTGTTGCTTTTCTTCATGCTTCCCACTGCCTTCCCTGTGAGTGCTCCAGAGAGCTCCAGGAAAAGGTAGAGCCTCTAGCAACAAGACACCCCCACAGCCTCATCTCACTTAGTTCTGCAGGTATCCCTGGAAAGTTAATTATGGCCAATAATGAATTGAACCCCTGCTCCCTGACATCTCCCCAAAAGCTGGATTATGTTGTAACCACAGTGGGATGGCCTAGACCAGGGGTTGGCAACCCCTGACATGTGCTGAGCATGGCATGCAAGATCATTTTCCTTGGCACACGTTGGGGCCGGGGAGGCAGCAGTTGTTTGCAGCCCCCCAGCTGCAGCCGGCCCCAGCTCTGGGTAGCTGCTGCCAGCCAGGAGCCTGGGCTCATCCCAGCAGGTAGCTGGGATGCTGCAAGCCCTGCTGGGAGGAGCCGGGGCTCCATGGCTATCAGCAGCTACCCAGAGCTGGGGCCGGCTGCAGCCGGGAGGCTACAGACTGCTGCTGCCTTCCCGGCCCTGGCCCCAGTGGGTGCAGTGCCGGTACCTGCTGCCTTCCTGGAGCCTGGGGCTGGGCTGGAAGAGCAGCAGCTGTTTGTAGCCTTCTGGCTGCAGGCGGCCCCAGCTCTGCATGGCTGCTGATAGCCACAGACCTCGGGCTGCTCCCATGGAAGCCCTGCTGCAAGCAGCTCAGGCTGTCAGCAGCTGTCCAGGACCTGGGCCAGCTGCAAACATCTGCTGCCTCTCCACCCCAGCCCCAGCCACCTCCCAGCCCCAGACCTGGCCCCGGGGAGGCAGCACATATCGGCAGTGCTCCCCGCTGTGCTGCCTTCCCCGCCACTTCTGCAAAGCAGTGTTGGTATCTGGCACTGCAGGGCACAGCAAGGGGCGCAGAAAGCTGCCTGCTCCCAGCTCCCCGCTGCCTTGCCACACTTCCCCTGCAGGCAGGGGCAGCAGTGAGGGGCACAACCCCGCGCTGCTGCCCATGCTTCTCCCGTGCACACAGGGGAAGTGGGGCAGGGCAGTGGGGAGCTGGGAGCAGGCAGCTTTCTGTGCCCCGCACTGTGCCCTGCTGTGCCAGGTCCCAGCGCTGCTTTGAGGAAGCAGCGAGGGCAGCACAGCGGGGAGCATTGCTGGTATGTGCGGCCTCCCTGGAGCCTGGGACCGGGGCCGAGAGGCAGCAGATGTTTGCAGCTGGCCGAGGTTCTGGGTAGCTGCTGAAAGCTACGGAGCCTGGGCTCAGGGGCAGAGGTTTTGGGTGGGGTGGAAGGGGCAGCAGGGATGGGGGGCAGGGGCAAAAGCAGAGCATCGTGCCATATACCTCCTACCCTCATTTGTTTTTCTGGCATGCTGACATTCCAGCACCTTCCAAGGTAGGCATTGTGGGGGGTTTCGGCAATCTGGCCAAAAAACTGTGCCTACCCCTGGCCTAGACTTTGAGACATGGACCTAATCCATAGACACAAGTGACTGAGCATTTGGCCGGTTCTTCACCAAAACAACTGAAGAATTTACAGGAGTCCAGAGAGTCAGTTTGTAGCCTCCAGTTTGGGAGTAATTTGAATAAGGAGCAATTTTTGGTCTAAATATTTACAATTTAAGATTAAAACATCAGTCATTTTTCAAATTTCTTGCATTCTTCAAATGTCAGCCCTCCTAATATACTAATAGGCATAGTTTACTAGAACACATTTGGTATTATATTGTAGCACACTTGTTATGGTCACCAGAAGGTTGTTTTGTTGTGAATGTTCAATTATAATATACAATCCTATAGTCATTTTTGGTAAGTTTCCCAGCAATTTGTTCTCATTCACTCTCTCCAAATTAGCTCTATGTGCACCCCGCTGCATGAATGGTGGACTATGTGTTACACCTGGTTTGTGCATCTGCCCACCTGGATTCTATGGCATCAACTGTGATAAAGGTAACTGTAGAGTTGAAAGCTGTAAATCACCTATTTAAAACTACCTATTGCTACCTTTCTGTGCTGTGCTCAACTGTCCCTCATGTAATTTTCTTCTCAGTGGTGGGTAGAGGGTGTTGGAGTGTTAGGCGAATAATCAGCTTAAAGTCATAATCTTAAAGATTGTTTAATACCGTCTGTAAACAAACTTGAGAGAGTTACCTGAGCCTGAAAGCTTCAATAGGACAGCAAGGGAGAGATAATAGGACACAGGCATAATACTTATAGAAAAATCATTCATATTCCTAGGAAAGTTGGTTACAAAAAGGTAAGAGAAAGCAAATGCAATAGCACTGTGTTTAACTATTTGTACCTATGCTATACACTTGGAAGCAGTTATATTGTAATCTTGACAAAATGTCACAGATTGCAGAAAGCATGACTGTGTCTCCCTACATATCATTTATGGCAGTGATTCTCACTTAGGGTGCCACAGCACACTGTGGTGCTGTGAGCTCCTTTTGAAGGTGCTGTGCAATATTAACACTGTTAGGTATGCAAACACCTACACATTATTTGCAAGATAATATGTATTCCTATTTGAAATCTCTCAGTTTATCAAAAGTATTCTGACCTGTTGTGGTCTTTCTAAGTGCTTTGTAACAGAAATATTTCTTTATAATTTTTTCATAGTCAAGAAATGAGTGAAAGCTGAGAGCTCTCATTTTGAATGCCTTGAGTATAAAGGAGCTGAGAACCGCTAATTTATGGTGTCTAACTCTTGTTGTTATATAGAAGGTCACAATTGCTTTATGTTTCCACAAATTATAGGACAAGAAGTAAAAGGCTTAAATTGCAATAAGGGAAATGTAGAAAGTTGTTCCTACTATCTAATGTAGATATGAAGATTGTTAAGCACTGAAGCACATTGTCTGGAAGTTGTGGAATCTCTATCACTGGAAGTTTTAAAGAACAGTCCTGCTTTTTTTTTTTGAGTTTGTGGTTTTATATGTAAACCACAAAGAAATACTCCAGATATTCTGACTGGCATCAAACTGTTAGATTCATGTGAATCCCAGATGCTCAAGCACAAGCTTTATCTAATTTGGAGTATGAAATGAAATGGGCTGGAGAGTAACTCTGTGTGTGCATGTGCATGCATGTGTCTATCAGCCATTACAGGTCTGTTAGTGCATTTTACTATTCCCTTATAACCTACATGGAAATATATTAATACAGCTATTTAAACATTACTTTACATAATTTTTGACCAGGCAATGCAAAGGGTCAAAATAATTTACATCCAAAATTAATTTTAATTTTATTTTGCTTTATTTCCTTTAGCTAACTGCACAACAACCTGTTTCAATGGAGGGACCTGTTTCTATCTAGGAAAATGCATTTGTCCTTCTGGATTTGAGGGAGACCATTGTGAAATTAGTGAGTCTCCACATTACATTGTTTCACGTGACTTAAAGGGTGTTCTATTTACAGTGTCTGAAAGATCAAGTGACACACGTCTGTGCTAGTTTACAGCTGAGGTTATCAAGTAGCAGACTGGGGCCCTCAGAGGTCAATTCAGAATTGTGAGCACGTTCTTCCCCATTTTTTCTAACTGATGAGTTTTTAATCATTGTTTGGTCATTAAGGTACATTCTTGATTTTTTTCATTTTCTTCTTCTTCTAAGTACTATATGGGCACAGCAGTAGCCTGAGCACTCATGCACCACTGTCTGGTCATGCCAGTGTGGCAAATCTACATGGAGTGGATATTTTCAAAATACATAGCAATTCATACCTACACATGTGAGACTGGAACTAAGGCCATAAATTCTGAAAGGGATATATGGAGATAGCCATTGCTATTGGAGGAGTTCAAGCAAAAAGGGCAGAGGACTGTTTAGGCTAAGAGCTTCAGCTTGCAGTATTAAGTTGCATTTATGTGGCAAGTTGAACATTCTTGCGCTCAACATCAAAAGGCTTACTATTTTCAGCAGCTTAGCATCAAAGCCATTCAGAATATTTTAGTCCGCAGTCAATCGAACTGTTCTACATAAAGCTGGGGATGGAGGTGTGGCCAGTGCTGCACAAAACTGGGAGGTCAGCTGTCAGGCATTTGATCTCACTAAAAAGGACTCTCTCACAACTCTGTTGAATTAATTTAGTCGTCCCCATTCCTAGAAAGAGTGCCAGTGTTTTGGTTTGGAAAATATACACACACATTATACTTTTTGCCCTGTATGTCCACTAACAAATTTCAGTACTGAATATCCCTCTTACTCATGTAAGCAAGCTCAGCATTTTCAATGGGACTCTCCACATGAGCAAGGTGAGGGGTTTGGTTTTGTATATGTACGATTTTTTTCTTAGCTTGCCTCACATCCATATAGTCATGCAATCCATGAAATAAATGCACCTCTCGGTACATGAAATTTAACCCCCCAAATCCCAGACAACACAGGCAAATAAAGTGCAACAAACAGTTCAACAAACACGTATCAGAAGATAAGTAAATAACTAGGCAAATAACAAAAAGGATCAAAACGTGGCACAATATGTCAATTCTTGACCATATTGATAGGCAGGCACAGTCTGGAAAACATTTTCTACTGTTTTATGCTTTATGGATTGCTAGTTCTGAAACAGCTGCAAAATCAGCAACAGCAGCAAGGTTGTGTTGTTGTTATGTAAATAAATATGTGTTCTTCCAGCACAGTGATGGTACAAGTATCTGTTCCTTACAAGCTAATTATTTGAAAAAAAAAAATCAGACTTAGTCTAAGGTTTAACTCCATGGATTTTCACGGTATTTGCACCTGTTGCCATCAAGTCTGAATCCAACACTGATAATCTAATTTCTTCCCTCATTCCAGACAAATCACATAAGAAGTCCCATAATGTCAAATGAAAATGGTCAGTTTAACTCAGAGCTTGAGGAATGTGTACCTTTGTCAGCAGCTTTTTAAAAAAAATTATAAAATCATATAGTAGAAAACATAAAAGGCTATTTCAGTTAATCAGCCACCAACAGGGTATAAGAATCTTTGCATTTCTAAAACCTCCAACTATTGAAAACCAAACCTCTGATCTGATATTCTAAAATGATTCATCCTTGTAAAAACACAGTATTCAGTTACCTAGTAATGGGTACACTCACAGTTCAATCGGTCTAACATGCAACTGTCTTAAACAGGACACCCCTGAGTCATGCCTCCTTTTTTGTTTTAAAATTGTATCTTGCCACATGTTCATTCCTCAAAGGCTGGAACCATATTCACATTTTTTCCTTAACCTTTTGTTGTTCTACCAGTAATGCATCTTTGCCAGGGGTAGCAGCAGCTCTAATACACCCTGACCTCTGGGCGAGTACAGACATTACATTTTTACTGGTGTAAGTGATCAGAAACTGGTCTATACCCAGAACAGAAGTTCAGTGCATACAGACTGGTTTAAAAACAGCAGAACCTAGTTTAAGATTTGCCCTCCCCTCAACTGGCCAAAGGGTGGTGCTCCATTCACTACTGATCTAAACTATGCTGCTTACAGAAGACCACATAACTTAGATTGAGATTTGCTTCAGGCTTTTTGAATGTCTGTACCTAGCCCTGGATTTTAACCAGTGTGTCAGCTAACTCGATTCAGGGCTTATGTAGTCTTCTCCCTCAAAAGCTTTGGCATACGTGCAGGTTTATTTACATGAGTAAACATGAAGGCTGGGTACAGACATTCAAAAAGCTTGAGGCAGTATCTAAGTTACACAATTTTCTGTAAGCATCTTAGTTTAGATTAGTAGTGAAAAGAACACACATTTGCCCTTTGGTGGGGCAAGGGGGTGAGGGGGAGGGGAGGAAATCTTAGACCAGGTTACATGGTTCTTACATTTTTAAACCAGCCAAACTTCTGTTCTCTAACAGGTATAGACCAGTTTCCAATCACTTATACCAGTAAAAGTGTAATGTCTGTACCTGGCTGAAGTGGCTTAAAATAAAATCCAAGCAGTAAATCAATTCCAAGAAAAGAGGACCAAAATATATTAGGACTTAAGCTGGCAATACATGGAGTTCAATGGGAAGGAGTAAAATTAGGCACAACCACTCTGTAGGGCTGGGCTCATGATTGCTTAAATACTGCCCGTCTGCCTGAACCGTACCAGCAGGAGCAGTGGGAGACTGAGGAAAAAATGCTAGTCAAGGCTTATAAACATCAGAAGAAAAAAACCCCTCATTCTGTTTTCTTAGATCCAGAGCCAGCTACATTCAGTCATGGAGGTCTTGGAATAAGCAGGGGGAGAAAAGCTTTGCAATAGGCAGAAAGCCATCTTTAGAGAATTGCAAAGATATTTTTTTTTATATATTGTTTAAAGATTTTGAGTGCTCCTCTAACAGCCGAGTCACTAAGACTCCTGGGAAATTTACTAACCTTAATTCACAATACTAACAAGCAGTTGCTAAGCCTTCCAGGTTTCTTCTTACTGTAGTTATATTTTGCCTCTAATTAGCATTTCAGTTTGAGCCTGGAGTATAGTATTTTTTTTATTATTTCCTCTCCATCTTTCACCAATTGTTCTGTCACTTTTTCCATTTCCCGCTCTTAGATTCTGTTCCACCAACAGATCTGTGGATAGCATTTAGCCTTTGCTCCATTCCATAAAAATATTTTAGCCCACAGTTAATCGAATAGGGCTGGGGCCAAATGCATCCTTGGTGTAACCTTAGTACAGTCTAAAAAATCACAACATTTTTCTTACATTCTCCACATTTCAAACTGAGAATGAGGATAGATGGCCTCCAGGTTTCCTGAGCAATTTACCCTTCAGCCAGTATTTGCTTTAAGTGCAAATGTTTGTAAATCAGAATGACTAAAAGTGTTCACTTTCCCTGCACTTCTACAGAGAAACTTTACTGATGTGGCAGCTTTCCTCAGCAGGACTGTTTATAGACTAGTAATGAAGTTTGGTTCTGGGCTGCTACAATCTATATATTAGAGAAAAATATTCCATTTGTATTTGACAACATATGCATGCATCTCAGTAGTTTGGGGTTTTGACAGCTGGGGAGGGGGTTTTAGCATCTAGAGGGTCACTTTGTAATGATGAAATTAGCCCTTTAACCAGGTATTATTGCTACAGTAAATCAGCAGAGAAATAGTTAACAGGGTTGATATTTTATGTGCAAGTGTAGCACACAGAGTAATTCCCAAAAAATGAAATGAGGCAGTTCACCATTCTCTGTTCCTGTTTCAGGCTGTCTGCAAACTCTGCCAAATATTAATACTAGCATGGACAGGAAACTATTTTATCACCCCAAACAAGCTTTTGAAAAATCCCATTTTACCCCAGGACCTTTCAAACTTTCATTGATAAAATGTGAGAGTAAAAAACCAAAAAACTTCTGGGGTGCAGCACTCACTTGGGATATAGAAGACCCGAGTCAAATCTCCGACATGGAGCATGCACATGAATCTGACTGTCCCCCAAAGTGGGTATGTGCCCCAGCTACTGGGTATTCATCCAGGCTATTTGCATATTCCCACAAGAAGCTTTGCTTTACACAATTTACTGTTTTCCAAAAAGAAAAACAAAACAAAACTGTTTCATTGAAAAATTCTCAACCAGCTCTTAATTTAACATTGGTTATATTCTGGTCTCCTTTCCAAGATTTTCTTCACTAGTGTGAGACCGAGAAACTTTTTAAAAGTGAAAATTGAGTTTGTGGAGCAGTGTGGAATGGGTCTTGTAGCAAATTCTACAAAACCATGGTATCCCTGGGCTCAGGTTGTAGCATGACAGTTCAGACAGCCTGTTTATGTCCCACACTGAACATTTGTTCAGTTTTTGAGGAGCTCTGTTGTTTAAAATCTCCCCCATGTCCTTCTTTGTCTTCCAAGTATACCTGGGTGAGAGGGCTGGGTGCTGCTCAGCTGCCTGCAGTCCATATCAATTCTCCCTATTATTAACTACAGAAAGCTGGTCTCTCTCCTAGGTGGGTATGGGGACGGGGACAGTTCTGAGAGATGGCAGACTGTATTTCCACAATCACAGTGGTATAAGTGCACCCAAAACCTGTATAGAAACACAGCCCTTGGCCATGCTCATTTCTGGCCTCAGTTTCATGCTACCTACATGCTCACATGAATCTTTGAAAAAGCAGAGCTTATCTGTGCCTAGAAGAGTTCACCTCCACCAAATCCATACTGTGCAGAAAGGATTCTTGATCAACATGGTCCACCAAGTTTTTCACAAACAATGTTTAAAACAGTGACCTTCCTCTCTCCCTCTGTAATTATTTTTGAATAAAAATGGAATATTAACTTAACTGTTTTCACACTTCCTGTTCTAGGCAAATGTCATCAGCCATGTCGAAATGCAGGCAAATGTACTGGTAAAAATAAATGCAAGTGCTCCAAAGGTTACCAAGGAGATCTTTGTTCCAAGCGTAAGTTCCAAATCCACTCCATCAATACTTATAAGTTCAATAAGATAGCAACACAGTATATAGTTTAGTAATATCAGCATGTTGTACGCTGCCAGGTTTGTTCACGTTAATTTACTTCCTGGACATGCTTCATACAGTACAGATAAAGGAGCAATGCAACAAAAACTTATTTTTAAAACCTTTCAATATTATGAGCTTCTTTAAAGCAATAACACATCAGTATAATATCATCAGGCATGTGTTACAAGATAATAAAACTTCAAGACCTTGTAATATTACAATCTTACTGGAAATCTGCCTTTTATGAACACAACTATAGTCTACCTAATCTCTTCTTGCTTATTCTGATGTAAATCCATTGATTTCAAGTGTTTCGCTCCTGATTTGCACTAGAATGAGAGAGAGCTGAATCAGGTCTTTTAGTTCGGTATTGGTACAAATAATTTTCAGAACTCGGTACACAGTCAATTTACAATTACAGATTCACAGCTAAAGCTCTGGCCTATACCAAAACTAGCATATTCCAAAGACTAACTGGAAAAGAACTGGGTAACTGTCTCTGAATGGAATATCAAGAAAGTGATAAATTTATGCTCCCCCTTGTTTGCAGCAGTCTGTGAACCTGGCTGTGGATTGTATGGAACCTGTGTTGAACCTAATAAATGCCAGTGCAAAGAAGGCTGGCATGGAAGGCACTGCAACAAGAGTAAGTGAGAATACATACTGGGCTCTCTCACAGGTTTTCAGCTGTGGGCAAATGACTAGTTCAAAGCCATAGGATAATCACTAATGAAAATAGTCCCTTCAGCTAATATTCCTTTCATTAAAAAAAAAAAAGGCACAAGAATAATTCATTATCCCAGACATTTTCAGTATGTGCTATATTAAGCTGCATAATAATAACAACAATGAATAAAACAGAAATCTACTCCATTTACATCAAACTATTAGGAATTCTAAAAACGGATACTAGCACAATTTCTGAATGACCTGGCTTTTATTCTGCCCATAAGGTAGAACTGCTTCAGAGCCTTCCAAGGTTCCCATTGACTTCAGTGGACTTTGGATCAGGAAATTAGAATACTGGAGATACATTTACAAAAAACAACCTATATGGGTTTCTAGAGATGATTGACAGTTTGGAAAAAAAAAGGAAATTTTGAAATGGCAGAAATATTTTGAAGAGCATTTATGTAAATTTCCACCCTGCCCAAGGGTCAACAGCTGTAAAGTATGTCAAATATTTTAAAAATATTTGGTGAGTGAAATAATTTATTTTTTGACCATTTCTACAGGATTCAAAAATACGTTGTCTTAAAACAACATTAAATTTCTTTAAATGAATATTTTAATTGTATCCTGCTTTCTGAGCCATGTGATGCCTAATGTTGATTTTTAAAAGGGTTTAGGTATTGACTGGGGAGTCTGTTCAATTGTGGGCCATTTGTATGTTGTTGCAAGTCACCCTGAGCCTTTCTGGATAGGGCAGGATATAAATCTAAATAATAAATAAATAAATAAATAACAGCAGGTTAGACAGACACTTGACTGCAGTCAGATCCTGCCTTGAGCACAGGGATGGAGTAAATGAACATATGAGGTCCCTTCCAGCCCCACTTTCTTATGAGCCTATGTGTAGACACATGCTGATTTGATGGAGTTAAACTAGTGGTGAATTTTTACTTGGATTCTCCAAAATTTGTCATCAATAATGAACAATTATAAAAACAAGATTTTATATATATGGCATGCAGCCATATATATATATATATATATATATATATA
>NW_017729022.1:22711587-22717894 GCF_001723915.1 Gavialis gangeticus | reverse complement strand
CATATATATATATATATATATATATATATATATATATATGCGCATCCAAGTGATAAATTCAAAGTTAGCTTTACATATTAGCAAACATTACTCTAATAACAAATTATTAAGAGAGATTTCTGACATGGGTAGATCTAGAATTTTGAAAAAGGGGAGACAGGTGGTAGGGTGCATCACTGCATATAACACAACACATTTTTTGTAGGTAAAATAAACTAGAACAGGGGTTAGCAACCCCCAGCACATGTGCCAGAGCGCAACTTAAGAAGCCATTTTACTTTGTAAATGCCACAGCCGGCCCAGGCTCTTGGCAAGCTGCTTCCACTGGCCATGGAGCCTGGGCTGCTCACAGTAGGCAATGGAGAGGCTACAAGCAGTTGCTTCAGGGCCTTGGCTTGGTACGGTGCCAGGAGCGAGTGCACATGCGCCTTGGGACTCATGGTGGGGAAAGGACCAGGGATGCACTGCCACAATAAGGATCGGGCCCATCATGGCTTCCTCTCCCTAGCATGCCAACATCTTACAAGTCAAGATTTTGGGAGGTTTTGGCACTCTGCCCAAAAATGTCACTGACCCCCTGAACTAGAAACTTTGCTAATATATTAGGGGCCTATGGCGATAATATTCAGTTTAAGATTGAAGCAAAAGCAAATGTAAGTTATTGAAATGTGCATTAATTTGCTATATCATACATTTGCCATTATGTATTAAACCCCCCAGCAAACTAGTCACACAAATAATCAAAAGAGGCTGCTTCTTTAGTCCTGTTGTCATTAGAATTAGGTGTACATCTCTTTCAGATTCATAAAACACAATCAAGCCTTCCTGAGCATCTTAACAGTGCAGCCAGTGCTTCACTGAAAGTTATTTCCTCATCTGAATTAATGTTTAGCTAGAGTTAAAAACAGCCTACAAGACTGTGTAATAGGAGCTACGTTACTAGTAGGGCTGTGCAAAGCTTTGGTTGCTGATTCGATTCAGAGGAGATTTAGCCCAATTCAGCAGCCAAATCTCCAAATCCGATTGAATCAGGAGACCCATTGATCTCCCTGAATTTAATTGGAAGCCTCTGATTCAATTCAGAGAGATTCAACAATTCAGTCATAGATGCAGCTTTATATGTCTTTTCTATGTACCTCAAGGTACCAGGTGGCTCGTGAATGCTGAGATGGTGGGGCAGATGAAGAGTCCCACAGGAGCATAGCGGGGTCCCCGGGGTGCTTGGCGGTGGACCTAGAAATGGACTAGAAGTACTTCTGGTCCACTTCCAGGTCTGCCGCAGAGTGTGTGGGGATTCCCCTACCACCTAGCTTGGCGACTGGTGCCTCCTGGGTCAGCGGGAGCACCCAAGATCCCCCTGCAGCCGATCACCAACCCGGGGAACTGCGGTGGAGGGGAGTGGTCTCCTGTGTGTTCAGCAGCAGACCTGGAAGTGGACTGAAAGTACATCTGGTCCACTTCTGGGACTGCTGCCGAGCATGCGGGGGACTCCCCCGTGCTGCCATGGGACACTCCATCTGCCCCACCATCTCAGCATTCATGAGCTGTGCCCGGTACTTTGAGGTATGTAGAAAAAAACATGTAAAGTTGTGTCTGTGGCTGAAATCGCTGAATCTCCAAATCAGAATCAAATCTTCAGATTTAGCTGAATTGAATCAGGAGATTGATGTGAATCAGCTAATCGAATTACTGTCCCCCAAATCGGGCCAAATCCAAATGCAAATTGGATACTGCCCGCTTTGCACACCCCTAATTATCAGTAACAGCCAACAGACAGCAGAATTGAGAAGAAAGAATAGCTCCATTAGTGGAGCATTAGTTGACACCACTGATTCATTAGCTAGAGGACCTATACATCATGTTCAAATTAATTAAAATAACTATGGATGTTTTTATAAAAGCACTAAAACAGTCTAACAGGAATAGGTTATACTGTAAAACTAAGATTCCAGAATCTGTTCTGTAGTTGGCTAGTATATTTGTTTGCCTATATATTCTCCTGTTAAAAAATGGCATAAGTCCATTAGTAAATGTACTACATGCCTTATAGGCTTAAAAAAAAGTGTATGGAAATCCATACCAGGTTTGATACCATCTTTCAGAAACACATCTGTAAAGTTCAGCCAGCAGCTAGCAAGTGAACTTTTTTTTTTATTGTGAATAAATATACATGCTGCTGCCCCAAAAGAAGCAATTAACCATGCAAGTAAAATAAACTGCATAGTATGAAAGCTCTACCACCAGGATGCTGTACTTGAACACTAGTGTTAGCTCCAAGGCTTTGAAACCAACATTAATGAACATGTTGATTTAAAGAATGGACATTGCCCTGCAGTTTCTATGGAGGCAAAACTCTCACTGCATGGAGAGTTTTGCCAGCATGGAAACAACAAAAAGGGGCCCAGTATTAAGGGCCCAAGTAGAACTAAACTGGAGCTGAGGACACTTTGTACTGATCTGCATTTCACCTTCTACAAATAAAACCAAATCTCTTCCAGTCCAGAGAAGGGGCTCACACTTAATCTCAAAGAAAGGCAAGCTATGGTGATATCAGTGGCCTTGAAAAGTTATAAAAATACTTATATAAAAGAAAACACTGAAAAGGAACACATTTGGTTTGAGGGAATGGCTTCTTAATAAAGCAGTCTCCTGAAGGAAAATTTGTAAAAATAGAACACGAACTTAAGATTTGGATTTTAGAAGTCTTTTCCCCATTGGTAAATAAAATAAGAAAGAGTTATAACATGAATACTTTTAATTCTCATTTTGTTTTCAGCAACAAAGCTGCTGTGTCAGACAGGACTTATTTATTCTCCAGGTGTTTGTTGTTGCTATTCTATTTCTTGGTATTCTAAACAAAAAATATTTACATTATTAACACTGACTCCCCACAGGTTGAAACTTATGGCCAATAACTGAACCAATAATTTGGTTTAAAGCTGGTCTCTAATGACTGTATATTACTCTCCATCCATCAAACATGAGTGGGACATGTGTGAAACCAGTTCTGTATTCTAGTCTTAAGTATGGAAATAGTGCAGCAATCATGGGATAAGATCACCTTGCTCTAAAAGCCACAGAGTGCATCTTTTCATGATTAACTTCTGTCTCATGGCACCTCATTCTTTCATGTGGGGACTTGTGGGATGTGCATTAAAACCCTTATGTTCAAATGGGGAAAACGGTTTCTATTTGAAATATTAACAATGTACTAGCAGCCAGCTTTTGTAGTTTTCACTTGAACTGGATAATTTTTCAGGGTATGGAGCCAGCATTATGACTGCCCTGAGGCCAACAGGCACGAAGCAGAGACAGCACACACCTTCACCTAAAAAGGCTGAAGAGAGGCTTGTTCCACCCGAATCCAATTATATCTGGTGAACTCAGACATCTGAAACGTTTTATGTTACACAAAGTTCACAGCCTTCATTAACCTTTCATGTGTTGAATGTTAAAATGCTGTTCATTACAGTTAAGATTACTGGCCTGAATTTTATTAGCTTCATTATAAACCACTGAGCTGATATTTACTATTCCTTTTAAGTTTTATAAGTACGTCTTTAGCACGATTATATAGGCTTCTTGTTTCAGTGCTTTGGATGGTGTTTGTACTATATTTCAGTTACGTTTTAAACCTGTCTTCTTAATTATGTAGCTGCAAATATTTCCAAATTTAAACAGCATCCCAGCAGAGAACTGTATAGATGCTAACCTGCATCAGTCCAGTGACTACAGAGGTAGTTAACCTAAGCATAAGTCAGGGTTATTTTTACTATTGTGCATTTAGACATTTTTATCTTAAAAAAGGATATAAAAAATCTTAATTTAAAAAGAATGCATAACTCATTTCAATAATATTTTTGGTCTTTACAATTTTGCAGAGTGCTCTGTATTAACAATACATTACAGTAGTGCCATTCAAACAATATAATATATTGTAAACAAAGTAGATCTATAATGTATGGATTTTTTTGCATTGGCTTGAAGCAACATAATATATTGTAAACAACAGCTCTTTTGTAATAAACCTTTTATACTGATTGTTACTGATAAAATAAAGATGCTGCTTTAGTTTTTCGAGTACCGATGGTTGTGGTATATCATAATTTCACCAGGAATGTGCTGCATCAATGTCCTCCTTAGACCATCAGGATCCCTTCTAAGTCACAAGGAAGGGTTGGCATGATCCTCCTGCTTCCCTCTCCTTGGTGAGTCATTCCCAAAAGATCTTCCAACCTAACCCTGGGGCCCAGAATAAGACTTCCAAAGTTTTTGGAAGGAGATGGTTGTGACAAAGGCAAGTAATTCTGCAAAAATTGACTGGATGTCTCAACAGGATCTCAACCTTTTTCCATTGCTCTGGAATAGAAATATATTCTGCAGTGACTGTCAATATACTCCATAGATCCTTTTCAGGAGCTAAATATAAACAGGTCCTAAAAATTGAACTTAAGACTAGTATTCTTGGCATATGCTTTTCTCCTAGTTTCATCATTATGGGGAAGTGTTTGTGTTCCAAACAGACAACAAATTAACAGATACCTTTTTTTTCCTCTCTCCTTTTGCATTACACACACCTAGTTATACAGCTCAGTTCCACAGGCCAATGCCCAAGCTCCAGAACAACAGGACCTGAGTTATATTTATTCTAAGACCCTGTGGCATCACTTTAGAAAATAAAGGGACCTCAGTGTGAGAATTTGGTCCAGTGGAGGAGAAGTACAAACAAAGCTTTAAACTTGCTGGTATCATACTTGATGCTTCTGCTCTGCTCAGCCAAAGGCCTTGGTGTGAGTTCTGGGTTTTAATTTGCTCCTTATCTTCCCTCGTATATGCTGCTTTTAGGAGGGAAAAGGCAAGTAAGTTGGATGATCCTAATGAGGTTTCTTTGCCCAGGGGATGATGTCCATGTGTTTTCCTGTGCCCTTACAGTGAGCAGAACATGGATGTTTCATCCTGTGATATGCAATGGTTCATAGTTTGTGATGTGACAGAGTTAGAAAACCCAGCCCCAAGCTACATACATTATAAGGAGAAGAATCATATTCTGGAAGAAATGAGGCCAGTTCTGCACTTTAATGACTGAAAACTAGGAGGAAAGCATATGCCAAGAATACTAGTCTTAAGTTCAATTTTTAAGACCTGTTTATATTTAGTTCCTGAAAAAGATCTATGGAATATATTGATAGTCACTCTAGAATATAGTTCTATTCCATAGCAATGGAAAACCGGATGCAATTTTCAAAACAGATAAAATGACTCAACAGAAGGATTTGATTCACAATGGAAGAATGACAATTTCTGGGCATGACCTTGCATAGTTCTCATATATGCAACTCTTCCACAGGCTGAGAAAGCAGTTTTGTCTGGATCAGAGAAAGTGAGAATGCCTCTATAGCCTGGCAGCTAGAGTGTTTCCATTCCTACTCCATATTTATTTCTGCAACATGGAAAATCCACAGCAGAAGAGACTGAGAAAGCCCTACCTCAGTATACATCATAGCAGCACAATTAGGGCACTTGTCTAGAGCAGTAGTACTCAATGTTTTGGACCCTGCAGCCTGGATTGGGCCCCAAACACCAGGATTGGGCCCCATGCCATCTCCATCCAGCTCCATGGGCCTCCACTTGGCTCCGTGCTGCTCCACACTGCCCTGACTGCCCATATGCCATCCAGCTCAGCCTTCGTCGCTTAGCTGTGCACTCTCACCCTGCTCAGCCCTGCACTGCTCTGTGCTGCCCCAGTTGCCCTCAAGTATTCAATCAAGTGTGTGGGGCCAAGCTATCTGGCTCACAGACTCTTCACAGGCCCAGAAATTTGATTGCAGGGGAGTATCAATTAGCTGCCACCAGTCCCCTACCTGCAAAATTTTCAGGCCCACAGTTAGCCCTGCAGGCTAGACAACATAGTGCAGGGGGCTGGATCTGGTCCGTTGAGCACCCCTGATCTAAATGAAAAACCTGGGCTTGCAGCCTTCCTCCAAATTAGGGGGGATGTGAACATGCATCTCCAACACTGCAAATGAATGCTGTAGCCAGAGGATTAGTGGATTTAAGGGGGCAGTACTTTGTTGATGGGCCATGGATTCCAGTTGGGAGCAGAGCACCTGGGTTAGACATGACAACCTTAAGTCCTCTTTGCGGACCCAATCCCTCCATGCTACAGGTAGCCCTCCTTCTCCAAGCTTACATCCCTGGCTCCAAAGCAGCCTTTCCAATTCCTTGAAGAAGATTATTCTAGTAAAGTAAAGGTTTCCTTTAAGAAATAATTGTCCACTGTACAGCACAGGTACAGGTAGAATTAAAA
>NW_017729022.1:22710258-22710682 GCF_001723915.1 Gavialis gangeticus | reverse complement strand
CATGTTGGGGTGGGGATTTTAAAGTTACCAGGACATCTGTTGGAAGGGAAACAGAGGTACATAGGCAGGCCCACAAGTTCTTGGATTGTGTCAGGGAGAACTTTTTGGAGCAGATGGAAAAGGAGCCAAGTGTTGTGGGTAGGAGAGGGATGCAGGGAGAGAGCTCCTCTCAATCTGCTGCTTATGAGTAGGAAGGAATTGCTGAACAAGATGATGATGGAAGTCAACTTGGGTGATAGTGACCCAATGATAGAGTGAAATGGATAGAGTTCAACACCTGAGGAAAGAAAGCAAGGAAGGAAGAATAGCAGCAGAATAAAGACTCTGGACTTCAGAAAACAGACTTTCACAAACTTAGAAAACAGGTGAGCAAGGTACCATGGAAGGCAAGTTTCAGGGAAAGGGGAGAGCTTTTTTTATGTTA
>NW_017729022.1:22703860-22705258 GCF_001723915.1 Gavialis gangeticus | reverse complement strand
CTGCAAATGAATGCTGTAGCCAGAGGATTAGTGGATTTAAGGGGGCAGTACTTTGTTGATGGGCCATGGATTCCAGTTGGGAGCAGAGCACCTGGGTTAGACATGACAACCTTAAGTCCTCTTTGCGGACCCAATCCCTCCATGCTACAGGTAGCCCTCCTTCTCCAAGCTTACATCCCTGGCTCCAAAGCAGCCTTTCCAATTCCTTGAAGAAGATTATTCTAGTAAAGTAAAGGTTTCCTTTAAGAAATAATTGTCCACTGTACAGCACAGGTACAGGTAGAATTAAAATCCCATACATGACCCCACCAGTGTGCTTTGGCCTCAAGCGGAGCTCAAAGAGCCACCTGGGGGAGGGAGAGGATATTTCAAGCCAGCTCCATTTAGTCCTTACCCTTTCAAAAATGACTCTTAAAATTCAGGCAGAATGAAAAAATGATGCATGGTGATCACCAGGTTAACAAATATTGGGGCAAAGGTGAAGGGTGGGCAGTGAATGGTTTTTACAAGGGAGGAAAGAAGGACTGTGACAGAATCCAGGAAGGGGTGAAGTGTCTACGCCATAGCCCCTCTTCCCTCCCCCTTCCCCCTCCCAACAGAGCCTGCCACTTTAAAACACAGTGGTTTGATCCCTAAATGGCAAGAGATGTTCCAGCACAGCTTCCCAAAGCTCAAGTATAAGCAGGAATGGCATTGTAAGGACTTCAGCAAACAGTTTCAAGTCATCACCTCACTTAAACCTGGGAGCTGACCTGTTGCTGCTTTCCAAACAAACTACGAGGGGGTGGGGGCAAATGCTAAGGAGTAAGCCTCATGCTTGGGAAGGCATATGTTCTGCCATAGCTTCCATAAGTATTCTATACCTCTTTAATTAAAAGTTCACAACCATATGTTTAATGGTACATAGGTGTCTGAAGATGAAGATGGGTGCATCATGGCACTTTCAAAAGCCTACTTCCCTAACTCCTATTAATTTGTTTTTATGAGAGTTGGGCATCTGTCTCCATCTTTGGGTGCCCAAAATACTTTCAAAAACTGGACTTGTGTATTGTACAGTACAAAGCACTGGTACTCTTTGCATAACATAAAAGCAATTACTCAATCCTTTCTTCCCCAGATGGTTTGCAAGATGCTGTACCCTAAACCTCTCAGTGGTTCAGAACCGATTATTTACTGTTCCTATGCCTTAACTCAAAAAATAATGCTTGGTGGGTATATGGGCAGGGGGAGGCTGATAACTTTATGTCTATGAAGCAAAAATATTAGTGAGAGTTATTCTCTTTTAATATAAGGATGGAGATCTGAAAGCTGCAAAGATTGTTAAAATGATAGAAGTCAGTCCAGCAAATGTGGATTGGTGGACAGCTAAAATAATCAAAACAGCATAATATTGCAAAT
>NW_017729022.1:22702325-22703790 GCF_001723915.1 Gavialis gangeticus | reverse complement strand
GGGGATTTTAAAGTTACCAGGACATCTGTTGGAAGGGAAACAGAGGTACATAGGCAGGCCCACAAGTTCTTGGATTGTGTCAGGGAGAACTTTTTGGAGCAGATGGAAAAGGAGCCAAGTGTTGTGGGTAGGAGAGGGATGCAGGGAGAGAGCTCCTCTCAATCTGCTGCTTATGAGTAGGAAGGAATTGCTGAACAAGATGATGATGGAAGTCAACTTGGGTGATAGTGACCCAATGATAGAGTGAAATGGATAGAGTTCAACACCTGAGGAAAGAAAGCAAGGAAGGAAGAATAGCAGCAGAATAAAGACTCTGGACTTCAGAAAACAGACTTTCACAAACTTAGAAAACAGGTGAGCAAGGTACCATGGAAGGCAAGTTTCAGGGAAAGGGGAGAGCTTTTTTTATGTTAAAAAGACCATATTAATAGTGCTAAAATAGGCTATCCCAGCGCAAAGAAAGGCTAGAAAGCATGGCAAGAGACCAGTCTGGTTAAACAATGAACTCTTCCATGAGCTGGAACTCAAAAAGGAGTTTTACAAGAAATGGAAACTTAGCCATGTTACTAGGGATGTGTACAAGAGTATCATACAGGCAGGCAGAGAGGGGCAAGCAGAGAGAAATATCAGGAAGACCAAGGCATGAATTGAGATGCAACTAGTGAGGGATGTAGAAGGCAACAAAAAAGCATGGTACAAGTATCTTGGAAACAAGAGGAAGATTAAGGAAAGTGTAGGTTGCTTACTGAATGTGGAAGACAGTCTAATAATGGATGGTGTATAGAACAATGGCATAATTAATGCTTTTTTTTACTTCAGTCTTCATAAATAAGATCAGCTATCAAATAAGTACAGTTGACAGCATAGAGAGGGGAGAAGCTAATCAGCTAGAGCTGGGGAAAAACAGGCTAGAGATAGAGAAACTAGACATTTTCAGGTCAGCATGGCTGGGTGAGATGCATCCTAGAACATTCAAGTAATTGACTGAGGCAATTTCAGAGCAATGGACTGTGTAAGCTTTGAGAACTCATGAAGCCTGGACTACTGGAAGAGACAAAATATAGTGCTCATCTTTACGAAAGGGAAGGAGGAGGGTCTGGGAATTCTAGATCATTCAGTCTGACCTCAATACCTGCAGAGATTATGGAACCAGTCATCAACTATTGTCTTTCTAAGTACCTAAAGAATAATGTGGGGTCTTGACAGATGGACTGTTTGAAGCTTTTCAAACACCTTTGAAGTGCTTCAAAGGGTAAGTCAGGCAGACTTACGGTGCTCCAAAAATGCTCCTTTGAAGTGATCCAAAAATGGCTGAAGTGTTCCAAAACTAACCATGAAAGGAACAGGTAATGTTTAGAAGTTCAGGTTTCCCTCACTTTATGCTGTACATGCATTCCTGTAAAACAGCGCATAACTTGAATGCGCATAAAGGGAACCCACTTTACAATGTAAAAAATAGGGTACA
>NW_017729022.1:22696274-22697325 GCF_001723915.1 Gavialis gangeticus | reverse complement strand
CAAGCCAGCTCCATTTAGTCCTTACCCTTTCAAAAATGACTCTTAAAATTCAGGCAGAATGAAAAAATGATGCATGGTGATCACCAGGTTAACAAATATTGGGGCAAAGGTGAAGGGTGGGCAGTGAATGGTTTTTACAAGGGAGGAAAGAAGGACTGTGACAGAATCCAGGAAGGGGTGAAGTGTCTACGCCATAGCCCCTCTTCCCTCCCCCTTCCCCCTCCCAACAGAGCCTGCCACTTTAAAACACAGTGGTTTGATCCCTAAATGGCAAGAGATGTTCCAGCACAGCTTCCCAAAGCTCAAGTATAAGCAGGAATGGCATTGTAAGGACTTCAGCAAACAGTTTCAAGTCATCACCTCACTTAAACCTGGGAGCTGACCTGTTGCTGCTTTCCAAACAAACTACGAGGGGGTGGGGGCAAATGCTAAGGAGTAAGCCTCATGCTTGGGAAGGCATATGTTCTGCCATAGCTTCCATAAGTATTCTATACCTCTTTAATTAAAAGTTCACAACCAT
This sequence comes from Gavialis gangeticus, assembly GCF_001723915.1. Classification (NCBI taxonomy): domain Eukaryota; kingdom Metazoa; phylum Chordata; order Crocodylia; family Gavialidae; genus Gavialis; species Gavialis gangeticus. Next base: position 22,696,805 of record NW_017729022.1, on the reverse strand, counting down.
ATGTTTAATGGTACATAGGTGTCTGAAGATGAAGATGGGTGCATCATGGCACTTTCAAAAGCCTACTTCCCTAACTCCTATTAATTTGTTTTTATGAGAGTTGGGCATCTGTCTCCATCTTTGGGTGCCCAAAATACTTTCAAAAACTGGACTTGTGTATTGTACAGTACAAAGCACTGGTACTCTTTGCATAACATAAAAGCAATTACTCAATCCTTTCTTCCCCAGATGGTTTGCAAGATGCTGTACCCTAAACCTCTCAGTGGTTCAGAACCGATTATTTACTGTTCCTATGCCTTAACTCAAAAAATAATGCTTGGTGGGTATATGGGCAGGGGGAGGCTGATAACTTTATGTCTATGAAGCAAAAATATTAGTGAGAGTTATTCTCTTTTAATATAAGGATGGAGATCTGAAAGCTGCAAAGATTGTTAAAATGATAGAAGTCAGTCCAGCAAATGTGGATTGGTGGACAGCTAAAATAATCAAAACAGCATAATATTGCAAATATAAATCACTCAAAAATTCTGT
>NW_017729022.1:22667140-22691274 GCF_001723915.1 Gavialis gangeticus | reverse complement strand
CAAAACTAACCATGAAAGGAACAGGTAATGTTTAGAAGTTCAGGTTTCCCTCACTTTATGCTGTACATGCATTCCTGTAAAACAGCGCATAACTTGAATGCGCATAAAGGGAACCCACTTTACAATGTAAAAAATAGGGTACATTCCAAGACCTCGACTGTACTGACCCCCAGACCCATTTCTACCACTTTTACAAGACAATTTTGGTACTCCCCAACAGCAAACAGTACATACAAGCACAGGGTGGTGGTGAATGTTAACATAATGGGGATGGCAGCTACAGAAACGTGTCGCAGACAATGAACAAGGAGCACAGATCCACACAGGAGACTATATTTTAGTGTGCATCACTCCCACAATGCACCACACAAAGCACCTAACTGCGAGCATCCACCACACCAAACTCATAAGAGTGAATTTACCTCGTATATAATGAATTTTTTGTATAAAAAGGGTTATTGCATACGAGCAAATTCACGCATACAGAACCTGCATAAAGCAAGGGAAACCTGTACTTCAAAATGAGGCACTTTGGGCACAGACAGAAGTTACATTTTTCACATAATCAAAACCCTGAAAGCTCTCTACAGCCATGCCATGACATGTGCACAACTGGAGAGAGCTTTTAAAGTTACCAAACATGTGAAAAATTAACCTTCCTAAAATGCGGTATCAGATGAAGGTGCTCTGCTTTATAGCATTTTAGGGAATTTGTAATGCCTAGGATTAATTTTTTGCATGTTCAGCCCCACCCCCTCCAGGCTGTCAGCAGGAAGGGAGGAGGGATGGGGGAGTGAACAGCAATGAGCTGCCAGCTGTGCTTTGCCCAACCTAAACTGCAGGGGGGAGGGGGGGATGGATTGGAGGCCCCCTGCCTTGCAGCTCCCCCACAACTCTTCCAACTGGGTACTATGGAGAGCTGAGATGGGGGGGGGCTCCAATCCACCCCCTCCCTCCAGCGTAGGCTGGGCAAAGCCCAGCCTGCAGCTTGCTGCTGTTGGCTTCCCCCTTCCTCCTCCTTTCCTGCTGAAAGCCCCACGGCTGGGTTGGGGGTGGAGCTGGGGAGAGGGGCAGCTCCTTGGTGGGCTTCTCACCTGTAGGCAAGCTCTACTCCCCCCTCCACCAGCTCGACCCAACAGGCAAACGTCTATTGGGTCAGATGGGGTGCTGTAACTCATGGCGCTTTATGCAAAGCTCCATGAGTTAGAGTGGGGGCCTGAACATCTGCCGGCACTGTATAACAGGAGATGCCTGGATCCTCCAACATCCCAGAAAGCTCTACTCTCAGAAAACTCCACTGTTAGGTGTGTCAACACCTAGATATGATGCGTAAAATAAACTTAGAGATTTCAAATAATAAGCCATATGGTCAAAAACACTTCTGATCTTGTGTGGTCTTTATGAGGTCTTTGCAACAGAAAAAGTGCTCCATTATTTTTCCATAGTCATAAAACAAGTAAAAGCTAAGAACTGGCATTTTCTGAAGGATACTTTGTCTAACAAGGGTGTCTTGAGTAAGAAGGTTGAGAACCCAAGGTCTAAATGAAAGTACTATAATAGGGGTACATAACTAGGTTGGATCATTGTGCTCAATAAATCATCAACAGTTTGATGTCTAATTGGGAGGTGGTATTGAGTGCATCTCCCCAGGGGCATGTCCTCAGTCTAGTACTATTTATATCTTCATTCACAATTCTAAGGATAGGACTGAATGCAGAGTTAGCAAATTTGCAGATGATACCAAGCTGGATGGAGTAGTTGACACTTTGGAGAACTGGATTAGGATTCAAAACAACCTTTAGAAACCAGAAAAATAGTCCAAAATTAATCAAATGAGATTCAGTAAAGACAAATGCAAAGTCCTACATTTACAAAGGAATATTTGCATGCATGCTGTTGTTGCAAAACAAACCAAATGATATATGGGGCTGTAAGGTATGTCACTTGCTAATCAAGGAAAGGATTCTTCTGCTCTATTTAGTACTGATGAGGCCTCACTTAGCATACTACATCCAGTTTTAAGCACTGTACTTAAGAAAGGCATGGACAAATTGAAAAGAGCAGAGCAACAACAATGATTACAAGTCTAAAAAACATGACTTATGAGAAAAGGACTTATGAGAACTGGGATTATTTGGTCTGGAGAAGAGAATACTGAGGGGGAGAAGCATGTTGATAACAGTGTTCAAATACCTGAAGGGTGCTTGTAAAAAGGATGGTAATAAACCAGGGGTTGGCAACCAATGGCCTAGAGCCAGGGCTTCAGTGACACTTCAGCACTGGGGGAATTTAACCTGCATGAGAGCTGGGTGGTGGGGAGTGGTGACTGTAGCTACAGCTGTTGCAGCTCAGGCAGAGTTGGAAGTGGCCCACACTCAGAGATAAGCTCAGTTAAAGCAGTCCTCTGCTTCAAAACATTGCTAGCCCCTGTGATAGACTATTCTTTGTGGTTGCAAGGGATGGGACAAAAAATAATGTTTTCTAACGTGCAAAAAAAAAATATTTGGCGGAAATGAAAGAAGGGTTGTGTTAAGCGTTGGAATAGACTACCTAGAAAAGTTGTGGAATCTTTGGAAAATTTTAAGAACCAGTTAAACACACATCTGTGTAGAATATTTTAGAGATGGATGATTCTGAATAGATCAGGGGGTAGGATTAGATGACCTCTTCAGATACCTTCCAGCCCTATTTTTCTATGATTTCAGCCAGGGTGCATGTTCTATAGACTTGCTAATTAGCTCATACAAAATACTTCTGTAAAACAATGAACATATTGCTTCAGATATAACAACGTATTTTTCTCTTTGCTCCCAACATGACACAACTCCCTTCTTTGCCATTCTGAATTTCATTTATACCTCTAAAACCTTCTTTTATGCAAAAAAAAAAAAAAAAAAAAAAAAGCCTAAAGTTAAGTGTGGTTGAATTAGTTTCCAAAACAAAAAAGCCCTCAAATGCTTCCAGTGTGTGTACATTACAACATAATTTTTTTCCTAAACAATGTAAGCCATCCACAGGCAAATATTTCATTGTACTTCTCTTTAATGCCAACAGTAACATAAAGCTAGTTTCCATTTTATACTTCATTTACATTTTAGTTCATAAGTTATGTTTTTGGTGCAAAAAACCTGAAAAAGACCAAAAACAAAACCTAACTTAAAGCTATTATGAAAGCTTCTTTGTGGTTCAGTTATTAGTATTGAGAATTATACTTAAAGCAAGAATGAAATCTTCCTGTTTCACACCTTGCCTGAACATGGTCCACAACTGTTCACCAGGGCACCCAAGAGGAAAACCAGGAATAATGGCCACAAACTCCTGGAAGACCATTTCAGGCTTAACACTAGGAAAAACTTCTTCACAGTTAGGGTGTCCAGACTGCGTAATAAACTCCCTGCAGAGGTGGTGCAATCAGCTACCCTGGACATTTTCAAGAGGAGACTCATGGTCACCTCGCTGGGGTCACCTGACCCCAGTTGTCCTTCCTAGTGTGTCCTGACCCTAGTGCAGGGGGGCTAGACCTGATGATCTTGTGAGGTCCCTTCCAGTCCCTTACAATCTATGAATCTCTCTCTGTATGGAAACTAATGGCATCAACAGACAGGCATTTCATATTAGAAATGTGAACCTGGCAAGGCAGTGTGAGGACTCAGGATTACAATGTACTGTTAAAAAGGACGTCTGTGATGCATGTCTGAAAACATTTCCACCAAGCAAAATGATAAGATTTTGGAGAGGCGAGGCAAAATTAAAAATATCAGACATTTCTTAGCCAAATTGAGCTGTAGGCTGGCTGTCTGCAGTTTATCTACTTGCCTTTGGCAGATAATTCCAATAAATCAATTGGAATCATTGCAGAAAAATACGCATGGGGTAATGGAAACAATTTTGCCAGTAGAAAACAAATGGTTAAAATCAATTATACTAGCTAATCAAATTGTGGGGAGGAAGGGTATGTATACATATATTTCTATAAGAAAGTCAATTAAAAAAAAACAACCTGGAATAAGTAAGACAGACACAACTGAAAGGGATACAGTGTTGTAATAACATTTGGGAAAGAGTTGTAGCTAAGTAGCGTTGACAAAAAAAAAGCGCAAAACAGTGCACTGGCAATAACCATGTGAAATAAAATGACTATAATTTAGAATTTTAGACATGGATCGCTCTGCCCCAGATCGCAGCTTGCATTTTAGGTTTAGGAAACTGAAAAAATTGGAACAAGTTATTATTGGGTGTCACCAGTAAACAGTTTCATAATTTGGACATTTATACTGTACTGGAATCTGTTCCGGCCATCCTTCTATAGAAACACTGCTTTCAGTAAAACCACACCTACACCCACTGTAGTTAATTTTACTTAAAAGCTATAGCTCCTAATCCCATTGATCTAAATTACTGTAGAACACCAAACAACCACGTGTCCAGTCAGCTGCACGTGGTCTCACACACCTTCTGACCCACTGTTTCTCTCCTTCTCTTAGGTTCTTTGAGGAGTTCTTGATTCTTTTCAGAGAATCTCTTGCTACATGTGTGATCTTGAAAAAATCATTTTCTAAACGCCCCTCTATGTTAATGAAGTTCTTTGAAAGGCAGTTCCTGGCTATGCACAGAAGTAACTTTTAACTCCTTTAAAAAGTGGGAGGGTGTGCTCAGGAGCACACATCAGCTGTTATCTAGCAACTGGCACCACTGCATGTTTCTGTAGTGATTTAAATTTATCTTCATTTTACTGAGGGTTAAAACTGTTATAACTTTGCTATATTTACCAGCATGAAGCCCTACTAGTTAATTCATACAATTACCAATTTACCGTTTAACTGAGTTAGGATTTAGAGTGACCTTAATAAACCAAAAAGATAGCTCCAAACTAATCAAATGAAATTAAATAAGGAAAATGCAAAGTCCTACCCCTTCGGATGTAACCCTAGCATGCACAAATGTCAACCAGGGGATAACTGACGATGGTGCAATGCTGCAGAAAAAAAAAGACCCAGGTTCTATAATGGACCTTAAGCTGAATATGAACATGCTCTTGTTACAAAAACAAACCGAATAGTATCAGCGGGACAAAGCACACAGGGTTAGCCCCAATTAATGTGGCTGTTTGATCCTCTGTTGTGTTTCTTTGTGAACCTGTATTTTCATTTGATTAGTGTGTCCCCTATCACCAATGGTGTTTTTCCTCCATCAGTAACAGCTGGTCATCCCAAGGTCTGGGATGATGGCAGCCATAATCCCTGTACTTAAAGTAGGGACAGGAAATGATCCCTGTTTCTATAGATACCTCATTTCAGCCAAATTGCAGGAGACGGCTGAGATATTTAAAGCTGCCTGAGGGATTTGGACTCCTGACTTTTAATGAAAAAATGGGGGGTCAGATTTCATAGACAATTTCAAATATCTCAGTTGATCACTCTTCGGCAGATTTGGAAAATCTTAATTCTTGAAGAACTGGAAAGGTTTAGAGAGGACTGAGCCATTGTGGAGAAGTGAGCCCTCTTGGCCACTTAGGTTTCTGATAGACAGTTCCATAACTCCAAGCTCTGAGCGCTGCAACTGCCAGATGTTTTGATTCTAGTAAGCAGAACAAGCTAGATAGTGAGATGGGATCAAAGCAGGTGTGGATCTAGCAATCTTGCACCTTTGTGGAAAACGGTATGGAGGAAGGCCGGAGTGAGGAATGGGAAAAATGAGACTGGACCAGTCTTCGCGGTTTCAAAAAAAGGGTGAGACAAGAATGTTTACCGCTCTCTTTAATGTAACAGCTATGCTAAAGATGATAGGTCACCTGCAACAGCACTCTCAACACCTAGAATCAAAGCCCATCTGTTGCTGTTCTGCTTTATGCTAGGGTCAGGATTCGGTTGCACATTTTTTCCAAATGTAAATACAAGCCTGCGTGTTTCCTGGGTCACTCCAGAGTTACAAAGAATCCGTGCTCAATATTTACCTCCGAATGAGGGAGAGGAGGGAAAGCTGACAATCATGATCTGGAACACATCTCCCTGGTCATACCGTAGAAAATGGAGCAGGCAATAATTGTCCCATTTGAAAGCCTAAATTGGACAAAGAGGCCTCAGGTCTACAGGAGGCTGTCTGTCTAGAGAAACATAGTGCCTAGCACAGGAAATCTGCTGCTAGCCAGGGATTGCAAGTATTTACCTCAATGCAAGCAATTCACATTTTCCAGTCGGACATGCAATCACTGCTTTTGGACAGTTCAAAACTTTTTCTCAAGAAAATTGCTGCACTCCAAAAATCTTGGTCAGGATAAAATAGCTCATAAATCCCTAATGATTTAATAGCAAGTTAATGACAGAACAAACAATGCAAAGCAGATCTATTTAAGAATCTAATACAGTCCCCAGTCCATTTTTAAAAGTATCCATACTTTCACTCTCTGTGGGTGCGTCTACATGAGATGCTTAGTGTGCATTGGATTAATTCTGCTGTGCATTAGCACTGCTGGCAAAAACTGTGTTAATGATTAGTCTAACGCACATTAAATGATCTGCAGGGCTGTGAAATAGGAGCTTCATTATCAGGAGCAGCTACTAGGCAGCAGAACAAAGGAGAGTTTGGTTGGTAAAACATCAAGGCCGTTACAAAGAAGAGAGGGTTGATAACAGCTGTGGAATGAAAAGTTTAAAAGGGATCCGGTAGATTGTAATGAGCCATGAAGTCCTTCAGCACTGTCTGACTTGAAATGCTGCTGCCACTGCCAGACAATTGGTTTTAAACTTTGGGTGATCCACTAATCAGTTAACTTTGGGTGATTCAGGGTGGATCCCCCCTGGATCTGCCCTAGGTGGGATTAGAGCAGATACAGTTGAAACACAGAGCTTGGCTGTAGCCAATGGATCTAGTGGTATGCCTAGGTTGAGAGCTACTGGCATGTAGGCAGCTGTAGCAATTGCTTGGTTTCTAATACAATGCGGTGGTGATATGGCCATAGCAAACTTCGGCAGTGGTGTCCAAGAAAAGGATTTGTTGGAAGGATTATTCTAGAGTCAGTTTGATGGAGGGGTGGAAGTTGTTAAAGTTCTGGTGGAGTTTCTCTGAAGATTTCTTCCTATGTGTCGATGTGATAAAGAAGTCTTCAATGTACCTTAGGTATACTGGGGGGATGAAAGGACAGCTGCGGAGGAAGCAGACTTCAAGGTCTGTCATCAATATATTAGTATGCTGGGGGCCATACATGTACCCATGGCAGCACCATTCATTTATAGGTATAGTAACGACAGATCAGTGTGATTACTATTGTCCTAACACAGTCAGGAAATACTCCAGAAAAGAATCAATATAAATTTTGACTGCTGTTGTTTTCAACAGACCCACACAAATAGTCTGAAAACTACTTTCCCAGTCCTTTCCCACTGAAAACCTAATATATTTAGGAGATGCATCAGATGAATTTCAGGCATTCAGCAGACAATAACTGTTGCAACTTAAGTAAAGTGTTTGGCTTTAAAGAAATGTTAAGGATCTTTTTTTTCCCCTGATCTTGCTGCTATATTTTAAACATATTGACTGAATTCATTTTGTTTGACTCCTCTAAAGCCAGCAGAGTTAAACCAGTAATTATTTCGGAGTTCTCTCTTAGAGCAGAAGAGTCAGAACAACAAAGAAAATTCTTCCCGCAGTTTGATTAGAGTAACTTTTCCAAAGCTTTCAAAATCTGGCCATAGCAAGACTGCACCCCAGTTTATAACAGGTTGTTTCTAACACTAAGAGACAGTGCAGTCTGCCAGAATTCAGTACATTTTGTTCATATTGTGCAAATGTGCCTTCCAGTTGTTTTCTTTCCAGCCTCAGCTACATTTCAAGGAATAAAGGATTCTGACTTATGAAGGTAATAAAAATCTCAAAATTGTTCCAGCTGATCCTATGCCTGTTGGATTTGAGCTGAAATTTAATGTTGACCATTGTCTATCCTTATTAATTCAGTTGCTATTCCTCTGCCTGGCCTGCTACACTCTCCAGATGATGCATTCTCGTGGCCTTGCCTAGGATGGAAGAGAAACCTACCTATTCCAGTTGTAAGTCTGGGCTCATATTCACAGATGGGTTCCTGGATGTTTGTAGGCACCCTCGGTTAAAGCACCCCTATTATGTAAAGCGCCATGACTTAGAACCCCCCTCCCAACAGATGTTTATGGGGGGGGGTGGAAATTGAGCCCTCCTGCTCAGTCCTTCTGCTCAATTGCCCCTCTGCCTGCCCTGCTCCTAGCTCTAGGGCTGTCAGTGGGGAGGGAGGGGGAAGAGAGCAGCACAGAGCTGCTAGCTAGGCTTTGCTTGGCCTGAGCAGGGGGTGAAATGGAGCTTCCTTGCCTCTCAAATCACATGAAAAATATTACTTCTGTCTGCACCCAGTGACAGCATAGACAAATTTGACCCTCTGGGCACATCTCTACCATGTCAGACTATGCTAGGAAGCACCACTATCTATGCCCCATGCTAAAAAAAGTCATGTGATGGTTGTGAGAGCAAGGCTGGACGCACCCTGGGCACATGCCAACTAGTGACTGCGTTGCATTCTTTCAGCACTTGTTGCTCGCCAAGCAGGTGCAAGGGACCGGGCATGTTTGCACAGCGGCATTCCCTATCACAAGCCAGCACAGGCTAGACATGCCCCAAGTGTCGTCTGTTTTCAAGACCCCACCTAGCTGGATTGCATTGTTGTAGATTTTACCCTTTATGACGCTTGTGAAAATTCCAGCTCAAGTTCCAAGCACCTCCATCAGCTAGAAGGGCTTTGATCTGTGCTGTGAATTTAACCCCCAAGGTGTTCGTGCTGCTGGTGTAAGTTCATATTTGGCTAAGCAAAGTCACACAAAAGGGTACGTGCCACGCTGGGCTGAGCTGGTGCCAAACTTCAAGACAATTGTTAAACTATCAACAACCTCTGAAGCATGGAATTATTCCAAGCAAGAGCGCTACAGAAAAGGTTTTATTGCAGCTACGAAAAAGCAACTCATTTGAAAAACAGGTTTTAAAATAATACCAGTCACAGTTGCTGATTTTTTAATTATTGCTTTAGCGGTCGCTGTTGGGAGTGAGACTGCTGAACTTCAAGAAGTTTGCACATGGCTTTCACCACAAAGATTTTGCTGAAATCCTCTTTATACATTTCTTGTGGCCTGAGTCTAGACCATCAATGACAAAAACCTTTCTGAGAACTTTAATATGCATCCAAAATAGGCAGAAATGGGAAGCTAAATTGGAAGTGCACACTCGTTCTGCATTAAAGCCAGTTCTATCCCTATTAAACTGTACTGGCTGATACAAAGACACTTCAAAAAGACACACAAACGGCAGGGAATTTGTCTTTGCACATAGTATCTACAAGTGGTCTGTGTGAAGTGAGATGCCTGCTGTGTTCTCTTAGAACTGTTTTCTTATGCAAACTTAAATTGTACAAGGGATAAATGGGTTATCTGAGAGAACTACATGGTTTTAAAAACCCCTTTCAGTTCAGCTCTGAGCAGATTTATTACTTATCCCTGTGACTTCCAAGTGTACAGAAAACCCTAACTTTATATATTACAAAATAAATTACAAGGTTACGTTTTTAAAAAATGCTGTTGCACAAACTCTTTTCTGGATATTCGATTTTCCAGTGGCGTTTTAGCATGTGTGGCAAGATACCTTCATTTTTGTGTGTTGCCAAAACTGCTACATTTATAGGATCATAGGAGAAGTAGGTCACAAAGAGACCTCACAAGGTCATCTAGCCCAGCTCCCTGATGAAGGCAGGACCATCCCTGACTAAATCATTCCAACCCAACCTGCTTCTGGAAATTTCCAAGGACAGAGATTCCACAACTTCTCTACGTAGCCTGGTCCAAAGCTTGACCACCCTTATAGCCAGAAAATTCCTCCTAATCTTCTACCTAAGTGTCCTGTGCTGCAGCATGGGGCCGTTGCTCCTAGTCCTATCCCCTACAGCCACAGAGAGAAATCCCTCTCCATCCTTTCTATCATTGCCCTTCAGATATTTGAAGGCTGTTATCAAATCCCTCCCAATCTTCTCTTCTCCAGACTAAAGAACCCCAACTCTTTCAGCTTTTCCTCACAAGTGATGCTTCTCAGGCCACTAATACAGGCAACCCTTGCCATTCACAGGGGATACATTCCCATGATTCCCATGAATGGCAAAATCCACGAATGCAGTCTGCATGAACACAGTGCCCCCCGCAACTGAGGGAGGGGAAGTAGGGGGAACAGCAGCTAGCGCGGAGCTCCCAAGGAGCTCCGGTAAGTGTTTAAAGTGTATTTAAAATGTGGGTTCAGCATTCATGAGTATTTGAAACTGCGAATGCTGAACCCGCAAATACCAAGGGTTTCCTGTAATTTTTGCTACTTTGTTCTGGATTCTTTCCAATCTGTCCACATCCTTCATGAAGCATGGGGCTGAAAACTAGACACAGTGTGCCATGCAAGCCCTCACCAATTCTAAATAGAGTGGAAGGATCACTTCCCTTGATTTGTAAATGACACTCCCATGAACGACGTGCACCCCCAGCGGCTGCGGGGGGGGGGGGCACAGTGGCACTGGTGGCAGCGGGAGCATGGTGGTGGCAACAGGAGCATGGCAGCAGCAACAGGAGCATGGCAGCGGTAAGTGGGGAGCTCCCACAGATGCTGCCAGCGCTGTTGGTGGTGGGGGAAGGTGATGAGCACTGACCAGGGGTTGGCAACCACCTGCAGACACTGCCAGCAGCAGTGGCAGTGGCCAGTGGTGGCTAGCCGCAATCACTGACTGCCTGCGGACACCGCCAGCAGTGTTGGCAGCAAGGGGAGGTGGGGGGGAAATGGCAAGCAGCAACCACCCACAGGTGCAGCAGACAGTGTCGGTGTTGCCTTTTCATAGGGGGTGCACCGCCACACTCAGGGGGTGCACGTGCACCTGTGTGCACCTCTACGCATTGCCAATGGAGACTGGCTCTAGAGTTCCCCCGCCCCTGGGGTAGCCAGGGACAGTAGCAGCAGTGGGCAGGGGAAAGGGTGAATGGGAAGGAAGAAGACATGCTGCTGAGCATGGATGAGAGGAGAAAGGGTGAGGGGGGATATTCTTACATGATTTGGGGACTTAAACCCCCAGCTTCTGCTTCTGTGGCATGGTCTGCTTGTCCCAGTCGGGGAAAGAGGAAAAACTGACAGCAGGGAGTGGCTATCCCTGAAGCACCAGTTGCAGCTCCTGCACCTCCCTTTCCCCCACCCTCCTTGGCTTGAGCAAGTACTACACTTGATCTGAGCCTTCAAGAGGCCAAGACTGCACAGAGGAGCAAGCTGCTGGAGTAGATTTCAGTCTTAGGTCCTAATGCCCAGGCATGCAGTGTGGTGGGGGGAAAGCAGTGGGCTGGACTGCTGCTGGGGGACAAACTGGATTTACGTGTAGAGAGTTGGTGGGATAGGTCTAGGGAGTGGGCCTGGGAGTAGCCATAAGTAGCCATGTAGACATGCCCAGATCCCTGCAAGAGGCAGGGAGAGAATCCCAATGTCCCAGGGCAGCACTCAATTACTTCAACAAGGAGACATCTCTGTCTCATCTGCCTCATTGACTGCATACTTTCCAGCTTCACCAAAACAAGTCAGAGCTCCGACAGGAAAGTCTCCTTCACTCTACAACCCCGGCTGAGTTCCAGAGAAGATCCATTTTGTGCAGGGAATGAAGTTCTGTGGAAACGCATGCTCAAAATTCACACACAGACGTTGGCCTAATTAAGGTTGTAGAGGCCCCTGCCTGTCAGTTCAGTCTGCCACGCAGAAAACAGGCTTTCATGTCACACTTCTGATGAACGTTATACTGTCACATCTCGGATACTGACTGCTGTAGCTGGACAAAATCATTAAGAAACCCTGAAACCATCTGATTCAAGCTTATCAACCTACATCTAAATAAGCTTAGCAAACCTACCTTTCCTGTGGTGAAAGCTGCTCCTTTGAATCATGCTAAAAAGATCGACAGCCCTGGAGTTTCTCTCTACATACAGATGTTAGAAAACTGGACTGTCCACCAGGTTGCTGGGCCTTCTCACAATGGAACCGTGGCCAGGCTGGCACCATGGCGTAGGAACGTTTTTATTTTGACCTAACATTATTAGATCAAACATTGAAGTTAACTCCCCCCCAGCTTTTTTCAACGGGATACAAAGGAATAGCACTGTAAAACTATCAGAGGACTTTCTTACAACTAACAACTCAGATCTAACCCAAAAAAGGAAGCTGACAATTTCATGATAGTTTTCAGTCCTGCTGTTATGCTTCTATGTAACGTGCAAAATAGTTGCGGGAATCATTGTGGTACATTGCGAGACACAAAAAAAATCCCAAAGAATATACTGATCTAGACAAAGTCAAGAACGTATACAAGCGCCCTACAATAGCACTTTGAACGTTTTTCTTTCAGTCTATATCTCATAGTTTCCACTTTACTTATACTCTTGCCAGCTCTTCACACCAACAATTCCAATAAAAAGCCAAAAACTGTTCACCACAAACTAAACATTTTGTCCATTATTACTAAGCCCATCATGTGTTAAGGTACTTGATTTAGCCATCACATTCCATTTGTTTTTACTGAATGCCTGTCCAGTGAACCAAACAACTCTCGCACATAGCCAGTGCCACTGTGCTCCCATTAATCCACCAGCAAGGGGTATTCTAAGAAGCAGCCACATGCTGATTACACTTACACCTAGTGCATCATCATATTCAGCATGCTTGGCATTTTCCATCAGCCACCAGAGCCAGGAAATTTGCCCAAGCCAGCTCCCAACGTCAAGTCTGCCACATGACAACCCAATGCACAGCACTGATGAAACACTAGGCTGGCATTTCCTCCAGTTCTTATACCAATGATTACCAGATTTTAAAAGACAAAGTTGGCTACTGCGTGAACTCGTACTCTGTGCTCTGGATTGCTTTGAGTCAGGCTAATCCAACTGGTCCTTTTCTGTTTATATTAATGTCTTATTAGCTTTTGTAACTGATGATCTGCCAGGCTTAGTTTTCAGCCAGAGTTAACAGATAACACAAGGCCAATATTTCATCACTACAGTTTCAAAATATAGAAGTTATGAGTCACGATCAGGGATGAATTGATCTTCCATTTCAAGATTGTGCAAAATCCAGGAGCTGTTGGATTGCAAGAAGTTGTCTTTGACCAGCAATTCAGAGAACAGTTTTTCCTTCTTGGCCCCACATTGAGAATGGGGGCTTCTCCCACTTCATCCCCACAAAAACTGCCAACATTAAGACAAATTCCATTAAAGCTCAGCACAATTCAACTTGATTGTGATTTTCCTTTTACCCAACCTATCGTGCAAAGGAACAAAAGTTTTCACCCTTATATAGTTACATAAGATGTGAATTTTCTGGGCCAAAATTTTGCTCCCAAGTCAGTCTGTGGCTTTGTTTTTGTTCCTTTTTTTTTTTTTCACATGTTTAGTATGGCAATTTACTGCTGATAGAGTCCCACCTCCTAAGTCTGCTCTTCAAAAGAATTAATTGGATGTGAAGTACAGCTGAAATGGTGACCTAGTTGGACCAAAAAATGATCAGACGTCTCCAGTACTCCAACTCTCATGGGTTACCACCTCAAAACTAATCACTTTGGGCTTATTCTATTGCTAATTAGGTCTCCACCTGCTCTCCCCAACATCAGGGACAGTAACATAAATAGAGTGGAGTAAGTGAGGCACAGGCCCTGAGTATCAAATATGAGAGGGAACCAGAATTTGCTGCCAGAGTCTCTACCATGTCAGGAGCAACCCCGCACTGCCCCCACCTAGCCCCTGAAGCAGCCTTGTGCATCTGGGGGCAGGGTGGAATGGCTCCCCTTTGGAGAGTTTTTTTTTGAATCAGGCACAGCAATGTACCCAGTAGCATATCTGGGAAAGCAGAGGTTTGGGGGAGTAGCATCTCCCAGGGACCCCAAAGCAGGGGGTTGCTATTGCCAGAGGGACTCCCTCTCTGTCTGCTGCAGCTGCCTGGGCTCTCTGCACAGGGAAGGCAACTTTGGCTACAGCAGCACTGATGACAGTAGCAAGAGCAGCTGTGCTCCCTGTACCAACAACACGAGCAGGTAAGACTTCCCTGACTCATGACAGCTGAAATCCAAAGAACGGGGCCTTCTGGAGAAGCCAGCGGGAAATGCTCCACATCAAAACTAATCAGTGATAAAATAATCACTGTCAAATTGTACATCAACAGCATTTTCAGTTGTGGATCCGAACTGCATGTGTAGTTGGGGGTGGGTAAGGAATGTGTTTCAGAAAGATAAAATAAATCAATAATGCTACAGAATGTAGGGTCTCTCCTTTTGCAGGCCATGTAGGAGCCTAATTAAAAAGCAACCTATTGACAGATGCATTTCTTTAAAACAATTAACCATCCATTCAAAAATGACAAGTTTATTAGCCCTTTGCAAATGAAGCCTTTTTATAAACAGTATACTTGATTTGTACCCCGGATAAAGAAAAGCCTAAGAAAACCATTCAGTAAATTCTGTTGCTTAAGAACAATTTTTAAGCATCAGTTATGTTTATATAGGACCTTACAGAATTCCCTTTTAGAGTCCCCTTTTCCACTGAGGCTCTGATCCTACAAATAGTCATGTATGTGAATAATATTAACAGTCTCACTGAATTCAGTGTAATTATTTATTTGCATAAGTGCTTGCAGAATCAAGTAAAAAATATTCTGGAGATAGATTTAAGAGCTGCCCTATGCAGCCTTCATCCTGAATACTCTTGCTTTCACACCAAATCATACTCTAGATGGCAGAGAATTGGTTTGTCTTTCTGTTTTGGGACATTGAGTAGTTCATGGGGGAAAAAGTTGCATAAAAAGTTGTGCATTCACAACCACAAGCGAAAACAACTTCCGAGTTTCCTACTTCTGGAGATACCTTTTCCCATGGGAATGACAGTATTCAGCTCTCTGTTTCCCCCTGGTGGTGCATTCTTCCCACAACGTGTTTGAATACCTTGGGACCACACACAGACAAAGAGAGCAGCAACCGTGGCTGGAAAAATGTGACATTTCTTTGGGGATTTTAGGGACAACGAGAAAACAATTTGTTGGTTTGTATTTTAACTGAAATCGCTTTTGATCATTCAGTGGAGCTGTTCTGCTTGGGAGAGACCAAATCTCCTTTGTAGCAAATGAACACCACAGAACAGCTAAATCAAAGGAAGTGATCCTTTAAGCACAAAAAAAAAATCTCAAAAGAGCATATAGCCAATTTAAATATTTAGATGCTTGCTTTTTGAGTGGCTACACAACATCTTAATGTAACATTTTGTGGAACTGAAGTGTGTAAGTCCTTACCTATTCATTAACAATTTTAATGGAAGAGTTTAACAATAGAAAAGTAGTAATGCCAGACACACAGTGTCCTCATTGGAACTGTAATCATAACTCTACCTCACAGCATTTGTTTTTAACTGTGCTTCCTTTCATAATGAATCATTTTTGCTGCCCCACACAGCCTCTGGGTTTCCTTAATTAGAGAATGAAGAGGTAAATCATTAAGAGCAAAAGGATGGATATAATAAGATGACTTTGTTCAATGCAAGATTCTGGGAAACCAGCTACAAGAATCATTGGAGGCCATGACAGAAGATGCCATCTATCTAGCTTATTCAAGAGCATTTAAAACAAGTCTTGAACACGGTGATCATGTAATTACATAGGGGAAATATTTCTGGTAGAAGGTTGCATCTCACAAGGCTTTTCTCAACAAAGCCATGTTTGGAAACTGAAAGTAGCATTAAAATGCAGGTTTTGAAAGCAAGCATAAGATAACCTAGGCAGGCATGGCCAAGTGACAGCACATGTGCCACAAGTAGTATAGGCAGCCCCTACATGTAGCAACACAGGGGCAGATAGGGCAGCGAACAGAAAGCAAAGCAGAAGATTGGGTATAGAGAACAGGGTAGGGGGCAGAAAGCAGAGCAGCAAATCTGGTAGAGAAAGGGGATCAGACTTGGAGAGGATCCAGGGCCTAATTTGTATCATGCATGCCCAAAAGGTTGGCCCCCAATGATCTAAGGATATACTAGGATTTTTGTGACCTATGTATTTAAAAGTTGAAAGTCTTAAAGATATACTGTAGTTCAAACAGAGTTTAGGAGCTTGAGGCAGAAATTACTGGACAAGGTTCCACAGTCTGTGCTAGGCAGAAGATCAGGCAAGATGATTATAATGGTCCTTTCTGGCCTTGAAGATCAGTGTAGATGGCCCAGTACTTTGGTTAAATCCTAACCTGGGTAGTTACATTCCTGTTTCCTAAATTCTTCCCCCTGATTTCAAATGTGTTTGGTACTATTTCTTTTCCAGTCTTTAATTAATTGCTATGTAGCATTGCTGCACATCGTTAAAATGGAAGTCATAGTTAATTCCAGAGATGGAAGCAGTTTATTAATGGTTGAAGGTATCCTTGAATGTTGTTTGTGTACAAAGTCTCATGCACAAAAAAATTAAATTAAATTAAGGAATACCTATGGACTCAGAGACATTTCGAAGGCTAGTAACTTTCTTTCTCTCAGAAATTCTCCCCATTAAAAAATAAAAAAAGGCTCAGTATATTTTAAATGAAATATATCTGCAGGTATGATCACAACCATGTGCTCTCTCTCTCTTTTGGGTACCAAAGATGGGTCACACTGGGTTACACAATTGTTCCTGAGTATTTGGGCAAGATGGGTTTTCCAGGCCTGGCCAAAGTCCACCTGGACAAACGTGGCATTTATTTGTTGGCAGTTTGTTCACAAGATCTCTTTTATCCAAGTGACAGCTGAAAGGCATTATACTGAATATTAAATCATTTAACTGGAGCCTGGAAAGTGTGAATATTGAACCGCAAACTCTGACAGAAAAGCATCAAAGTATTCTTCATTTTGAACTAGTTCAACATTAGTGGTCCAATTTAACCATACAGAAAAAGCATAATACATTTAGTTTTCAGCAAGATCTTCAACAGGATATTGTATAACCCTGTGGTGGCTTTGCATAATTATTTTAGGGTTTCTTGTTCAGGATGATTTGTTTCAAAGTGAATTATATTCTCTGAAAATGTGTCAGATTGCTAATTCTGAAGTCCTCCATCTATACGACAATTCAGCACAGGCAGCAGCAATGCATTTTTCCTTATGTTCCCTACACTTAAAAATTGGTCCCACCCTAGAAGAACTAAGGACAGGAAAAGTCAAGCTAGGATATGGGGTTTCAACAAACTGGCATTTTCTGACACATAAACAAACAAATAAATAACAACCAGCCCAACTCTTACATAGCTCCGAAGTCAGTCAGCGTAGGGCTGATTAAGCAGTCACTAAAGAACTGGAAGAGGAAGCCATATTCTGAAATCAGAAGGGATGTAAACTGAGGAAAGACCCCAAGGCTGCCAGAAAGCAAGCACAGCAGGCAGCAGCCTTGTAGCTGTGTTTGGGGAGGTCCCGCAGGAAACATTCTGGGATCTGGAACTGGAGACTTTTTTCGTTTTTTGACTTTTTAAACGTTTATTATACAAATATAAAAAGTCTGAAATGATGACAGTGCAAAGGTGAACAACCCTTCTAGCATGGAACACTTGTTAGCAACAAAAAACCCCATGCCACTGAAGCCCCTGGAACTGAAGCCCCTTCCCCCATACCCCCCACAGGTATGTAGGCCCAGGTGTCTATCTTCTACCTTGCAGAAGGCCCTTTGATGTATTGTGTTGTGCAACACAAACTGGTCCACATTTTGTTTCAGGGTGAAGTGTCCAAATTCAAACGTGACAGGAAGAGTAAGAGTTGGAGAGCATCAGAGCTAGCCCCTTCAAGACAGTTTCTGCAGCTGTTCACAGTTGCCATTTTGGCCTGGCCCATCAGGAAATTGGCCAGGCAGTTCAGGACTGAGAAGATGTTCACAGTTTGGGAGAAGTCTGAGTCCAACGTGCCAAAGAGGGTGCTGAGAGCAGCAAAGAGGCACTACAGCCAGAGAAAATGGAGGCCAAAAGCACCTCTTCTTACCATCTGGAAGTCCAGCAGTTGTTGCAACTGAAAGCAGGACATTTGTATGGAGGGATCTCACCAAGGACCCCGCTAGCTTTTACCTTTGTCCTGGACTGCCCCTGGGAGCTAACTTAGGAACTAGTGGGTTGATCATTTGTTGTAACCATGAAAAGCTTTGTGCTCAGAGTAAGTCCACCTCTGTTTCTCAGAGTCCTAATTCAGAAATTTTCAGGTACTCAAGAAATCCAAGTGCTTATGGGAGTGCAAAGAGGTACTAAAGACAGGAGAGTACTCAGAGTGCTTGCATCGACACTTATGGGTCACAGATCATGTTATGTACTAACTAGCAGGGGCTGGTGTCACCAAGACACTCAACTGCAGGGCTGGTTCAGGTATTTACTCCACAGTTAAGGTTACAGAATATCTTTCTTCTTCAGTTTGGCACTGTAAGATGCAACTTTCTCAGTCCAGCAGAGATCAAACATCTACATGAAAGTGAACTGGAGAAGAACAAAAGTGATGCTAGTGGAAAGATGGAAGTGTTTTAAGAGCCCACCTCCTTCACAACATCCTCTTCCTTCAACTCATGCTCAGATTGTTAAATCTGCTCACAACCATGGGGCCCCCTCCTCGCTGTCAGTTAATGTTCAAATAGACAAAGCTTTGGAAAAGTCCCCACTTTAACCACGATTGGCCCAAAGACTGTGCTCCATCTATTGTGCTTAGGCTGGCTGTGATAATCTGCATGACTTCCAGTGTTACTTGCAATTCACATCCAAGAAAAGAGCCGTATGTTTTATAAAAGCTCCATCTGGTTCAACACACTCAGTTGGATGTGAACAATTCACCTCTGATTTAGCTTGCAACTGAATACTAGGGGTGCGCTGATAGAGAATTTTGGGGCTGATGGTGATGGCCGATTTTTAATGAACCACATCGGCTGATACTGATCCAATTCTGATATGCAGCTGGGCAGCTTGGAGAGCAATGTTCGTCTAGTAAGTCTGCTGTTGGGGAAGGGGTGAGGGGGAGGAAAGGGGCATGGGGGGCCAGATCAAGGACCCCATAGTGAGGGAGGGAGTGGGGCTTGGGCAGAGCTGGGGATGGAGCCTGGAGTGGATTGTCCAGGGGGCATGTGGGGGGGGGCAGCTTCTGCTGGTTTGTGCACCCCAGGAGGCATAGGGGGTGCATGCCTCTGGTTCTGCATGCAGGGTGAGGGCGGCTGCTGCTGCAGGCTGGGGCTAGGGTGGTGCCAGGCTCTTCCTGGTTGGAGGTTGGTGCCATGGCTGTGCTTGAGCAGGCAGCAGCACTGGGAGCGGGCTATGGTGGGGGGGGCTGCAGCCACCCCAAAATTCACTGTAGCCTCCGCTCCCAGCACTGCTGCTGCCTGCCCCGAGCACAGCCCAGCCCCCATGACAGGAAGAGCCTGGCATCCCTTCTAACCCCACCCCACAGCAGCAGCCTGCTCTTGCCCTGCACACAGATCCAGGAGCACCCCCCCACCATGTCCTCTCATGCGTGCAGCAGCAGGAGCCACCACCCCCTCCCTTCCTACCCTGTGGATGAGCCACTCGCAGCTCCATCCCACACCCTGTCCCGGCTGTGCAGCACCAGCCCCTGCCCCACTCCCTCCCTCATCACTGGTGACTCAATCCACCCTGCCCCCATGCCCCTTCCCTCACAACAGACTTAGCAGCTGGACCTGGCTGCTGTCCACACTGCCAGGTTGCACTCTAGGCTGCCTGCATGATGCACTGTGGCTGCATGCATGCATGGGACATTAATGCCCCCGATAAATCGGTCATATCAGCCTAAAAAAGTGGATTGCTGATAGTCAGTTTCCCTCATATTGGTGCCACTCTGATATGGGACCATATGCATCAGTGTACCTCTATTGAATGCAGAGTCCAAATCAAGGTCTCTATCCTGGTATTCAAAGCTGACCTGAGAAGTCAGCTATTTGAGACCATAACTTTCTCCGTGTTTTGCTACTAGGCAACAGCAGGAGAAGACTTGCAAATAAAAAACAGTGTTGGACTTGGTTTAGGCCATGGCAATGGCTCCATTGAACTGACTACCATGCAGGTCTTACTAACCTCGCTTGCTAGTTAATAATGATGGAGTATAGGCAGAAGCCTCAATTCTAATGCTGCTGTTAGGGTCATCATTTGTGCATGCACCTTCCAAGGTCTATGCTACATGATCCCTGTTACCCTAGTCATTCTCCTTCTCTAAGTACACGACTCTGAGCAAAATCCTGAATTCTGACAACTATATTTTCTTCAGCAATTCACACCTCATTTCCCTTTGCATCTTTTATAAAGAGCTCCTACCCTCCTAATTTTCCTTTTGGTACTGCAGAAGCCTACACTGGTCATGAGATTGTCTTGTTCATTTGAAGCAGATCTACAGGTGCTGATCTCTGAAACTTGCTTCAAGTATTGCTGCCTCACAGATGGGCAGAAAAATAGAAGGGTTCAAGAAGACTATGATCTAGCTTGCTAGCTAGCAATTTCTTTCCAGTCCTAGAAGTAACCGGCAGGCTGCACTGCACTGTCGCTATTCTGGGTTCCCTTGACAGTGGAATCCCAGCCATTTCGACTTTAAGCACTTTGGATGGTTCCTGCGTTTGAAGTTCTTGGAACTACATCAAACAGCTATGGGGAAAGAATGTTGTTGAAGGATTGAGTTTGCCTGGATCTGAGTGTTACTGAGCAGAGTAAAAGGAGCAAAGCTTTCTCCAGTCACCATCATGATCTATCCCTAAAAACAAAAAAAAGTTTCAATTAACTATCTAAACAGGCTGTGCATTTTTATCCAAGCCAGATTAAGTTATATAAATACCTCTACTACCAGAATAGACCTTTAAAAAGGGGAAAAAAATTAAACTGAACATTAGGGGAGTCTTTAAGAAGAGGCTGGATGCCTACCTGGCTGGACTCGTTTGAGTCCCATTTCTCTTTTTGGGGTTTTTTGTTGTTCTCCCGCCCTGGCGGGGGGTCGGGCTAGAAGATCTACTAGGTCCCTTCCGACCCTTAATCTATGAATAAAACCTGGTAAGAGACACCATGGGGTATGATTTTCTGTAAAAAAAAAAAGTCACATGTAAAACCTCTTTGGAGAAGAAACAATTTTGGAAAAAAATGTTCAAATTATTAGCAGATCACAGCACTATTGTACAGGTATTTAATTTAATTAACTATATATTGGTAAATATATAGTCAATTATAGTAAGATATATAGTAAATTATGAGCTTGTGTGAAAAAGTTAATCGATAAAAAATTATTTACACATTAGAAAATTAGATTTCAAATAATCTGAAATAATGATCATTGTCCAGATTATTTCTCATTTCTATTTTACATATTTCAATTCCAGTTTCAGCAACACAGAAGCCCAATTTATATTATTCACTGCCGGGGCAATATGTATGGGGTGCACTCAGGTGCATGTGAATCCCCTGAGCATGGCAGTGCACCCCCTGCAAAAAGTGGGAGGTCCACAATTGCCGCTGGCCACTGCCAACACTGCTGGTGGTGCCTGCGGGTGGTTGCTGACCCCTGGCCGGTACTTGCTACCCCCCACCCCTACCGACAGTGTCAGCAGCATCTGCGGGAGCTCCCCCGCTTACCACTGCCAGGCTCCTACCACCGCCAGTACAGCCATGCCCCCCCAGCCACTGGGGGCATGCACTGCAGTGCTTTAGACAAACAAATATTGTTCTTGACAGGTTTGGGTCTGCAGAACAGACCCAAAAGTCAATCATTAAAAAGAAAATTAGAGGGGAAAAAATGAATTAATTATATTTTTTCCAGATGTGTCCTATTTTGTTTGTATATAATGCTCATGTACAAGGGTGGTCTTCTTGATTCCTGTATGATAATCTGGTAGTATCACATTTTTAAGGAGACCATTTTTGTTGGTTTTGCTTCCCTATCAAGTAGGGCTTGATCTAAAGCTCACTAAATGGAGCTGAGGGACTCCTACAGTGCATCTACATGAGATGCTTTACTGAGTTTTAGACTAATCTAATGCACAGTAAAGCATCACCATCTATGTTTGTGCAGCAATTACTGCACAGGATTAGTGTAATACACCATTTTCTAGTACCTGTAGATACAAGAACTCGAAAAATTATGCATTAACTTGATGTGCCATACTGCACATGTAGACACTGACCAGGAACAAACTGCTCCTGATCAGCCTAGGCAGCAAGGGGTCATGGGGGGGCAGGGGGAGCTGTCCCAGCTTGGCAGAATGCTGCCTCCCAACCATGCGGAGATCAGGACACATCCCAGTCTCCATGAGGCTGGGAAGCAGCTGCTCACCCAACTGAGACAGCTGTGCCCCTCCCCCTGTGTTCGGGGGGAGGGCCAGCCCAGCCCAGTCTCCCCCTAGCTGGGCTGGAGATGCCTGCCAAGTCAGGAAAGCTCCCCCCACCATATCTTCCAAAAATTCAGGCTAAGTCCCTGTGCCTCCACCAGCCCAGGTACACTAATTGCATATATTGATACACCCCTACTGTCTTAACTGGAACTACTCACTTACACAGACTAGATCAGTGGTTCCCAACCTTTTTGTGCTGCAACCCACTGTTGGGAGCAGAGTGCAGTGGTGGTGGTGGCCCAGGGGTTGGGGAGCTCCCAGCACACGATGGTGCTCATCCTTTGTGTGCAGCGCCACTGCCACTAGCATTGCCCCTGCAACCCTCATTTGGGTCACGACACAGAGGTGGGAACTGCTGGGCTAGATGAACAGAGGAGATAATAGCTTCTCCTACAGCTGTCAGCTAATTTTCATATTGTAGTGTGGCTACTGTGTATACCCACAGGTAAATCCCAAGGCTTGGCCCGCAAACAATTTTCATCTGTTTAACATAAATTGGATTAAAAATTGGATTAGTCATAACAGTGCAACCCTTCCATACCATATTTTCTCTCATACCACAAAATCAGCCCCCCAAAACTGTATTAAGCAGGGAAAATGATTTTCTGCCAAGGATAGAAGCACCCTAGTTTGATTCCTGCTCCATGGTGCATCAACTGTGGCATTACTGTTCAGGCAGCTGAGGGAAGCAATTGACTTAATAATGAATTGTTCTTCATCCCACAGGTGTTAATGACTGTCTCTACTTTTTAATGGTCTTGATATTCCAATAAACTAACCTTTCTTAGGGCAATTTTGCTGCCTGCTAGCTGTTCTTGGTCTCTCCCATCCTATTTCAAGGTCATAGAGACTTTTTAACTCTTTTCAGAATCATAGGTCCACACATGGAAACCAGTCTTTAGCAGCAGCTAGGGTTTTAGCCTTAGTTTAGCATTTTTTTTTAAGTACGTTTTTAAGTAGGAGATTACCTTTGGCATTTAAAAGCAACCCAAGATCTACTGTGCGCCACCACCACCCCTTCCCCCACCCCCTATCCCACAGGTAAGTCTGTTGGGAGGGAAGGGAGGGAGGGCAGATAGAGGCAGAGGGAAAAAGAATTATTTGGGGGTGCGCCTCCCCAACAGTAAGCCCCACCCAGCTGGGGCCCCATTCAACTTACCCCTGCTCCTGCCTCTGCGGCACAGTCCCTCACTGCGGGGGTCCCAATCTAGCCCCTGCCCCTTCCTTTCCCCATGGACTGGCCTGCTGGGCTGGGGCATGAGCACACATGCACACAGGCCCTCAACCCCCCACCCCAGACTTGGACAACAACAACACTTCACTATGACAGTATCCCGACTACTAAGCCACCAGCCCTGCCCAAGCACATGGGCTACAGGTCTGTGAAGAAAGGGCCATACTCCTTTGATTGTCCATTAACCTTTAATTTAAATTGAAATTTGATTTGAACTGTGTGATGAAAATCAGTTAACATGGTTTAGAAAAGGGTGAGCACATCTACAAATTGCCTTAAGGGTCACCCTTAAGTGACAGATGCTGCAAAATTAGCAGTACCTTTTGAATGGGCAGCCCAAGGCTACTGCCAATTAGCAGTGGTTGTGACAGAGTTAAATGTGTAGTTCTGAAGCTGTGGCTAGACACTGAGTAATGCTGACGAAGTCGACTCTGCCCCTCCTGCACAGGCAGCATTCAGCCATGCTGAGCCCATCCTGTGGCAGCTAAGATTCCGGAAAAAAAAA
>NW_017729022.1:22660762-22662140 GCF_001723915.1 Gavialis gangeticus | reverse complement strand
TAGTTATGCCATCTTAAGAGAGACTGAATCTACACCAAATTATGTATGACTCCCCACCATTCTTTATGAAAAAATTCTTCTTCATTCTGCCTTCCCCAAACAAGCTGTCTTATTTAGAGGCATATGGTATGCAAAAAAATATGGTAATTGCTACATCTAGTTCATAAGTCATCCAACTTCCCCTCCCCCCCAATACATATACTGTACTTAATAATCTAGAACAACTGAAGTCCTGGACAGATGATACGTTCAGCATTACACCAGTGTAAAGATGCACCAGACACACTATGATAGCCCATGAAATAATTAGGAGCAAAACTACACTGGTACAAGTTACACTTCCATGCCTTATTGTCTGTCCGTGCCCTTATTCCTGTGGTAGAAGTGATCTGAAGATATGCTCTCCAACTGATTCTGAATATATGTATGCAACTTGAAGTTTAAAACATTACTTGTACATTATTGGTCAAGCTCAACAGTGGTCATTTGGAGATTCATGTCATCCAACTCAATTGGTTACTGTCACATTCAAACACAGTGGCATCTTGTAATATAGACAAACCTGTCAAGAGATTAGCCCAGTTTCCAGAGGTTTTGAGCAGCCATTTTTCTTGTAGACTGCAGGCAATACCATTAAAGAGGTTGCTAGAAACATGGCCGAGAGCAGCAGCAACAACATGAAGAACAAAGAAGCTAAGTAGGAGAGATCCAGGGTGGGATGATATGATAGATGTCTTGTCCCAGGTGGCACAATGAATGTGTTGGGAGATGAGGCAGACAACTGAAGTCCAGATTCATTTTATGGAGTGGGTTGGGGCAGGGGGGAGGAAGCAGAGGGGCAGGTGGAAACTGTGCAGGACTATTTAGAATGGACAGCAAGAGCTCAATGATAGGATAGCCAGAAAACTTTTTACAAAATCCATCCAAGTATGCCGTCTTTTACTGAGGCTATTGGCTACAACTGCCTCCCTTCCCCAGCACACAAAATAAAGAGCATTCCTCTTTGACTGGCTTCTCTTTGCCTGCTGTGAATTACAGGCTGAACCTAAATAACTTAAACTTCACATATTGTGCTATTTTAGAAATGTTCTTTTTTCTTGAGTAAAAGATATAAATCCCAAATTAGTTACTGCTACTGAGGAAGGCAAGAAACTGAAGCTACATTGCTGTTTGCTGTGACACCACTGTAGTTTCATAGTTTCATAGTTTCTAGGGTCAGAAGGGACCTTAGCAGATCATCTAGTCCAACCCCCTGCCATGGCAGGAAAGAGTACTGGGGTCAAACGACCCCAGCAAGGTGTTCATCTAACCTCCTCTTAAAAACCCCCAGGGTAGGAGCCTGCACCACCTCTCTTGGAAGTTGGTTCCAGACCCTAGC
>NW_017729022.1:22658204-22659939 GCF_001723915.1 Gavialis gangeticus | reverse complement strand
GACTGCCTTGTACCCTAACCCAAAGCACTTCAGAGTGCCCCTCCCCTGACTCCTTACTAATTGACGAGGATGTGTATTCCTCCTTAATATAGAGTGCCACGCCCCCACCCCTCTTTCCTATCCTGTCCCTCCTGTACAGCCTATAGCCCTTGACATTCACCGCCCAATCATGCGTTGAGTCCCACCATGTTTCCGTAATCCCCACTATGTCCGGGCTGGTGTCAGCCAGCAGGAGGGTGAGTTCCTCCTGCTTGTTACCCATACTACGAGTATTTGTGTAGAGGCATTTTAGGCCTCTTGTAGATGTGTGTACTGACCCCCTAGTCCCAGCATTACCCTGGCCCCTATCTCTTACCTGTCTATTCGCTACGCTCGTTTGTCTGGGCTGGGCTGGGCTGTAGTTGTGGGTGCTGTTTGGTCCGGTAGGCTGATGTTTCCTCCGCCCTCATCTACCCCTTCCCCCAACGAGCCTAGTTTAAAGCCTGCCAGAGGAGGTCCACCAACCTAGAAGAGAACACACGCTTACCTTTAGGGGAAAGGTGGAGCACATCCCATCCCAGCATGTCTCTCATCGTGATGTGCCGGTCATGGCTGAGGAAGCCAAAACCCTCCTCGAAGCACCATTCCTGTAGCTGCCAGTAGTTTCACTTCATTTCACAAATGTGGTATTGTCTCCTAAAATTTCATTACTAATTAAAGCTAAGACAGCCAAGGCTAAATGAATGCACCTTTGATCTGTTTAGCACTCCTACGCAATCCCTTTGGCATGCAAACTGCAATTACACAGCAAGGCATGACTGCAGCTTGAAAGCAAAGATGTAAGGCCCAGTTTACTTAGGGCTCTAGACTAAACAAGGTGCTTTTTTCAGTGCCAAATTATCATTTACTGAGATTTACACACCAAACATTTCCAACTAAGAATGTGTGACCAACTGCAATTATTACTAGTCATGTTGTTTTAAAACACGGCCCCTTTTAGTGGCAATTGGTTCAGCAAGTGGGGACTTGCTGTTGGGTACCAAGTCCACCTGATGAGCAATGTGGGAGTGGAAGCAAAGGTCGGGGAGAGGAGGGACAGTGGATTGGAAAGGAGAGAACAAGGAAGGTTTTTAGGTAGCTGAAAGGAGAAAGGAAAAAAGAGGAAACAGATTGAAAACAAGAGGGACAGAAGAGAGCACAAAGAATGGCAACACGGACAGAAGAAACATGAAGGAGACTGAGGAAAAAGAAAAAAAAAAGAGGGATGCAGGTGCAGGAGGATGACAGCCTATATGGCATTCCACCGAACTCTCACAATCGCCTTATTTGTCTCGAAAAGACATTGTCATCTGCTCACACCGTGAATTTAGTCAGTGTCCAGACCCATTTGTTGTCCATTGTTACAATGGACATCAGGCCCCTCAGGAACACTGTAAGCCCCTCTTAATAAGGGACAACAACTGATTTCTTGGGACAACAAATGTGGAAGCAGGAATGGGGGTGCAGGTTAAAAGTTAATAACCAGTGTACAAGTGGGGACACCAAGCAGAGCAGACCAGTCTGTGCCTACTGACCCTCTAATGAGTCCAAGAAACTAATGGACATCACTCAGTGAAACTCTGCCCAGTGACATTTATGGATGAGGGACTGGAAGACAGCCCCACAGTCACCAGAGGGTGCCCCCAGCCAGAGCCTTCTTCCTAGTCAGGTCGATTGCAAGCTTGGTTACAGCCAGGACGAGGTTGATCAGGTGATC
>NW_017729022.1:22633410-22653204 GCF_001723915.1 Gavialis gangeticus | reverse complement strand
CTCAGTGAAACTCTGCCCAGTGACATTTATGGATGAGGGACTGGAAGACAGCCCCACAGTCACCAGAGGGTGCCCCCAGCCAGAGCCTTCTTCCTAGTCAGGTCGATTGCAAGCTTGGTTACAGCCAGGACGAGGTTGAACAGGTGATCCTTGGGTTTGGTGGGGCCATGGGATGCATAAGGAAGAGGTGTGGGAAGTAGTGCAGCCAGAACCTGAGGCAGACGTTCTTGATGACATGGTGAACTGGCTACAACCTGGCACACACAAGGTAGCCATGCACCAAGGGTCCCTTTACTGACAGAAGGGACAGGTGTTAGCGATGCCTATGAAACACACCAGATGCATGCCCATGGCAATGGCTCTGTGTAAGAGCCACCAGCTGAGGTCCCTGGTGGATCATGGGATGAGGCCCGAGGACAGGCTTGTTCTCTGTGGACCCTCATCCGCAGTGAGGGTTAATCAGCATCCAGGAAACAGCCAAACTTGAAGCTACCACAGCTTCAGCTGCAACCAGACATGTGAAATCTACATTTTCATACTGCAAACAACCCAGGGCAATCGCAGATGAGTGTCAGTTCAAGAACAGAGAACTCCTGAATGGGGCTAAAAACAGAAAGGTTTCATCATGAGCCAGTTAGTCCTTTATATTCACAATTGGGTGGACAAGCTGAATGGGACTTGCAAAGAACAGACTTGCTTTAAAAAACAAAACAAAAAAGCGATACGGAGCTACATAACAGTTTAGAAATTCACCTACAAAACAGGCACGCACATTTGATTAACAGAGATGAAACAAACAACTCTGAGCTGGAGGAAGAGATTAAGCCAAAACCAAGAGGGAGGCAGGATATTTACATCACTGAAGAAAACAAAGAAAACTAGAATGTGGCAAGACGATCACTTACCAGAACAATACACCTTACCCACTGCCATTTTTCTACCTGCCTGACCATTTTAAAAAGAAATCATAAAAAATGCTTGAGCTATCAGAATAGAGATAAGACAAAAAAAGTCACCAATTATCATCTAAGTGAAAGCAAACAGCACTGAAAGTTTTTACAGAGCAATCTTATTCACTAAAAGAGGAACCAGTCTAATAAAGACATGAATATGCCAAAAGACATCTTTTTGACAGCACACCAGAAAGACTGAGTTGTCCAAATAGACAGACATATTCATTGTATAAATTAATGGAAGATGCTGCCAAGCAGATACCTTGCTTATTAGATTAATTTGCGAACTTTTAAATTCCTGTTTTATTTCTAAAACTTTACACATTGCTAAAACATATTTAGGTAAAACAAAGTCAAGCTGCCACAGTCAGTGAACAAATCAACATATACCGGTATAAGAAAACCTATTTAAAAATGTGCTTTAAAGTTACTATTTACAATAAAGTCAATAATGAAAGTGACAGTGAAACTTAATGAAATTCAGGAAGAAAGGAATTTAAAAACAAATCTTCAGCAGCATCTAAAAGATACTTTTAAATGGCAAGCCCCTTACATGGTTTTTCCTCTCGGTTTATCATAGGCTTATCTACTAAAAATACACATAAAAATTCTAGATAATTTACCCACTGCCAAGTCATGCCAGCATGCGAGGCCAATTTGTTTCAATAAAGATGAAAAGTAGGAAATGTTTCCTTTGGGCCAGGGGTCCTGGAGGAAAGACCATAGAGGAAGCAGCTTAGGTGGACACTTACATTCTTTTATCTTTTGGAGTTGTACCAGTAAAGCTAAATGCCAAGAAGGGGGGTTCTTTACACTGTAGCTTAGTGTATGCGTGCAGGGTTTTTTCAGTAGCAGGTAGAGGCCTGCCCATTCTCAATGCCAACTCATCTCTCTCTTGTAATTAGTGAAAATAAAAAAAACCAAAATGAGTGCCCTAATACATACAGGAGTTGCTAAAATTTTCCATGATCCTGCATAGATTTTGCAAAATCAGGGAAGTCGTATACTTCTTAATCCATTTTAGTGAAGGCCTTCTTTTGTGCTTAAGGCCCAAATCCAGTAAAAATGTAGGCATACATTCAATAAAGCTATTCATAGGGCTCCTATTCACATGCAGGGAGATTGCTTCAATGCGCTGTAATTACAGTGCATTAGAGCAGACTCAGTTAATTAAGTCTGCTGCAGCATGGTAATTACCATGCTCCAGCAGACTCCAGCATCATGTGTATCAGCATCCCTGAGCTGAAAAATGGTGGTGGGGTGCTTTAAACTAAAGCTTGTTCAATGAGCTTTAGTTCAAAGAGCCCCACTGCCATTTTTCAGTGCAGGAACATTGATGCATGTGATGCGCCGGTCATTTCTAATTAGGGTGGCTATCAGAGCTCCACTAATTAAAGTCCCCCCCCCCATATGTCTATAAATGCCCATAGTGTGCACTGTTAAAGCATGTACACAAAATATTGCAGGACTGTAATATTAGGTTGCAACCTCATGATTCTTTCCTGATCAACGCAAGTCCAAAACTAACCACTTATGCAAGAGTACTTGATAAGAAGTACACACTTCTGAGTCACCCTTGCCTTAGGCCTCAAAGAAGAGCCAGCACGCAAGTTAAGCCATTAAAGGTAAGTAAGTTCCATTTGCAAACACAGATAATAGCTAAGAGGATTTAGCTATGTACCATAAAGTTTACATGAACAAGAACAGGGAAAACCACAACAGTCAAGTATGTCTGCAGTAAGCCTAGGAGTTGCAATTAATTTGCACAGAAAGTTTAGAAGCTGTAAAAGCAAAAAATATGGACTTTAAAAAACTAAGTCCTTTAAGGCATTAAATGCTGCTCAGGTCTTGCTAGAATTGAGCAGCATTTAGCACTGAGCTCTTAACTACTGGATTGGTCCCAGCTCTAACATGGACCTCTTGCATGACCTAAGGCAAGGTACTTTAATTTATAGCTCAACAACCATAAATGAGGACAATATTAATATCTCACACTCTGACTTACTTATTTAGGCTTGGACTGTGCTAAACTCTTAAAATATTTGTAGCTGTATGCATGTGGGGTGCCCCTACACAAATAGAGATATACTTAGACCTAAGGGGCTGTAGGGACAAGGCTTTAAGATTGTAAATCAATATACCCACACACAGCACGTAATATAACTCAGCTGGGATCTCACTTTGAGCCTTCAGTTACAACAGTTGTAACAGAAATAATGGGTGCTGCAGTCTTTCACTGGACTAAGAATGAATATTTTTATGTCACACACGTTCAGTGAAATACTAAGTAGTTCTGCAACCAGGTGGTCTCTTAGAATCTTTAGGGTTTTTTATTTTATCTGGGGCCAGATTTTTCAGAGGCGTTTAGTACTTAAGTGTATCATGTTAGCACCGCTAGTGCAACTGCTGCTCAGGTGCTTAAAAATCCGAAGTACCTACATTTCCACTACTGTTGCTCCAAAGCTAATGGCCTGTTCACCCTTGGAGACCCCAGGCAAGATTTTCAAACTAGACAAGGAAACAACTCTCTTACCTGATGATACCATAGGTGTGGATTAAGCATTGCTAACACCCGATGCCTATTATACTCCACAGCAGAAAGACCAGGTCAGCAATGAAGGCGAGCAGCAATACATCACTCTCAGAGAAAACAACCAGGACATGCATACAGGGCAAACATTAGCAGGACAGACAGACGGATGATTGATTTTGGCCACTAGACAGTAGGCTATCTAAAGAGCTGAGCTGGTTTAAGGATCCATTAAGGGCTTTAACACCTTCCCTTCATCTAACTTAAGTGGCTCCTCAGTTTACTGATTTCTGAAAAATCCCCTTAAGTGCTTAAGCCCTGAGGGCAGTGTACTTCTGTCCTTTTTTCTTCACAACCCCTATTAGACCTTAGAATGTGTAAAAAGCCAAACTCTTACTTGATGACAAATGCCAAGTTGTTCCCACCCACCAAATAGACCAGTTTCTGTCGATTATTTCCTGGCATTGCTTTCCATGTGATGATGTCAAACACCTTTTCTGTTACTGGCCCTGTTTCGTTTCAGACCAGGCAAGGTCATATTGCTGTGCAGTCTGGCAAACAGGCTACTAGAGAAGCTGTGAAATCTCCATCCTTGGACATTATCAAGAGCGGGTTAGAGAGGATACTTGGGTGGAAAGGTTCAATCAGGGATGATCCTGCTATGAGCCGGGGGTTGGAGTAGATTACCTCATAAGATCCCTTCCAGCTTTACTTTCCTATGATTTCATAGACATTAGGGCTGGAAGGGACTTCGTGAGATCATCAGGTCCATCCCCCTGCCCAAGGGGCAGGAAGTCAGCTGGAGTCAGATCATTCCAGCAAGATAAGCATCCAAGTGTTTCTTAAAGGTATCCAGAGTAGGTGCTTGCACCATTTCTACGGAGAATCTATTCCAGACTCTGGAGATTGAGACGGTAAAAAAGTTTTTCCATATGGCCAGTCTAAAACGGTCTTCCAGCACTTTGTGACCATTAGACCTTGTCTTCCCTTGGGGTGCCCTGGTGAACAAACATTCTCCCAGTTCCTGATGCACCCCCCTTATGTACTTATAGGCTGCCACCAAGTCACCCCTGAGCCTACGCTTCTCCAGGCTGAACAGTCCCATGCCTCTCAGCCCCTCCTCTTAATGCCTATTCTCTTGCCCTCTAATCATGCATGTGGCTCTTCTCTGGACTCTTTCAAGCTTTTCCACATCCTTTCTAAAGTGCAGAGCCCAGAATTGGATGCAGTACTCCAGCTGCGGCCTCACCAAGGCTGAGCAAAGCAGGAGGTTGACTTCTTGGGTCTTGCTTGAGATGCATCGATAGATGCAAGCCAGAGTTTTATTTGCTTTGTTGGCTGTCACATCACATTGGGGCTCATGTTCATCTTGTGGCCAATCATGACCCCCAAGTCTCTTTTGGTTGTGGTGCTAGTGCATGTAGCACTGCCAAGCCTTTAAGCATAATATGGTTTTTTTCTCCCAAGGTGGAGCACCTTGCATTTCTTAGTGTTGAATGTCATCAGGTAGATGTTCAAACCAACCCTTATATTTTTTATATTTGTTTGTGCTCAGCTTTTTTAAAGAAAACATCTACTACTCAAGAGAAAATGAGTGAAAAGGGCCTCTGTGGGTACATCTACACATGCATATTAATGTAATGCAATAAACTCTGGTGCTTATCACACTGGAGTTTATTGCTCCCAGGTGTGCATTTGCACATTAAGCACAGTCAGAGTAACCCCAGCTGGCAGGGTGCTGGGGGTTGCTCCCCTCAGCTCAGCATGATGCAGAGGGGCTGGATGGGGCATGAGGGTGCAGGCAGGCAATCAACTCCCACACTGAAACATACTCATGCCCCAGCCAGCTAGAGATTTTTTACTCTACATCAGGATAGTATTTGTAAGTACAAATCTAAGGCACATATCTAAATTTGACCACAGGAACTTCCAAGGATAGAGATTCCACACAACCTTTGTATTTAGAAGTACTATCC
This sequence comes from Gavialis gangeticus, assembly GCF_001723915.1. NCBI lineage: Eukaryota > Metazoa > Chordata > Crocodylia > Gavialidae > Gavialis > Gavialis gangeticus. The sequence continues at coordinate 22,647,745 of NW_017729022.1, read as the reverse complement.
TGCTGCAGAGTAAATTAGTTTACTCCAGCCTAATAGGGGGCCACGTGTAGATGTGCCTTGTTCGTGCACAGTAGATCCAGAAGCAGTCTACAGTAATCATGATGTAACAATGAAAAATAATAGCAACAATACCTTCAATTAAAAATAATGGGGTCTCTATCCATTTACAGCAATTAACCTAGTTTCTTGTACCTTTGAAAACCTGGGTTTGTTTGTTAGTTTTATTTTTATAGTTGCTCTTGCCATCTCCACCTTCTAGCTAAGAACTACTGTTGAGCCCAGTAACAGGCACCAAGCACAGCAAAAGGCCCCCAGTGGGTTTGTTTCTTTTTAAAGACTCCTCATTACTGTTATTTTGGGGGGGTTAAGTATTGTATGACTTGCAGGAGATAAAAAGGGCTTTCCTAGCTGCTGAAGCCAATCTCTAGTATCTGCTCAGTCCAGAGGGAGAGAAGTTATGGTAAACGAATAAAAAAGGGACACCACAATTGTTAGCTACTCTGTAGTGTAGATTGTATAATACTGGAAAAGCAAAATGTAGAGAGGTTTTTTCTCCGCTCCGAGTATGGGCAACAAAAAAACAGTATGTTTATTTACTGTAAGATAAAAAAGCAGCTTCAGATGAATGAGACCTTTGATACGTTGCAAACTGTAAACTATTCCAGATAGGATTTACTTGTAAATGACAAGAGAAATAAAATGAGATTCTTGCAGTACCTTGGAAAATGTTGTTCGCAACTTAGTTTATACTTACAAGAGGTTATTGTAAACTTGATTACACAGTATCCTAAACTGTAACAGCAAACATCTGTTTATTCTTCTCAGTTATATATTTTCCCCCTTATTTAAAAAAGCTCTTCAGAAAGTGCAGCAACAAAAGATTCCCCATCCTTTGTAGAATATACATGCATGCAAGATCTGTGTGTGTTGTTTATAGGCACTAGGAAGCAAAGTCATAATGCTTTACTACCAGTAAATATCTCACAAAATGGAAGCCACACATGGCAAAGAACTTAGAACAGTAGAACTTAGGGCATTTATAGACATGCTCCGGGAGTGGGCGGGGAGCCACTCTAATCAAAACGCCTGGAGCATCATTTGTATCAGTATCCCCATGCTGAAAAATGGCAGTGGGGCAATTTAACTAGAACTTGTTGAACAAGCTTAAATTAAAGCGCTCCACTGCTGTTTTTCAGCTCAGGGATGCTGATACACATGATGCTGGAGTCTGCTGGAGTGTAGTACATACCACACTCCAGCATATTCAATTAATCAAGTCTGCTCCAACACAGTGTAATTACAGCATGTCAGAGCAGCCTCACTGCATGTGTATAGGTGCCCAAATCCTCATCTTAGACATGCATTAGATAAATCAGTGGCAGCCAACCTTTTAAGCAGGTGTGCCATCAATTAGCTCTGTATCATTCCTGAGTGTCACTCTAATCCCCTTCCCCTGCCCAGTGTGCTGCTCTGCTTTCTGCCATATCTGATGTTGTACTGTCTGTTTCCTTGTCAGTTTGCCACGTGCTACACACAGAGGCTGCCCATGAAAACTTGTGGCATGTGTGCTGCAGGTTGGCCACCACTGATTTAAACCATACCAATTTCCATGTAACTCTGGGAATGCTGTCTACTGTGAAAAACGGACAGTCATGCAGTCTACAAAGTTAGAAATCAGCTTTCAAACATGATGAACCACATTTGGTTGAAGGCTGATTTTGTTTTAATTGGTTACAGACAGTAGAGTTCCTTTCCCTCCTCCCCTAAAGTAATTTGCCAGGAAAGATGGCATTGGTAATTGGAAATACAAAAGCCCAGATTTCCTTATGTTCTTTTTGTCGTCTTGATTTTGGGGGACAGTTAGATCACTGTTGCATCAGCACAACTTAATAAATGGAACTTTGGGCAAATCAGTTGCTGGGAATATTTCCTAACCTCTCCGCTGGCCAGTAGCAATTTTGGACAGGTACAATAAGACTGTATTGGTGAATCAGTGCTTGCCCCCTGTGCTGTTAGGAGGGAAAACTGCATTTAGTTCCCACACCAGCCTCTCAACAATGTGCAGCAGCAGGACCTGGGAACATTTTCAAAGAAACACCTCAGATCCTCATAAGAAGAGAAAGTGCTCACATCACTTGAAACTACTTCCAGCAGTTGATTAGATGTTGCAGTGAGGGGAGGCCCTGTTAGTCCTTTGCCACATGGGTGGCTGTAGACTGATTCTCTGGGATCTGGTTGCCTTAAGTCAGAGAGTTCTTGGACACAGCAGTGAACCAGAATAACATGGAAGTGAGCCCTGCGGAGACAGCAAGTGCCACTATACCAACTAGCGGTGGTCTGCACTGTTATGGTAGATCAGGAATGGCAAAGAGTTCTGTTTATGAGGTCTTTCCTGTAGGTATAAACAACAGGGGCAATCAGAGACCAAAGACAGCTAAGGGACAGTCTGTGGTTTATCCTCCCCTAAAAATTAACAACAAAGGGAGAAATTATGCCGTAGAAGAGATTTCCCATCCATGTCTCCCCACAGCTCCTAACCAGCAGTGGTTTTTCATCATTGCTGTAGTCTCTTACAGATACATCCCACGGACTTTTGGGACAGTTTCTCTTGCAGCTCTGATCATGCTACTAGTACTACTGAAACCTGGGGATCAGAGGGATTTTTGTATCTGCAAATGTTATTAGGTTGAGGTACTCCTAAGCTATAGCTAATGTGGATGGCATCGAGTGCTTCAGGTGGGAATGGTGGAAATGGGTGATTGTATTTCCATGATAAGGGTTTGTGGCAGCTCATGCAAGAAAATGGTAGAGGTCATTGCTGGCATTTTTGGGGATACAGGCTATAGGGCAGTAGAGATCAACATTATCTGAGAAAATGTGGCACTACAGGGTGAAGTAGAGAATCCCTCTCTTTATTCCCACTGCCTGAAGTAAGTTTTATTTTAATAAAGCTCTGCTTAAAAATATTAAGGGGAGAGGGCTGCACAACCATGTTGCTGTCTTTGTTACACTGTCAGGTGGCACTTCCCTGGAGCATAGCAGTTGGACAACAGTGGAGTAGGAGGTAGACAGTAAATGTGAGAAGCCCTAGCAGAGGGCAGTGCGAGAAGACAGTAGAGCTTCTCCTTCCCTCCTTCTAAATATCCTCCATCCAGACTTGGGTGACACCAGGACTGTAGCAATGAGCTCCTGAGGATGTTACATCATGGAGTCACCTACCCAGAGGGCTACATTTTGAAAAATATTGAGATGCCTGGCAACCTGATTTCCTACTATGATGAGATGGGAAAGCAATGGACGCAATACACCTTGACTTAAGCAAGGCTTTTGATACCATCTCCCACAGCATTCTTGCAAGGAAGCTGAGGAAATATGGGTTGGATGAATGGACTGTAAGGTGGATAGAAACCTGGCTGGATTGTCAGACTCAATGGGTAGTAATCAGTAGCTCAATGTCTAGATGGCAGGCAGTATCAAGTGGAGCGCCCCAAGAGATGGTCCTGGGCTGGTTTTGTTCAATATCTTCATTAACAATTTGGAAGATGGGATGGATTGCACCCTCAGCAAATTGTGGATGACACCAAGCTGGAGGGTGTAGTAGATACACTGGAGGGTAGGGCTAGGATTCAGAGTGACCTAGACAGATTGGAGGACTGGGCCAAAAGGAATCTTATGAGGTTCAACAAGGACAAGTGCAAAGTTCTGCACTTAAGATGGAACAATCCCATGCACTGCTACAGGCTTGGGACTGACAGGCTAAGTAGCAGCTCTGCAGAAAAGGACCTAGCAGTTGCAATGGACAGTAAACTGGATATAAGTCAGCAGTGTGCCCTTGTTGCCAAGAAGGCTAACAGCATGCTGGGCTGCATTTGTAAGAACATTGCCAGCAGATTGAGGGAAGTAATTATTCCACTCTATTTGGCACTGGTGAGCCCACATTTGAAGTAGTGTGTCCAGTTTTGGGTCCCCCACTATAGAAAGGATTTGGCAAGTTGGAGAGAGTCCAGCAGAGGGCAACAAAAATGTTTAGGGGGCTGGGACATGTGACTTATACGGAGAGGCTGAGGGAACTGGACTTATTTAGTCAGCAGAAGAGAAGACTAAGGGGGGATTTGACAGCAGACTTCAACTACCTGAAGAGGGGTTTCAAAGAGATGGAGCTAGACTGTTCTCAGTGGTGACAGATGACAGAACAAAGAGCAATGGTCTCAAGTGGCAGCAAGGGAGGTTTAGGTTGGATATTAGGAAAAAATATTCTCACTAGGAGAGTGGTGTGAAGCCCTGGAACAGGTTACCTAGAGAGGTGGTGGGGTCTTCATTCTTGGATGTTTTTAAGGCCCAGCTCAACAAAGCTTTGGCTGGGATGATCTAGTCAGGGATGGTTCCTGCTTTGAGCAGGAGGTTGGACTAGATGACCTCCTGAGGTCCATTCCAACCCTAATTTTCTATGAATCTGTGATACTGGATAGATCAATAGGCTAACTGTGAGAAGCAGCTTTTCTTCCTATCTGCAAAACTCCTCAGCTCTGCATCTTCTGACTTATTGCAGTCAGCAAGACACAGGCCCTATGGACTACCACCTGATTCATGGGGCCTAGTAGATAGAAATAAAAAAGCAGGGTTTTAATTTCACGATCAGTCACATTGCGAATCAGTACCTATTGCCAATAAATAGTTTTTTTCCTGTCTGTCCCTTTGTTTTCAGTTATTGCATATGCCAAAGGAACTCCTTAACCCCAAATCACTATTCTTAACCACATGTGTTTTCGATTCTAGACATGTACACCTTCAGGTAAGTCAAGACATTCACCCTCCTGTTCTGCAGCTGTTCTCCATACTAGCAAGTTTGACTATACCTGAAGTCTACCACACCTGGCTTTCCTGCTGTAACTCTTTTAGAGAATAGAGAAAAACTAACTCATTCATCTCAATACCCCCAGTGCAGTTTTTCTTGCAAGCCTTCATCAGGTCCCATACGCAGGCCATTTTTGTTGAACATTTTTTTTATGCAGAGCTCACATATAGTACATTTACATTAATATTAACATACATTTCATGAATGCTTTACCATAACAATACTTCCTCTCATAGAGATAAATTGCTGCTTGTAAAGCAATTCTGATAAATTATTACTATTTCCTGACAAAAAAAAAAAAAAAATTAAATCAATAGAGAGAAAAGATTTTCAGATTTCCAGTTGCAAGGGTATTATAAGCCAATGTAAAGACTTTAAATGGTGAACAGCAAAATAGGTCTAGTAAAGTTAGAAAGTTATATGACCCTATTACAATAGTACCTGAGCACTTTACAGGTTCATGCATGTAGCCTCACTATGTCCCCTCTGAAACTGGAAAGTTCTGTTATTTTCATTGAACAGGTAGGAAGGTGATGCACAGACTTCTGCACATGGGAAGTCTGTAGTCAAGTGGAGAACTAAACCACTCTCCAGGCAGCAGCTTAACTACTGTGCCTTCCTTGCTTTCTATTCGTCACAAACTCTGTGGTGTCCACTTTGAAAGGAGCCCTTGCAGGAATGGGGATCTTGCCCAGTGAATTCAGTTTCCTTTTACTGTAATGTTGTCCTATACAGACCTTGCCTGTAAACAAGGATACCCCTGTTAATAAATTCCCACCTGCCTGTTTTTCAGAATTAAACCTTCCCTTGAGTAATGTCAGCTGTGAGGTTTTTTTGTAGTGGTTTGTAATGAACTGTAAAACCTTGATGTGGGCTTTTCTGCTGGGATTAGGGAAACCTTGTCATCTCAGCTGGGGATATATTGCAAGTTAACTGATATGTCAAAAGCTCCTACACCAGAATCCTGACTGTACATTCCTAATATGCTCCAAATTTCCATTGACGTCAGTAGGAGTTTTGGGCACTCACAAAGGATAGCCTCTGACCCTGCTTCAGTATATGAGCCAAACCTGATGTTGTTACAGACTATATAGATGGTTAGAAACTTACTCTCTGAGCCTGTCATGGACTCCTGGAGGCCTGACCATGCACATGCATGGAGTTTCACTGGTTCTAGCCAGACCCATCATGAATGCAGGAGTCAGCCTACAGTGGCTTGATTAAGGGACTGAGGCCTTGGAGTACTGGTTCTCAACCTTTTAGACCCAAGGCACTGCTCATTAGTCTGAAGGCACCCCTCCATAACTTTATGTGAATTGACCCTATTTCACAAATAAATGTATTTATTACAGTGCTTACCTCCTTGCAAAGGGGCCAGGCAATGGGGGCAGGGGATCAGCCAGACAAGGAAAACCTGAGTCTGTCCTTATCTGCTTATATTTTCATAACTTCTGCAGCACCTCTCAAAGGATCTCATGGCACCCCAGGGTGCCCTGGTACCCTGAAGAAGAATCACTGCCTTAGCAGCCAATTTTGATTATCTTCATATTGCAATATTACCACCAGGACCCATTTGAGATGGAGGTCCTATTGAACTAGGCACTATACAAACGCATAGTAAGACAGTCCTTGCCCACAAGAGCTTACAAACTAATCATCAGATAGAACAAGGGGAAACAAAGGCACAGAGCAGTGATATGACTGGCCTGAAGTCAGACACTGGGCCAGTTGCAGAGTCAGGAGTAGGTCTCAGGTTGCCAGTCTTTTCTCTTCCTATGAGATGAGCCATAACTGAGACCACTTATTGTAACCACCCTTCCTCCACCCAGCAGCTGGAGTTCAGCTATTGTTTTGATTCTATGAAAACCAGAACCTTGTCAGGACTGACTAATCCCCTTCCACTTGTTATATTACTGCCTGCAGTTGAGAAGGGGTCTAGTAGCTTGACAACTTAAAGGCCAACTTCACATATAAATACATGAATTGAAAAAACTGTAAGTGTGTTAATGAGAAATGGGATAGCGTGTGAATGGAAAGTGTTCACTCTACAGAACTCTTTCTGGCAACTACCAGGTCAAGGAACTAAACTCATTACTTTCACAGACCAAAGCATTTAGCATACACACATTGCTGACAGGGAGTCAGGGTTTTGTTTCTTTATTTGTGTTTATTTGTTCCATCTGTTACAATTATATTGTGGGTTTTGCACCATAAAAAAAAAATCACAGTATAAAATCCTGTGCTACTTTGGTTCAGATTTATATGCAAATATTCTAGTTATGTTACATGAACCCTGGACTGAATATGTTTCCAGCGGCTCAGTTGCGCCCCATGGTGGGGTTAGTATGTCCACCTGCTTATCCTTCAGTCAATAAACAGAGAACAGGTGAAATAAGAAGGAAATTTGTATGAGATCAAAGGATATGTTCAAAAGAATGGGTTAAGTCATCTGGAATTCCTCAGACCTGTCGATCACAAATACAAGACTCACTGGAATTTTAAGTGGAATTTCTTGTTTCCTTTCCTTTTCAAGTTGGAGGAAGTTCAAATGAACACTTGGCTAACAGTTGGCACTATCTTTGCAAGTAGGCTTGTTGTGCTGGGGGATTAGATCAGATACAGATTTCAAGACAACATAGATTCAAACCGTCAAGTCTGGAGCGCTTGTTTAGAGAGCCCTGGTCTCAAATGCAGGAGGAGTGCATTACCCTATTTTCTTTTTTGTTTCTTAACATATGTGAAGGTGTCCTACATCTTACTTTAAGTGAAACAGAACAAATTGAGGAGGATCTGGGACTGGGGATTATTTGTTTGGTTTTTTGTTAGGGTTCCCCCCTTCCCTCAAAGACACTTTTCTTTTCCTTTCCAAGCAGTCAGCATAGTTGCACACTAAGTGAAGAAGATGTAATCGATTTTACTCTGTGAACTCCTGGCACCATGGTTTAACTCCATGATAGACTGAACAGGATTAGAAATCCGAAGCAAACAAACACACATCTATAGGAGAAAAAGTCAAAGCTGCAATTAGAGGGCTCTAAGCAGTTCAAATAAACATACAATGGACAAGGAATAATGTGCTCCAATACCATTGCTTTTCCTTTCCAGACAACGTTAGAATGAGGTTGACAAAAAAGCCACAAGATGTTTTGCACAATAAATGTAACCAATTCAAACAATGCTTTTGTTCTATCCTTAAGTTCAACTCATACACACTAAAGTTTGGTTTGAAGTTATGCATCTTGGGAAACAGCTACATTTAGTTAGATATGGAAGCAACTCTACTTTGTGTTTATAATAGCTTATGCAAGTGGGTAGCTTTTATTTGTTTGTTATTGTTAGTGCAAGGGCAGGTTTTAGATGTTGCTAGAGTATGGGGTAGGATTGGGAGCTCAGCTGTTTTAAGAATACTACCCGAGAAAGAGAACTGATTTTTACTGCTGCCTTTTCTTGTGTTCAAATTTTTAGCTATCTGGTAGTGTGACTTGAGCTTGGGATAGTAGTGCTAATGTCTATATGCTGAAGTCAAATAAATAAAGGACTGATATTTGCATCTGACATTAGAAAATACTGTATTGTAGTGGGCTTTCTTGAAAAGAGACTAAGTTGTGAAAGTGATGTGTAAAATCAAAGTTAAAAAATCTCTTCACACTTGCACGCCCCTTTTACTTAAAATAAAAAATAAGCTATGTAATCTCAGCAATCTTTCACAGCATAAGTAATCATTTCAATTATAGGCACTCAGAAATCTGTATCTGCTATTCCTGTTTCTAAAAACTAAGAGGTCTTCTCCTTTAAAAAATAAAAAATACACTGTTAATCTAGATAGCCTTTTCACTAGAACACACGCACGCGCGCACACACACACACACACACTCATTGAAAATAAGAATGAACTCATATACCTGCTTTCCAAGAGGTATTTAGTTATTTTTACCAAACATCACATTTACCAGTGGAATTCAGTCAGCAGCTCAGAATTTCTCCTGCATGCCAACAAGGATGTTCCTTCAATTCGTTGATAAAGGCCAGCTAGAAACAATGTTCTATTCTGAAACATTCTTCAGCAGGCTTTTCATTTTCTGCTATAAGAAGTTATTTACTAGTATTTGCAAATATAATGGTCACTTGTACTACTTATAAATAAAGGATTACATAGAAGAAAAGACAATCACTATAGAGAAAGTTTGGGGTAGCAGAGAGGAAATAGATAAAAAAAAAGGAACTGGTGATGTAAATGGTAAAGATCCCAGTCCTGGGATGTCCTGGGTTCAGATAGAGCTCTGTGCCTAGGCAAAGACCATGGAAGTCAACAGTGCTCTACAGAGAAAATGTGATTGGTTTTTACATGACAGGTTTAATCCCAGATAACTTTTCTTCTAAGCTTTTTACTGTAGAACCAGAATTTGAAACTAATAATAATAATAAAGCAACAAATAGAAATTCTTATACCAGCACTGCAGGCACACATGCATGCACACAAAACTTGCCTATAACAACTACCCAATTTAATACAGATAATTTTAGCCATCTCTTTCACATACCAGAGCTTCAGCATGATTGATCTTTGCATACCGCCTCTGTTTAAAAGGTCTGTCTTCTTTAGATCTCTTGCCTTGGGCAAACACTTTAGACCTCAAAGAAAGATCTAATTCATTATTGTATTACAGTCCTGTTACACTGTTCTGTTGGTGTGGAAGAGCCACAACTCCAGGAATACCAGACCTCAGGTATTCCTCCAGTGCTGGGAAAGTACCTGGGTACTATGGACCTGGTTTAGTGGTTCTACTCCATCTTCATCCTAACATTGCTGTGTAAGGGGTGTTCCCAGCAAGAAAGAGATGTACCTATAACACCACTGCACTCCACCTATTCCATAATTATTGAAACAGCCCTTTCATGGGGTTGTAGGAGACCCCATGAAAGTAATGACTATAAGGTAATAAATGTCCAATCTTTTTTGTAAAGAAAAATAAAGGGCATGTATGCTTTTGTATGAAGACAGAAGTTGATAGATAATTTCTTAGAAACTGGGCTCATCTACATGTGCAAATGCTGCTAGATGGGTTTACTCCTCAGTAATTTATGGAAGAGTAAACCCACCCTAGGCAGGCGTCTATACATGCAGGTATTTGGAAGCAGATGTCCCCCTGCCTCAGCAGCAGGGAGCTTCTGGCCCTGGCTCCACAACTGGGGGGCAGGGGACTTGGAAAGAACTGCAGGGGAAGGACAGGTCCCAGCCCTCTGCCCCGATCCACCAGTGGGACATCTAGCAGTGTGGCCCTGGCTGGGTGGGGATTCTCCGCTCAGCCAGTGGCAGCCAGGTGCTGTCCAACCAGGGCAAAGGGACATTGTCTTGGCCCAGGCTCTGCCATCAGAGCCTGCCCAGGCAGCAGGCAACTCTTGAGGCAGGGAGAAATCTCCCAGCCCCCACTCCAATTGCAGAACCAGGGCCAGGAGCTCCTAGCTGCTGGGGCAGAGGAACATAGTCCCAGGCCAGGCTCCACCGTCAGAGCCCACCCTTACAGCAGGAATGTCCTGGGGCAAGGAACACTCTCCTGCAACCTGCTGGCCAGCTGACAGGGAGCAAATTTCCTCCTCATCAGTCCATACATGCCTTACTGTCTAGGAACTATTATGCACTTAATTTGCTGCCTACATTTGCAGATAGGAAATTAACCATGGAGTAGACCAATTTACTGTGCAGTAAGCATCTGCACATATAGATAGTGATGCTTCCTGCACTGTAAATTAATCTACTGCACAGTAAAGCGTCTCATGTAGACGCGCCCACTGTAGATGAGGTCTATATGCTAAAACCCAACTTTCACAAGTTTTTCAGTCTTCCTATTGTTATTGTCACCAACATTAAATGTGACTTCACTACTTCTCAACTTCTCCTTTACTGCAGATCCTGTTAGCAGCAGAACCTTGTTTAACCCCACAAATTCTCCTGGACTTAAGGAATTTTCAAGTCTATTGGAAATTCTTGCAAATACTTTAAAGCTGTTATCCAGGTATTGGATAGATGACTACGGTTAGAAATAGTCATCACCAGAGGAAGTTGATCAGCTGCGGCGGGACGTGTCCTGGCACAGCTAATCCATTTCATTTGGTGAAACACACATCACCCACCCATTGTCTCACCCATGCTGATGCTGTAAGACATTGGGCAACACGTTCTCCTGGGACTTGGGCAACCTAGAATTCCCATGCAAGATCAGAACACTGTCCCCCTCCCCCCCAAGTCCTGGGAGCACTTGCCTAGCTTTCCCTGTTTACCAAGAAGCATCCCCAGCATCTCTGTGGCCTGATTCTGCCTAGGAATTCCTGGGGTGTGCAGGATTGGGCCCCTCAGGTTCCTGAAGCACTGCTTGTAGTGATCTCAGAGTCAAGGCAGTCCTGGGCTGCCTATACTGTCCTGCCATAAAGGAAATAGACATCTGTTGCAACAAAGTGGCACAAATTATTACTACCTTTTGTCATGACCACATCATAGCACAACAAAAGGTATGGATGACTATTTGCTCTCACTATGGACTGCAATAAAAAAATGTGTGGTGACACAAAGGTACCAAAAGGCAACATCTGCTTTCACCCTTAGAAGCATAGCCCCTTATTACAGTGATAACCCCCTGAATCGCCTTGCCAGTGCCAGGTGTTTCGTTATTTCCAGATAAGACAAAGCAGCTATGATCTGATAGGTTGACATCGTCTGGGAGACCAGTCTGAAAATCAGTGTTTGGTACTTTCCAAAGATAGACAAGCTCCCAATCTGACAAAATCAAAACTCCTCGTGAGTATGTATACACTGGTCTCAGCACGTGTGAAATTTTTGGTTAAAATGAGAGAAAAATTAATCACTGGGGCAAAGATAGAGACTTACTGATTCTACATCCCTAGTGGCTAAAGCACTCAGATGTAAGACCTTGGGTTTAAGTCCCAGCTCCAAAGAATAATTTATAGACACTGGAAGAGCTCCAACAGAAGAGACAGAAATCCCCACCCCAAAACTGAGGTTCAAATCCATGCTCTGAATCCAGCCAAGCACAAACTTGAGTTTGGGTTCTCTACAATCCATCTAAGTGCCATAACCACTGCCCATGGATTATTTTGGGATAGGTCTCTCTCTTTGAGTGGCCTTTGGTTTGGCCTGAGGCTGAATAGGATTTTTTTCTTTTCAAATCTTGAAACTTGTCCCGTGAAGGGGGAAAAAAAGTTGTTTCCTGCCCAAATCTGCTACAGATTCCTCAATCCCCGGCATTACATTTAGAAAATGGATAGCAGTTGCCCCAGGACAGCAGGAAGGAGACCAGCATTAACCTGCCTTAATCTCCTGCCTCTCCACATTCAGTCCTATCAGCATTCACAAACACACATGTATAGGCAGCATTCACATACAATCAAATGCCCTTCTTACATCCCCTTTTCAGGACGCCATGACTAGCTCATGCAAAAAAATAAATTATCCAAAACATTCTACATAGGCAAATTATAGTGACCATGAGAAAAATGGTTGGGATCAGACATTTCAATATTAATATTAAATATGTGTGTGTAGTTTCTGGACTGCAATGCTCATGTTCTACACATTTTGCAGAGGGTGAACTGGCCCTTTAAGTGGGGTTTTAGCATCTATGTCAGACTTAGTTCCTTCTCTCTTGGTGGAAAAGAAACTGAAGGGTCAGATGACAAAATTAGGAAATCACCTGGGGCCACCTGGTGTTCATAAGAGTTCCAGCTTAGTGGGAAGACTTGGGGGAGTAGAAGGGTTCCCACAAAAGCCGCTAGGTTATAGGAAAGGCACCAGCTTCTGGTGCCCCAGAGGGGTAAGAAACTGCGGGAGAAGCAGGGCTGAAAGGCAGCACCCCACCGAGGAATGAGAAAATGGAACAAAACCAGCTCAAAAGCAGTAAAAGCTTCTCTGGAATTTGTGTTTTCTTGGACTTTAGTATCCAGGAGAGGAGAATTGAGAGGGTGTGTCTGCATTGCATCTTCAGCATTGTCAGGGAGGGAAGTTCTCAATCACACCATAACTTGCTCCACTTGCATACACCAAGCCTGGAAATGTGGTAGTGAGGTTACCAGAGGGGCACTTACCTTCTCCTTCACCCCCTACAACCACTCTCAAGCATGCCATAAATGAGGTCTTAGGAGTGACATTTGCAGGGAAGCTGCAAAGTCACTTTACCAGCACATCACAGAGTTAGGAGCATGCAAACAGTAGTATCCCTCCGTGAGAACATTAAGGATGCAGTGTAGACATACCTTCATGTGACAACCACGTCATAGTCTCTATGGTCACAGAATGTGCAGAAGCAATGGTGATCTCTGAAGGCCCGGAGCAGAAATTATAGCAAGGTGTCTGCAGCAGCACCCCATGGCAGAAGTGAGAGTGCTCAAATTAGGCTAGAGGCTCTGCACACAATTTGCAAGTGCAAGTCACCAAACAGATTTTTTTGACCTGCAAAAGCTGTCCCTGCTGTTCCATGTTAGCTGCCTATTTCTCATCAAGAGACAGAGTTAATCTGTAGGTGAAAGTGAACTTACTTTAGAATTTATTCTGTGTGCAAGTTAGCACAAGTGGCCTGACAGCGGGAGAGAGCATCCACCTATGGCTCCAGTTGTCTCCTCCGGTTGTAGGTGATGGTTTCTGCTTCCTGAGGATTCTGAAATCCTATGATATAAAGACAAAATGTCAGGCTGTACCAGCTCTTGAATGAGGTTCCACAAAAGTTCATGGGTATAACAATTTATGAACCCCACTTAGTTTTATGGACCTCAGTCTGAGTGACATGCTGGATGTACTAAGTACTTAGATGCCTCTGAAATTTCTTTACATCATTGAATTAGCAAATTGCCATCAATTAAGTGTTCCATCCAACACAGAGAAATGCTATATTTAGATCTTATCATGACAGATAAAGAGGAATTATCAAAAACTAGTGCTAACTTTTTGTTCTAGATGCAGGTAATTGTAACTCAATTACCTTTGTTTTGTGCCAGCAATAGAGTCAAAACTAATAACATGTACTCGGTGCTTTATTAAAAAAAAAAAGAAAACTAGTTTCAATGCTGAAAGCAATTATTAGCCAGACCAATGAAAAAGGCACTGGGTAATGTGAGGCCCCTGCAGGATATGCTTGGCAATCTGGTAGTTGCACCAGAGGAGAAAGCAGACCTTTTTAACAAATTCTTCGCCTCCATTTTCTTGTACAGGGACCGGGACTCCTCGAACAAGATTCCCAATGGACTCGGAAGAAACGCTGCCAGGCCCAAGGTCGGGGAGGACCGGGTTAGAGAGCTTCTGGAGGGGCTGGACGTGTTCAAATCAGCAGGTCCAGATGCTCTCCACCCCAGGGTGTTGTTGGAATTGGCAGGGGTTATTGCAGAGCCCCTGGCATGGCTTTACGAGCACTCGTGGTGCTCTGGCCAGGTGCCAGATGACTGGAAGAAAGCCAGCATGGTCCCCATCTTTAAAAA
>NW_017729022.1:22631918-22633270 GCF_001723915.1 Gavialis gangeticus | reverse complement strand
GCAGCACACTTATAAGCTGGGAAACTCTCTTCTCAAGAGCACAGTGGCAGAAAGAGATCTTGGAGTCATTACTGACTTCAAGATGAACACAGGCCGACAATGCAAGGTCACAGTCAGTAGGGCTATCTGTACCTTGTGGTGCATCCACAGATGCATCTCAAGCAGGGCCAAGGAGGTGATCCTCCCTCTCTATGCAACACTGGTCAGGCCACAGCTGGAGTGTTGTGCTCAGTTCTGGGTGCCGCACTTCAGGAGGGATGGGGACAGCATTGAGAGGGTCCAGAGGAGGGCCACCCACATGATCTGGGGACAACAAGGCGGATCCTATGAAGAGAGGCTACAGGTTATTAACCTGTTCAGCCTTCACAAGAGAAGGCTGAGGGGGGACTTGGTGGCCGTCTATAAACTCACTAGAGGGGGACAGCAGGGTTTGGGAGAGACCTTGTTCCCCCTAGCGCCCCCCCGGAGTAACAAGGAATAATGGCCATAAGTTGTTAGACAGTAGGTTTAGACTAGACATCCAAAGGCACTACTTCACTGTCAGGGTGGCTAGGATCTGGAACCAACTTCCAAGGGAAGTGGTGCTGGCTCCTACCCTGGGGGTCTTTAAGAGGAAACTTGATGTCTACCTGGCTGGGGTGATTTGAGTCCAGTTTTCTCTCCTGCCCAGGGCAGGGGGTTGGACCTGATGATCTACAAGGTCACTTCCGACCCTACTTCTATGAATCTATGAATTGAAATAATTTAAACCAGAAAAATATGAATAATAATTAAGACAGATTAAGGATATTTTCTAGATGCCGAAAAGCCACAATCCCACATTTCAAAAACTAGACCACAATGATTATAAACCAACCTAGCTGAGAGGGTAAATGAAAGAAGCTATAGATTTTATAACAAATGCAAGAAAGGAAAAGTTGATAGCACTGATTATATTTCAGATGACAAGTGAAGGACACAGTGAAGATTTCCTAGCTCCCTTTCCCTCTGCCCCTCAACCATGCCAGAGTTAGGGATTAAGGTTTTTTCCATCTTAATCAGAAACAAAAGGAATGCTAATAATAGTGTTGATCCATTACAAGATGGAAATGATAGAGTAGGGGTGGGCAATTATTTTGGGCAGAGAGCTGCTTACTGAGTTTTGGCAAGCCATTGAGGGCTGCATGACAGGCAGCTCAGGGCAGATTAATATTAATTTTCTAAATTTTTTTAGGGGCCCTGCGGGCCGGATGGAATGGCCAGGCGGGCTGCATCTGGGCCCTAGGCTGCATTTTGCCCACCCCTGTGATAGAAACATCAATGTAGGAAAAGCAGCACCATTCAAACAAACACGTTTAATCATAGAAGTAGGG
>NW_017729022.1:22619459-22626918 GCF_001723915.1 Gavialis gangeticus | reverse complement strand
GAATCATAGAAGTAGGGTCAGAAGGGACCTTGTAGATCTTCAAGTCCGACCCCCTGCCTGGGCAGGAGAAAAAACTGGGCTCAAATGATCCCAGCTAGGTAGGCATCAAGCCTCCTCTTAAAGACCCACAGGGTAGGAGCCCTTGGAAGTTGGTTCCAGATCCTAGCCGCCCTGACAGTGAAGTAGTTCTTATGGATGTTCTTACCGATGTCTAATCTAAACCTCCTCTCCAACAACTTGTGGCTGTTATTCCTTGTTATGCCAGGGGGCGCTAAGGGAAACAAGGTCTCTCCCAAACCCTTCAGGTCCCCCCTAGTGAGTTTATAGATGGTCACCAGTTCCCCCCTCCCTCCCCTTAATGTGTTTGGGAGGAGCTAGATGATTTAGTCGGTGAAGGTTTCCCAAGAAGCTATCCACTCTCCCATTCTGAAGCAGGCTTAAGAAGATACCCCTGACAAATATATGTTATCTGTTTTTGAAAGGCCTCCAGTGTTGATGATTCCACAGCAAATCTCAGGTGCTTGTTCCAGTTCTTAACTGCCTTTGCAGTCTGAAAGCTGCATAAATCTGCCTCTCTCTAAATTGTTCAGCTTATTTCTTGTCTTAGCTTGGGTAAGGATGTTGGCTAATATCCTTTTTATGAGAATCTTCCATATATTTGAAAAAATATATCCCAGAATTCTCTTTGCCAAAAGAGACATCCTGTTGTTTCAGCCTTGCCTCATATATCACGTTTTCTAAACTTCTAATTATTTTGGTGACTGTATTTTCTCTCACTCATCACTAGCCAAAATTGGATGTACTACTCCAGCTAAGGTCCGATTCATACTGAGTAGGGCAGAATAGTTACCTCCTATCTCTAGCACAACGTTCCTGTTCCTACATCTCAGAATGCCATTTGTTTATTTTACAATAGTTTTGCATTGTTACCTCATTCACTCTATAGTTGAAGATAATCTGGAAAGTCAATCAAGGTCCTGATAAATCATATCTAGAGGTTGTAAAAGTGCTGGCCAGAGAGCCTTTTGACCACAAATGATGATTTTCTTTAAGTCTTGAAACTTTCTAAGTGTACCACAGAACCAAAGAAAGCTAATATGGTATCTACATTGAATAAGAATAAACAGGACAGATTTGGTAGTCTCCATCACTGGAAGTCAAGACTGAATGCCTTCCTAAAAGATATACCCTAGGAATTAATTCAAGGAAGCCCTATGGCCTGTTGTAGTCAAAAAGTTAGATTAGCTAACCACAGTGGTCCTCTCTGGATCTGTAACGAAAAGATTCACATAGTGCTGTCACCCAAATACACCTATAAAATATCTTTCAAATTTTTGTCAGCCATCAACAGGATCTCAAGATATACTATACCTTAGAACAAATCAGAAGCATTTAGTTCTTATAGCCAACTTTCCCCAACTACTTTAGAACAGGGGTGATCAAAGATATGGCTTGTAATCTGGTGCTCCTGGAGCTGTGGCAAGTAGCACTGCTGCTGCTCATCCTGCCGCTAAATTTCCAGACCTGTAAGGAGTCCTATGGGCCAGACAACATGACCGTTTGTGTCAAATCAGGCCCACAGATGGACTTGGTGCAATGCATTTGGCCCACAGACCTCCAGGCCCAGATGAGTTGAGTACCACTGCTTTAAAATGTTATCCATCAGCCATTTGTCAAAGCATGGGAATTTGAAATGGGTAGACAAAGAAATTGGGTTTAAATTAAATTCAGCTGATAACTGGGCCAGAGCCATAGCAAACATATTGGACCACTTAAGGAAACAAGATAATTGGAGGCTCAGTGTGTCAGGAAGGGTAAAAACCTGAAGCTACATCCTATTCAGTCCCCTTTTTATGCTTCATTTGTAAATCCTCAGGGGATAAAGAAAGCATTCTTAGAATTCTTATGGGTTCAGGAGAAAAGCAAATTACTACCTCCTCTACAACAAAGGATTAAAAGTAGAATATAAATACAAACAAATCTTTCAGCATGATTTTAAACCAACCAAACCACAGCTCATGGATCAAGTCAGAATCAGACAAAATACAAACAAAGCAATGTAAACTCTGAAAGTGATAAGCATAATATTGGTAATATGGAGAATATGAAGACTGTCATCCGCAAGTCATGCATAAAGGAGGATACAATGATACACAGGGATGGGAAAAAATGGAGTAATGTGTAACGGTATTATGCTTTTAATAGATCTGATTCTGAATTTTTAATGCATGCTTAACTCTATGACACTAGTGAAATTCACACTAAAGTAACACAGAGTTTGGCTTTATTTTGTAACTACTTAGGCATAAAAGTGCGTTGAAAGTCAATCAATCATCCACATAGCTAAATTATATTTCTTTTATTTCAGGAACATGTAGTAGACTGTTTCATTCTATTCCATTTCTAGAATGGAAATCTTATGATTACACTCCAACGATACAACCCATTACCATTTAATGAACAATAAGCGGGAATTAATTTGTCACTGGCAACATAACCTTAGCTACACCTTTTTAAGGGCACTTTAACAAGAGCAAAACTCCCTTATCAAATTCGTACAGTGACCAAGGCTCTGACATTCTGCATTCTGCAAGTGCTTTGAGTTCTCCATGAAATCAGTGATAAAAATGAACATCTAGTGAGGATAAAATATCCAAGTTAAGATCTGCTGTCTTTAGGTCAGTGTAATAGGGGACTGCCCATGGCCCCTGTTCCAACCGAAGAAAGAGGAGGAAAAGATAGGAAAGGATGCCAAGTTGGCCACCTGCACTCCTACCGGGCAGCAGCAGAGATGCCACTGGGAGAGCAGATAGGTTTCCCTGGCCCACAGGGAGGCTTATCCTGGGAGTCAATGCTGATTGGTTGAATGCCTGGAAGGCCAGGTAGAAAGTCAGCTGGGACACAAATCCTCCAGAGAGGGGGAGAAGGAGAAGGAGTCAGAGCAGCATAGGGCTGCTGTGAGATCCATGCAGAGGCACAGAGGGGAACTGAGGATCCGGAAAGCCCATACCATGGAGGAGAACCTGAATCCGGGAGAAGGATCAGTGGGTGAGTTTTCTTGAGGGCCAGCTAACACTGGCTGAGCCATGAGGAGCAACTGTATTAGAAAGAAGATGGAAGTGGATCTGAGATGGGACTTACAGAGAAAGGGGACAATTTGAGCCAGTACCCTTTTCAGAAGGCTGCAGGTAAAAGAAGAGGAGATTTCTTTACTGAGGAGAGTCTGTGAGAGAAAGGAGAGGGTTGCCTTATGCCCCACCACACTCTGGGAAGTGGGAAGAGGCTGTATTGAGTAATTGGAGGGACAATTGCAATTTCCTCCAGGACAGAAGTGATAGACTTAGACTGAGACAGAACTCTTCACTTCTCTGAGAGAGAATATCCATGTGAGGGTGACCAAATTTCTATGGCTCATGAGCCAGGGCAAGTTGCCTGCTTGCTTGAGGAAAAAGATTCATTGACAAATTAAATCATTACCACCTCCAACAAGTGTGGTGTGAACAGGGTGTAGGGGAGGTGGAGCTCAGTGGATAAGGCCAGGACATGTACATTTCAGTCCCATACCATCTGATCATTGACTTCTCCCATTTTCATTATTTCTTTACCAACAAAGAAAGGCAGGCAAGTGAGGTGGAAGACCAAGACCAGACTGAAAGAGAAGGGTACCTGATTGGGTCACCCACTCACAGTCCTCAAATATCCTAGTCTTAGGAAAAACCCTGGCCAGTCATGAAATTATAAGTTTAACTGTACTTTAATGAAAAACATGCTACAGAAATGATATATACATTCCCTAACTTAAGAAAAATGAGTTAAAGCTAGAAAAGAGATCAACTTGAAACTCTTTTAATTTTGAAACGCCAAGCAGATTATTTTCAACATCACTTAAACTGTCAAAGGTAGAGATTAAATCGATAAGATTTACTTTGAAGAGGTGTTCAGGAGAAATGAATTTCTTAAGATACAATGTGGAATTGCCTAGATATTATGAAACAGTGTAAGATTGTAAGTGAAAAGCCAGAAACCGTGAATGGAAAGTCTCAAAAATACAGCATGGCCTTTATTAAATGGCGTGCTATCCTTAACGTGAATAAACATGTACAAAATTGATAGTTCCAAGCATCAGTAGTAGAAAAACATATAATTAGATAGACATTGGGAAGAAGAAAATTCCTCAGCTACCACAGAATGCCATAAATCTATTGCAGGCAGAACTATTCATGAAAGAACAGCTTAGAGGTTACCCGATAATATATAAGAGGGAATTTTTCCTCTAGGTTGGTGATTTTAAAACAAAGAAATATTGAAATAGAAGGTGGGATGGATGGGGAGGGGAATGGGGTGGCCTAGCTTCAGTTCCTGACTGCCAGTGACTCAGACTATGTCTATACCAGAAGTGTCAAATTCAACTCTGCAGGCTGGATGAGTGGCATGGGGCTGGTCCATGGACAAGATCAAGCCCACAGATCCCCTCCCTTCTGCCAGCATACTGGATCTGGTGCCTGCTTCAGCCAGTCTGGGACCAATGCTGTGTGGGGCATGGATCCTGGAGTGGCCAGAACAGGCACAGCTGGGGGCATGTAGCATGGATCCCAGACTGGTCAGAGTGGCCTGCTGTGCCTTGACCAGACTGCATCATATGCAACAGCATCCTCAGCTTCTGCTCTGGAAACCATGCTGCCCACAGCACCTGCTCCAGTCACTCCAGGACCCACAGTTCATGAGGTATTCACAGGCCTCCTGCACAGCGCAGGTCACAGATTCATAGATTGTAAGGCTGGAAGGGACCTCAGAAGATCATTGGGTCCAGCCTCCTGCACCAAGCAGGAAAGACAGCTAGGTCTCAGACTGGCTGGAGCAGGTGCCATATGTAATGCAGTCCTGGAGTTGCGGGGGTGGGCAAAATGTGCAGCTGCTGCTTCCTCTTTTTCTCATGTCCTTGTCATAAACTAGATGTTTTTTCCAGAATTGTGCACAAGTAATGGCTCTTTCTGTTGCTGCAGTGAGTTCCCCCTTCATACAGGTCTCATCAAGGAGTCAGCAAATAAGCAGGTGCTGCATAGTCTGTACTTCACTGCTCTCGCATATATTCATGTCATTAGAGTAGCCCCATTTGATCATGTTTGCTTTTGATATTGTAGTTTGCATGTGCAACAGATTCAGGCATTGCCATGTTGGCCAGTCCAGCATCAACCCCTTTGGTTCCTGGGTCCTGATGGGGTTTCAGGTCCATTTCAGAACACCTGATTGTGTGTTATCTTTCTTTTCATAACCTCAGTCATGCCTCGTCAGCTGTCTTGTCCAATGGCATGACACTGGTCACAAAACTCTTTTGTGCTTTAAGCCATTTAGTACTTCTTTGTGACCATAGAATGGATGCCCAGGGTCTTTCATCTGCCATGATCATTCCTTTTGGCTTGTAACCTGTCTTTTGATATTGGGTAGTGCAATGCCAGTGAGTAAGTACAGGCTATCCTTTGGTGTTGGCTTTAGACAGCCTATTATTTCATGACAGCTGCCATTTAGAACTGGGTTTATTTTCATGGCTATGTGCAGTGCATGTTCTGGAGCTGTTGCCTTATGTGGCACAGTCTAGTTAGAGTGGGTATTGTGCAAGGTTCCCCCTAAGGTGGGCATGTGCGCTGCTGCACATGAGTAAAAGTTTGGCTGTGCACAAACTTTTTCAGGCCACGCACCCACTGGGAATGGAGCTGCGCTGTGGCATGGGACAATTGGTAAAGGTAAGTTCCTCTCCTAGGCGGAGGCGGGGGCTGTCGTGGGCTCCGCCGGCTCTGGAGAGCTGCTCCACTCCCCCGCATTGTCTAGGGGAGCGAAGACGCATGTGGAGTCAGGGCCAGGGAACGTAGCATTTCCCAGAGCCGGAGAAACCTCACTTGGGGCAGGCAGCAGCTCCTCCCAGAGGTGAGGCAAAGGGTGGGAGGCTGGTGCGGGCTCCGCTGGCCCTGGGGAACTGCTCCACGGGCTCCGGGAAGTGCTCCACTCCCCAGCCCTGATGCCATGTGCCTCCTCACTCCCCAAGGCAATGCAGGGCAGCAGAGCAGTTTCTAGGAGCCTGCGCCAACCTCCAGCCCCCAGCGGAGGCTCATTCGGGCAGGCAGGCTCCAGGCCCAGGCCCCAGCCCCGCCAGGCTCCAGCCCCACCCCCCAGGCTCCAGCCCCCGCTGCCTGCCCTGGTGAAGAGTGAGGAGCTTACCTTTTGTAAGTGTCCCACGCTGCACTGAAAGAGGGAGGCAGGACCGAAGCGGCGCACTCACGGACCACTACTCCTTAGAGGGAACATTGGTACCATGTGTAGTGTGGTGCCCGCTCTGGTCCAGCCAGTCTGGGATCCATGCTATGGCAGGGCTGATCTGGTATGTACTGTGCTCCATGTGGGTCTGCTCAGACCCACAGGCAGCACCAGGGGCCAGATGGCAGGGCTCTGGAGGCTAGATCTGGTCTGTGGGCCATATGTTTGAAACCCCTGTTCTATATCACAGAAGTGTTGCCACCCATTGATGTGGATGTGGCTCTGTTAGAAGTTTTTCTGCCTCCAAAATTACACTCCAAAGTCTACAAGATCTCTACCAGCAGGAGTTGCCCTCTTTCAACAGAGTTGGGTCCAGCCTGGCAGTCTTGCCAGGAGAGATGCAGTGGCTGCAGCTTTTCACTCCCACTCATCAGCATAGGTCTCACGTATTAGACAAAGCCTGTGTATGGGATCTTGGGCAAGTCAAAGAACATCTCTGTGCTTCAGTCCACATTCACCACACAAAGTTCTGCCACTCTTTTGTTGCTACCATAGTTAAAGCAATAGCAGCCCTATAATGTAGACACAGCCTAAATCCACTAACTATAAAATGTCAGTCTTCAAATGAGACCGTAAATATTTAGGGTCCCATTTGCTGTATGTCTATACTGTGGCTATCATAATGGCACTTTAACTCCATTGATATAGCCGTTATTAACAGCAATGTCAAAATCAAAGCAGCGAGCCTGTGTTTTTGGCAGCTGTGAAATTTGCCAAGGGACATCGCTCTTCCTATAGAAATGTAGACCCATAGACCCATAATATCATTTTGCATGTTTTTAAAATGTATTTGTAGTTGTTCTAGTTGTGAAAGTTTTGAAATCTCACGTCAAGAGCAATCAATACAGAGACAGCTTCCTGAGTCTCCAGAGAGTAAAACAACATTTTGGGAGGACTCCCCATTCACCATGGCAAGGGCTAGGTGGACTTTGGGCATTTTTCCAAGCTGCCATAGGGATCAACATTTTTGCTGTAAATTTGTCCTTCCCATTGTCCTCCCCTCAGAAAACACACCTGGCTACAATTCACAGTTGAAATATATGTGGATGTAACATCTGCCAGTCACTATTTTCAGTGAAATTTTTTTTTCACTGCGTCTCTGGGGAACTGATTTCCAGAAGTCTGCAATGCTGTCCAACCCCCCCCCCCC
>NW_017729022.1:22612069-22619356 GCF_001723915.1 Gavialis gangeticus | reverse complement strand
CCCAACTCAAAACTTACTTCACCCTGTGTGGCAGGGAAGGAAGGGGCTTGCACCAGATCTCAGCAGTTGACTTCTTTGGCTCCTTGAGCCTTGATGGTTGTGCTGTTCTCTGGGCCTAGGAAAATGTTGGCACATCTACCCTACCTTGGTGCCCCTGGACTACCCACTCGCTTCTACTCTCTGCCTATCATCAGCCAAATATGAGGCAGAATAGGTACCTGGGAATGACACTAAGCTCACATCCAGAGCTGCTCTTAGAGTTAGACTGTCTGCCTTGGGTGTGCTCTCAGCACTGCTCAAAGGCACTCAGGTTGCCTCATGTCTGGGAGTTACTGCCCTCAGCGCTGGCTAAAGTAACCAGGCATGCTGCGTGGCAGGGGTCCAAGAAAGATCAAAGAGGTGGCACAGACAAGCAAGCAGACACCAGTCACAGCAAAATGAGGGTTATTTTAGAAAGAGGGAATAAATGTGGAGCTTCTGCCACAAAATATGGTCCTTCTGAGCCAGGGGTTATATGTAGCCTCATAAAAGATTTTGAACAAACAGAGGGATCATTACGTTACCTCCTACTTAGATTAAAAAGAATAAAATGATGGTGTGAGGTTCAGTCAAAGGATTTCCAGGCGTTAATCTAAAGTTCAGCCCTCACAATAGGGTCTAATCTCTCCAACCTCAGGTCCCAAAAGATGCTCTGAAAGATTAGAAAGCTGTTGCACCTGTGAACCTTGTAGCACTGTGCTGTGTAACAGTGGCACTTACATAATGCAGAACAGTTCAGAGATTTATTTCTGGTGTATGAGAATCTGTTGTGAAGGCTGCTGCTCCATAGCAGGTTCTTCATCATCTGAAACAGGAACCTGCTGATGTGGGGCAGAAAGAGCCATCAGTGTTTTAAGAGATTAATCTAACAGAAAACATCTGAGTACTATGATGCTCTTTCCTGAGAGATCTGGAAATCCTTCCTGATATTCAGAAAAGCCAGATAAAGTCTACGTGGATTTCGCACTGATCAGAAACGTCCCTGCGGAGTGGGTTTCAAAAAGCCATTGCCTGTGACATGCTCTACTGTGGCCCCTCAACCAGCATCTTAGACACAGCACTGGCTGCGGCCTGATATGTCGCACTGGACTAGATGAGCTTCATATGAACTGCAGGCCAGAAGACCTTTCCAAAAAATGGGCTATTCTTAAGATCTTTTTAAAAGACAGAGGCTGAGCTCACTCAATCTGTGACCATGACATTATTATCACACGATAAATAAAGAAAGATACTTAGCTGTGTTAGTCCACAGTCAGGCAGAAGGCAGGGCAGGGTGGCACTGTAGAGGGTGGTACCTTAGGGACAACAAAAAGAGATGTCTGAAAGATTGTACTTTGTCCCAGGAGAAAATGGTTTCTCCTGACACAGACATTTGTAGAACAGGATGCACCTGATGGAGTAAGCAAGCAAATGGGTCAGAGGCAGGGGGGAGGAAGAGATCAGCAGTGTTACTTTGTTGTTTAATATAATACCTTTCCTTTCATCATAGTGCTCCTACTTATACCCCAAAGTACCAGTCAGCTTCCAGTGAGCTAAACATTCTCCATCTCTCCTATCATTTTATCCAATTCTTTTTTGTTTGGTAAACCTTCTTCTGTTCTGCTTACGTGTATTTATTGGCTGCTTGTTAAGTAAGCAGAATAAGCACTGAAGAATTTTTTTGGGGGGTGCCATTGTGAACTATTGAATAACATTAGGAATTTGCACTAAACTGCCCATACTATACTTGGATTCGGGTCAGAAAGTATTCTTCCCATTGAATACTAGCAGCTTGCAAACATAAAAGAAAGGAAATGGATTGTTTTGTGTTGACGTCATAGCAAACAGTGAACAGAAGATGTCCCCTTCACAATGGTTTGCTGGGAAAAGAGAAGGCAAAATGTGCCATCAAATGGGAACTTTTTTTTTCTTTTTTTTTAGATTCGCTAAAGCAAAAAGCAGTTTTCACTGATCAAGATGTTCCTGCTGTCCCCTGCATCTGTCTTACACATCTCATAAAGATCTAACCAGGATAAAGTAATTCACCTTTAACTTCTAAATTAAAAGAAAAATAAACCCTCCAGCCCTGTTGAACCTGGTTCAAAACATGCCGTAGCTGTTAGCCATGTTGGATTTTGGACCATTTCTGTAACATTCTGTATTTTTAAATGTTTTATTGCAAAAGTCACTTTCCCCATCATGTTTGTCCTTTTTTGCTTCCTGATAAACATGCTTTATATTTATGTTCTAATCTCATAGCACCAGTCCTAGTGTGAGGAGACTTGAAAAAAGAGCATGATCACACGTCCAGAAATACACAGACCAAGAGGGCAATCTTGAAAATATTTCCAAAAGTAGTCAGCTAGCTGTTCTGTGCTATGGCTAGAGATGAATTGACCTCTTCTCTCAGCTGGTTAAGCTGAATATCTTGGACATTTTGCTCAGTAGCTACAGGGTTTTGGGGGGTATAGAAAAGTGTAGCACTGGCTCCTTCAGAGGCCGTGTTTGGCAAGAAATCAGTGAACCCTCCTCTGAGTTTTGCCAGAACATTTTTTGCTGCCTATCCTTTGGATCCCAACTGGATAGAGGCACCTCTGTTTAGCCCTAACTTGGCACCTAAGGGGCAAGATTTCAGATGCATCTTTGACTGCAGCATTTCCTATTGTCCAGCTTAAACAGTATCCATTCATTGTGCAAGACCTTTAGATTGCCATGCTGAGGCATCTAACTCTCCTCATTCACTATATAAGGGTTCTGTATTCTGCTCTGGGCACCAAGCTCCTAAGACTTAGGCATTGTAGTGCCTAATTTGTGGGTACCCAAGTTCTTTGTTGGATCTATCCCTTACTCTTGAGTCAGCAAAAAAACTAGAAGCCAGCGTGTTTTGTTGGTAGCTTCTTTTTATGCTTCTTAAAAAGTGCCAGAAATGTACAGAGAAGCTAACTTCGTTTCATGGAAATTGATGGTAGTTCTCTGCCACTAAGAACTACTACAGACATTCAGTTGCAAGAGAGTTGCTGCTCTCCTAGGAGAAATCACAAGTGTACTGATGATCAGGCTTTTTCTCCCAGAATAAAAATGGCCATTACAGGAGAAAAGTAACCTGGGCAGAACCAGGGTTAAATCATTTCCAAGAGAGTTTCTCTTGGGAGAGCAAATGTTGGTATATGCTGACAACATAGGCTGGCCATGGGCCATCTGGATTAGCCAATCAGGCCTGCCCTATGCAGTGCTGTCATCTGTTGCCTGCAAGCATACTGAGATGTGTGCACAGGCCCTTTCCCCCTGCTCCCCCAGGTGCACAGTGCCAGCACTGAAAACTCGCCACTATTCAAGGCTTCAGCATCCAAATGTCTGTACATGTGGCTCTGGGTAAGTTTTTTTTACCATGAGAACAAGCCTGGGAGAATTCTCCCAGATTATTTGTACATGCATACACAGCTTAAAGTTCAGCTTGTTAAGGACTTGCTTATCCCTTTATCCTGAGTGAGGTATTTAGTATGAAATTCAATGATGTAAAAATTCTTCACAAAGGAGAATGTGCTCGAGAGGGTGTCTATACACATGCCCCGGGGTGATGGTGGTGGTGGGAGGTACTTTAATTAGAGTGGCTCTGAGAGTGCCTGTAGCATCACATGTATTCAATGTTCTGCAGTTCAAAATGGCAGCAGGGGCATTTTAACTAGAGCTCGTCCAACAAGCTTTAGTTAAAACAACCCCACTGCCTTTTGAAATGCAGGGACACTGAAGACACATGATGCAGACACTGCTGGAGTGCACTAATTATCATGCTCCAGAACAGACACAGCAGACTTGATTAATTGAGTCTGCTCCGATGCACGCTAGTTAGCACATGTCAGAGCAGATTTCCATCACATGTAGTGTATTGCCAATTCATGATTTTTGGAGTTGTTCTTAAGGTATATGGTTTGGGAATGTGAAAAACTTTGCTCTTTCTTTTATACATATGTCCCAGGACAAACCCTAAAAAAGTTCACAGGATAAGAAGTGCTAATAGTTTTTCCTAGGACCTTGTAAAGTACTCTAAATGGCTGTCCTGTAACTGCATTATTGAATCAATGGCAGAAAAGTAGCAGTGCACTGAGCTGCTTATTAAACCCTGATTGGAAGCAGTGTTCCCTCCAAGCTGCACGCGTGTGCGGCCCCGCACAAGTAAAAGTCTTGCCACACATCAACTTTTTAAGGCTACGCACCTGCTGAGATAGGAGCTGGGCTGCGGCATGGGACGCTTACCAAAGGTAAGCTCCTCCCTGAGGCGAGGCGAGGTGGGGGCAAGCTCCATCAGCTCTGGGGAACTGCTCCAGTCCCTGCATCTCCTCAGGGAGCAAGGAGGCACATGGTGTCAGGGCTGGGGAGCAAAGCAGTTCCCCAGAGCCAGCAGGGCCTGTGCTAGCCCCCAGCCCCAGCCTCCATGCCTGCCTTGCCTCACCTTGGAGAGGAGCCACTGCCTGCCCCGTGTGAGGCTCCGCCGGCTCCGGGGAACTGCTCCACTCCCCAGTCTTGATGTCACATGCCTCCTCGCTCCCTGAGGTGATGTGGGGGGGCAAAGCAGTTCCTTGGAGCTGGCGGAGTCTGCGCCAGCCCCTGGCTCTAGCCCTCCAGCCCCCGACCCCTGGCCCTGCCTCGCCTCTGGGACGAGCCGCTGCCTGCCCCAGGTGAGGGGTGAGGAGTCTTTGGTAAGTGTCCCACGTCGGCCCTGGTGCCTCCCTTTCAGTTCTATCCACCGGTGGCTGGGCCGCAGCACTCCACTGCGCTGCTCTGGGCAGCAGTCAGCATGGAGAAGGGTGGTGGCCGAATCCTTCCTGCTCCCACCTGGACACTTACTTTGGGACACTTGCCAGCAGACTGCACTGCGCCAAAAAGGGGAGGTGGGACCGAAACAGTGTGCTCACAGACTGAAGCGGCATGCTCACGGACCAAAGCGGCATGCTCACGGACCACTACTCCTTAGAGGGAACATTGATTGGAAGAGCAAAGTACATACATACATATCCTTCAACTTTTCTGTCCAGGGCAAGCGCAGGCACAACTTGTCCCAGGACAAACGCAATGTCTGTTCCAGGCCTTACTGCTTCCACCTGTCCCATGCACCTCTGTTGCTGAAGGAAGCATGCAGCGTTGGGCCAGGAAGGACTATGGCAGCACTAGGCACTCCTGCCCAGTTTAGGTTTATCAGATCCATCTAATGCAGGCAGGAACAAATGATCCTGCTGCAGCCCGTCCCAGTCTCTCTCTCTTTTTCTGAGGCACACGGGGCAGTTCCACCTGGTAGCAGCAGCAGCAACAGCACCCTGGTTGAAAACTACTGAGGTAAGCAGAGGCGACACAACCATGGTTCTCAACCAGGTGCTACCAAGTTCAAAGACATTGTAAGAGGTGTCCTGTATCTAAAAAGGTTGAGAATCACTGCTTTACATAATTGTGTACCATAACTGAAGGTGTAAGCAATGACCTGAGAAGGAAGTCATCCCAAACCACAACAGATCTTAACTTCTGTGAATGTGGCACCTGTGGAGAAGTACCATTAATGCTGCCTGTGGAAGTTCCTCCAAATCCAGTTGGAAGACAGCTGCACCAATGTTAGCATCCTCCTACAAGCAAATACCATGAATATTGAGGCAATGATCATCCAACATCAATTTCATTGGGCCAGCCATGTCAGCAGACTCCTGAAACAACTTTTATTCTCAGCTCAGCCAAGGCATATGCTCAAGGGGAGGGCAGAGAAAGCACTTTAAGGATGTCCTCAAATCCAACTTAAAAAAATTCAACATTGATGTCAGCTCGTGGGAAATTATCACCAAGGACTGCCCCAAATAAAGGAAGAGCCTGCTGCAGGGATCTCAGCTCTTTGAAACCTTGTGACAATCACAGGAGATAGAAAAGATAAGCCTCATCAGCCATCTTTGGAGACACAGCTAAGTCAGTCATCCTTGACTGTGAGGGATTGCTGAAGAAAGCAGTTATAGAAGGGCTACTTAGCTGTGTTACAGTGTTTGGCTCTTCTTAGTCAAAGAATATGTTCTGGAGGTCAAGTATTCCTGCCGTGTTACGTTTCAGTGTTTTACCGTTGTATTCATTATCCTGTTGCAGGAGCTGAGTGAGTAGCATAACAAAAGTTCACTTTGTGTGTGTATATAATGTCTACATGGAGCACTCTTACAATACAGTATATGGAGTATATTTTGAAGTAGTTTGTTAATATGTAAGGTACCAGTAGAAGGTACTCAGGAATTTAAGAACACATAGTATAGTTTGTTTTAATTGATACCAAGGGTTAGCCCAAAAAACACTCTCCAGCCCATTCTTGCTGGCCATCAGCAATGAAAAACCCTACACTCAGTCTCAGTGGCTGTGCAGCCTAACCCTGAGAGCTCTGTTGAACTTCTGTGCCAAAGGTCCAGCTTTCACCAAGCCCATCCCCACCTGCAGTGTGTCTGGAACTCATTTGGGTCTGCAGCCTTGAGCACAAGTCTATCAGAAGCACACCACCAATCCTCTTCCTGTTTTCAGGTCCTCTGTACTCTAACTCCTGTCCCTATGGCCATAATTACAGTCATGCACAGAAAGAAAGAGAAGTTATTCAGACTGATTCTTAGAATGTCACTGCATTAGGAAGCAGAAGCACAATATGTACAGGAAAGGGTGCTTACATGACCAAGGCCAGTTTAGTGCAGACCTAAATTCAATGTGGACATACCCTGTGGTTCCTCGTTTTCCAAGGACAATGAAACCTGCTCACCACTACAAATCACTTCCTCTCTGCAGCTCTTTATGCATGGTGATCTGTGGTAAACAACTTAAATGAATTAGCTCGTTAACTTGATTGTGCTGTTTCAGCATAGAATAAAATAGGTAATGGTACATTAATTGTCCCTTGTGGGTTTTTTTACCTTGTAACAAAGTGCATATTCTTGACAAACTGATTTTTGGACCTTCAGAGCATATTCTTTGGTAAAGCAGGGCCAAAGAGCACCTGGCCCAATCCAACTGTTCCCTGGGCCTGCCCGGAGAGCAGCACCTGGTGGGCTTCCAGTGCGTTGGCTTGGGGAACAGTTGGATTGGGCCGGGTGCTGCTTCCAAACTGGGGCAGCACCCAGCCTGCTAACAGCTCATCTGGGCGGCCCTGGGGAGTGCCACCACCATGGAGGGAAGGACCTGGGGCCCCCGGCTCAGGGGCCATTTGGCCCACTGGCAGCTTGCCCCCCAGCCACAGAAGAGGCAGGCAGACTCAACCAAAAAAAAAAA
>NW_017729022.1:22607549-22611993 GCF_001723915.1 Gavialis gangeticus | reverse complement strand
CAGGCAGACTCAACCAAAAAAAAAAAAAAATGGATCAGGCCCCTCACTGCTTCTGTTGATCCTTTTTCTGCAGCCAGGGGGCAAGCTGACAGCTGCAATACATCATTGCTAAATGACATTCAGATGTAGTTTAGTTTGCAACAATGCAAACTCATCTAAAGCCTCCATACTGGCGCACATGTAATATGTGATGCCATTAAGCCACACAAATGATGTGTCATGTGTACATTGTGATGACTGTCACATGTACAAGCACCCTTAGATACAAACCATGGAGTTGAAGTCAAATACCAACCCATTGAAAGTGGATGAACAAGAAGACTTCATTCAACCCCATTGTTGCTCCTGATGGGCTGGAAACAAAAGATATACACATGACATTAACTGCTACTTTATTTTTCCTGGAGAAAAAGGATTCTAAGGAACAGGTTAAATTTTCTTAGCTTCAGTTCTCTCATGCATGGATACAAGCAAGGTTTCACTTTGAGCATAGTAACAGAACAAGCAACATGCAGAACAGAACAGCCTTTTTGATACTTTACTTTTTGAAGAATGATTTAAATTATTCTTTCCTAGTAGCAATGTTCAGTGACTACTGATCTCCCACCACAGTCTGTGTAGCAGCTGCTTATGTTACAGAAAAATGTGAGGTCACAGCTTCAGGGGCAAAGAGATCATTGTCCATTTGGAAGGCAGGATTTTGAACTTAGAGCAGATACTGACAGGTTACAATTTCTTGCACATAGACCCTAGAAATTGCAACTTGAAAAGGAGAAAATATCATTTGAAAACTATTCCATGCAGCCTCAAATGCATTTCCTGAACACCTGTATTATTTCCATACTTCCTTTGTTAAGAATCAGTTCTACTGCTGCATGCAACCTCTCCCTCTTCAATTTGTGCATGGAGCAAGAGTGGCATCTAGTGACCAAGCAAAGAAACCACAATTACTTGCAGTCATTTTGAAGGGAAAAGCATAGTAGCAGGACTATATACATCACTCTCTCTCTCTCTCTCTCTCTCTCTCTCTCACACACACACACACACACACACACTTTGGTGGAGTTCAGTTTATTCAGTGCTTCCCAGGGAACAGGATCTTTCCTCATTTAAATAATCAAGGCCACCTTAGAATCCCGCAAAACAAAAGGGCACAATCCCCATCCCAGTCTGTGAGCCCCTTTGTACTGCTACTCTGCTGCTGAGATTTTCAGCAAAGTTGAACACCTTGCTTCTAATATGAGAAGGAACTGCTCTGCTGCATGCACAACATAAGCATTTTCTAGTCTGGAAAGAAATCAGTGACTCAGCACCCAGTGGTAGGAACTACACAGTGCTTATAGCCGATGCCAAGTCATGTCTTTGCATAGCAGACAATAGTCTTCCTATTCATTCTGAAGAACACTTTCTTCTCGGATGGTACTGGGAGCCTGTCAGTGAAAACTTATAACTGCAACTGGGTGAAAAAAAATGTAGTGGTAGGAAGGGAAATACATAACATAAAATATGTAAGATTCAATACACATTTTTATTGAAAAGGGTGTAAAGTCTCATAATCACTCACTGACAGAAGAAATAAGACAACAAAGAGGTTTTGTTTTCTATCTTGACACAGGTGGAATGTAAACCTGGACCTACAGTTGAAGAATGGAAGGAAATGATTGCTAAAGAGGTGTAATTAGAAGAGGAGGGAAAAATAGTATTTAAAAGTCATGATGCAGTTAAAATAATGTATGGTTATAACTGCTTGGATGTTGCTTTTGCTCTCTAGAAGGGTTCAAATTCTGACAGGGTCCAGTTAGTTTTTCATCCTCTAAAAAGTGAATTTAACTGAACACCAGCAATTAGCTATACAATGGGTTTTCCAGAGGAATCCCTAAAAATGGAGCATCTGGACTGGGTGGCTATTAAAGATCCCAACATGCCTTTTCCAAGAGTAGGATCTGCCAATTTTATTTTATTCTCAGGCCAAAATTACTCACCACAATCACTTTTGTGCAGTGTGATCTCCACTGATTAGTTTCTACTGCTGATTCCTGAGATGGCCATGCTAGGTGCATGTACTTTGGGAAGTTTTTCAGGACTTTTTGGAATAGGATATAGTATAACAGAAATGAGAAAGGTAGTTAGCATGCTAATCTGAAGTCAGGCAGAAGGCAGGACTGAAGGCAGCACCATGACAGACTGACTAATTCAGATAGGCATACACTTTTGTAAGCAATAGCTTACTTCATCAGATGCTACAAATATAATAAAAATGTAAGTAATTGGGATTGGCAGAGGATAGGACAAGAGCATGTCTTTAGGGTTTGGAGACAGTTCTTGAAATCCTGCTGATATTTTCCCAAGTTAGATTGTCAGGTGAAGTGTCTTTACCAGACTGGAATTAATGCTCATCCTATTTCCATCATAGCCACACACTATCCTTCTCTGTTCAGGAATGATTCCTTGGAAGCTAATGCCATTTCCATAACCAAGGTCTAAGTAAGGAGCATTCAGAAGCCATCTGTGAAAGGAAAGGCAGTCATACGAGTCAAAGTATTACCATAATGCAGAAAGGGTCAAAAGAATAGGCAACCAACCAGTGTAATTTACTTTCCTGGAGCATTGAAGCTATGTGAAGATGGCAAACTTAGCAGCACCTTCAAACACACCACTTCGTGTCACGTAGGCTGTGTCCTGAGCAGGAGTATAGCAGTGTCCACAGGTGAACTAGCACAGGGCTGAAGGACCATACAAATGAGGCTATGGTGCTTTCAGTTTAGAAGCCATCCTGTCCAGAGCAGTGCAGTATACTTGAGGATGCCTCTGCTTGGCACAGGAAGTGTCATATAGACATGCCGTTTGCCCAGTCTTATTCCACTCACAGATTTTGGTTTATTCTGTCCTCTGGGGCCACAGCCTACTCCTGCTAGAATCAACACAGGCAGTTCCATTGTCATCACCCACAGCTGGACTGGGCTTCTAGTTTTTGGGAGTGTCTACACAGGACACGTTAATGCACATTAGCCTAAGTTAATGTGCATTATGTGTGCGCCCTTAATGCACATCTTACAAAAGCGGATTTAGGCTATCCATATCTAGATTTGATACCTGCAAATAGTTAAAATGCATTAATGAACACGTAGACATATGTTATTGGCACAAGAGGAGAGTACAGAGGTTTAAGGTGTGTGGTCTACTTCACTAAAAGGAGTTCAGCAACAGCGTCTGAATGGTAAGGACAGAGGAGTTTATATAAAACCCTTTGTAGCAAAAAGACAGTTTAATAGAAACTCTGAAAAAACCCAAAAAGCCCTTGTACTGACAACTATTGCTTCAGTCTTTCTTTTACCTTAGTGTGCTCATTGTACTTTTCACTCCTGTCTGTCTCAAGCTTTTGTCTGTGCAAGTAGGAAGTGGTGCCACTGAGCCACTGTCCACTTTTTCTAATGTGCAGGACCGCATCAAAACTGGCAGCAAGCCACACTGCCGCAATTCCCTCCATAAAACTATTGAGCTGGGAGACTATGCAGCAGAATATGCATTACAAAGACAAAGTCTCACCAAAGCAGAATCAGTGAGTGTAAACCAGAGATGGAAATTATAGGAGACACAAAGCACTGTCCAAACACCGAGAGGACACAACCATGTAACCGTTCTGAGGGAAGAAAGGCAAGAGGTACTTTCTATTTAGGTGTCCATCTGAAATATGAGGGGTCACATGCAAGATTTCCTCAAATGATCAGGGGTCATAAAAGATGATGCAACAAGAAGCAACAAGAGAAACCTCTCCCTGGACCAGGGAGAAGAGAGAGAGATGGCAACTGTTGCATAGCAGCCAGCCAGCCATCCGATGAGGAATGCTGCTGGTGCATGGACTCCTTCCAGAACGGAGGGCATCGAGTTCAGGCCAGCATCTTGAGAGCTCAGCTGTTGCACTAACAGTCTCAGGACTGGGGGCTGCAGGGTGCTCACTGACAGCCCAATGCCACCCACAGGGGATGGTGGATTGTTGCTGTAGCCCCCAGAATCTCTTGGGGTTGCCCACCTCAACCCCCACAGCAGGGCTGTCAGTGATCAAGTGGTAGCTTCTGGCCCTGGGAGGGGAAGTGGGGAATGGGAGGGGGGAGGTCCTACAGCCGTGCTCCCCACCCCAACTGTAGGGATGAAGAGCTGTCAGTGAGCGCACTGCAGCTGTTGGAGTTTTGGGGGAGTTGAACCTCTGATCCTCACTCCCTGTGTAGCTATCATTTACCACTGAACTATCATATGCAAGTGGGAAGCACCATCACCAGCAGCCAGATGTTTGAAAGAAAGTGATTGTGGCTGTTGTGGTTTGTATTTAGTTTAATATTATTTGAGCATGTTAGGCATGGTTGGAGCATGCCTACTGGATTTGATCTCTCAGGACTTAGGCATAGCTATGCATACTTCTGGACCCTCAGAAAGCTTAGGCAGGCAT
>NW_017729022.1:22590237-22602549 GCF_001723915.1 Gavialis gangeticus | reverse complement strand
TGTTGTGGTGAAGGCCTCTGGGAGATGATAAACTACTAATAAGTAGGGAATGGCTGAGCATGACTTCTTCTGGAGGATGTGGTTGCCTCCCTGACATGATCAAAACGGTCTTTTAGAATGATAAGCATTTAAAACTGACTGCGATTAGGAGTGTGCAAAGTGGGCTGTTGTGGTTTGTATTTAGTTTAATATTATTTGAGCATGTTAGGCATGGTTGGAGCATGCCTACTGGATTTGATCTCTCAGGACTTAGGCATAGCTATGCATACTTCTGGACCCTCAGAAAGCTTAGGCAGGCATCTAGGGAACTTTAAGGTCAAAAAAGGGAAGTGCTAGTGAATTCAGACAGCTAGACAGTCACTGAGCAGAGGTGTTTTGGGCCATAGCTTTGGATATGGACACCTGAAATCTGCTCAAGTCCTATTTTAGATACTGAAATCCTTTATTTGGATCCAGCCTTTAGTTTGGTGAAAGAAAGCATCACTATGAGGCAACCTTATGGAATATGAAAGCGTTTCAATACTACATACAATTCCTATGTATAAAGAAGAAGGGACATTAACTGAATTCTGGAGCTGCTCCATTTCCACAGAATTAGTATCTTACAGTTAGGTTACTTCCATGTTGATCCTCTCTGTGGCTGCCTCTGTACAACCAGGCCCCTGCAATTGGCAAGCCTCCTGCAGATATCAAGCAGCCAGAGTTGTTCATATGGATGCCTCCTGCCGGCACAAATCCCAGGATTCACAGAAACATGAACCATCCCTCAAAAAACAGCCGCATTCCAGAGTCTTCTCTCTCAAAGTTTCCTACATCTAATCCCTGATCAGAAAGACAAATTATGGAATTTCTCTACCTCTGTATTTCTCTTTAGGACAAACTGATACTTACATCTTATGGCATTACTCTAGGGGCCAGTCAGTAGAGTTTAGGGATACAGCTGCAAAGGTTTGTTGAGTAACTGAAGAGCTGAGGTGCTCCTGATAGTGGCTCCAGGAGGTACAGATGGAAATGAGGAATCTGGGTGTCAAGATTCGATGCAGAACATTCCATGCTGCAACCATGCTAAATGTATTCCATTATTTTGATTATTCACAGTTTTCAGACCAAAAGGGGAAAAATGCAGGCACCCCCAAGCATGCTTTACCAAACACAGATTAGGTATGAATTTCTAGTATCATCTTCCCTATGGGGTATCTATTATTCTTTCAAGACTACCATTTCTATAGAGCTGATCAACTTTTTGTTATTAAATCAAATTAATGTATGCTGAAAAGGCAAACAAACACATGCCATCTTATTATTTGGCTTCAGAACATCCGTCCTTTTATTTTTACCAGCTCACTATACAGATGTACAGTACACTGATACTGAGTAAGAGCTGGGAGTTTGATTCACAGTAATAATTTTATTTTCAAGGAAGTGTATTCAACTTAAACCAAGAATGAAACAATTTCCTAATACAGTCCTTGGCCAGTGACCAAATTCTACATTTTTTCCCCCCATTTATTCATCCTTTTTGGTAATCACTGGTGATGACACCACTTAGCCCTGAAAAATGAGGCAGGGGCAAGCACTGAGTTGTTTAAAATTTATAATAAACATATTTGTGATACCCATACACTTACAGAAAGTACAAGAACAAGATAAAATTATTCTCCAACAACAGGGCATGTCGTATAGCCTATATAAATTTATGGTGTACAGTAATACCTTCTAGCACATCCTCTATACATCATGGCACACGGTAATAAACAGACAATGATCCATTAAGGTTTACATTTTACAAAGAATTTAGGAAGAGAAAATGCTACCTATAGTGAGCCAATTCACTGCTGCATTACTCCAGGTGCACATGAGTGTAACAGAAGTAACAAGGTGCTGAATCAGGGCCAATGTCTAATGTGCCTGAGTTAACGTTATAAAAAGTAACCTGAATGCAACCTGAAGTTAAACTCTCTCTAGTTTTTTGCAGTTAATTTTTGTCTGTATTAATATAAAGTAACCCAGTGATATCTGGCTCAAGGAATTTACAAGCTCCCAAACAAATGAACAAACAGGAAACAGAGGCATCACACTCTCAGAACTGGAGAATAAAGTTGTCAGGAGCAACTGACAAAAAGGATTAGAATAGAAATAGGAATCTGGTATTTAATTTAGCCAGCGTTACTAGCACCGATTCACATATAGGCTCTCCATGTACTACAGGCCTAATTCAGTCCATTTTAGTCAACTGGATTGGATTAATTAATTTAGAAAAATATTGTGCTGCAATTAAATAAAAAATAAGATTCTAAATCACATTCAGAAATAGGCTTAAGCTCCTCAACCACATAAAAACTTTTCAAAATTTTATCCACCATCAAGTTGTTTACCATTATATTTGGTTTACCAGAAAAATACAGACTGCTAGAGTCTATAGATTCTGACTACAGATTCTGGAGTCAAGAGGTTTACCACAGTAAATGGAGAAATACATACATGTATCTAAATCCTACCACTCTGTAACTCTGCAGGTTTTGTGTAGTAGGAAATCAGCCAACTGCAACCTCAGGAAAGAGGTGAATGCTTTTCTTGTTATCTTGCCATAGCTGACTAGCTTCTGACCTAAACTTACAAGAAATAACAGCAACAGAGAAGACCAGCCACAGGAAGGGAAACAGTAAATGTCACTGAAGATAGAAGTACCAGCCAGCTGGTCCATTCAATTAGTGTTTCTGATCTCTGTGTTCAGTAGATGCCTTTGATTTCTAGGTTTGCCTGTGTTTTTGTTGCTTAATTGCGGCTCCTCTAGCTAGCTAATAGAACCACACTGATGAGATTTAAAGGGCAGCTCTGCTCACAAAATACTTTGTGGATGGGGGTTGGTACATAAGGCTGTCCTTGGGGCTTTGACATAGACATGGGCTCTCTCAGAAGTTGGGAGAAGGCAGCAGACAGCTTTTAAACACAACTTCAATTTAAAAGAGTGTACTTTACACTAGAAATCAATGTTTATTTATTTTACCACAGAACCATTAGAACCTATTTGTGTGCCACAGTACACCTTCACTAGTCCACACAATCCAGGGGCAGAGCTTTCAAGGCAGCGTAGTCATATGTCCATTATCTGCTTTTGTCCCCATTGCTTCATTTAAATAATTGTACTATTTAGAAAGTCTTTTGGACACGTTTACAAATAGTAATACAATTTTTTTCCCCCGGAACTATAAAGTGCTGGTGATTCATCATCGTTTCTTTGTCCCACTGTTGCTATTGGTGGACTTGTTAAAACTCCTGCTCATTTGTGGGAAATGTACAGTTGGGGTTCTTTCGGTTGGGCCATACAACCCTAAATTTCTGGCTGCAGTCGACTTTCGAAGAGGTTTGACACTAGGGAAAGGGCTAAAGACTTGCGATTTAGGATTGCTGGCTTGGGGAGTTTTAGCCGATGTCCCAC
Source organism: Gavialis gangeticus (assembly GCF_001723915.1). NCBI lineage: Eukaryota > Metazoa > Chordata > Crocodylia > Gavialidae > Gavialis > Gavialis gangeticus. Next base: position 22,599,110 of record NW_017729022.1, on the reverse strand, counting down.
TGTCACTGGATGAACTAGATGACTGTGACATGTTTGTTTGGCAGGACTGACTGGACACTGGCTCAGCATCAGTTTTGCTGTCAGAGGCAAGCTCTAATGCCTCCAATTTTAGCTGAACTGCTAACAGATTTGCATTGGTGTCCTCAGAAACTGGCTCAGCCGACTGTCCATCAGCTTGCCGAGTAGTCCTGCCATCGAGCTCACTTCCCTCTCCTTCTTCAAAATCAGAACGTTTTGGAGTCTCCTCTTTTGCACCAGGACTATTTGTTTTACAGGCTTCGCTCTGCTCTTCTATTAATCCAATGGTATCCCCATAGCCCAGCTGGCCTTTGGCTCTAGCTATGTTTTTGCGATGCACTCGGATATGAGTGCGCCAGGGAGAGTTGAGTTTTGTTTTAAGGTCTTCATGGGGAATGGGTGACATTTTGCCTGCTGCATGGCTTGGAATGTGAATGACTGCATTCTTGGCAGATCTGTTATTTGGTTTCATCTTCTTTCCTAGAAGAAGATGGTTTATCACTGGCGAATGATTTACCTGAGAGGGGAGAAGACTGGTAACTGGCCCTTTGTCTGAAAGAAAAAGTTTAAAAAAAAAGAAGTTATGTGCTATTATAAATAAATGTTTACCCCAGTGATCCAAGATCAAAGACAGCCTTGATACTGTTCTTTGTTGTGTTGTGAAGACTTGTAGGACTGTGCCCAGTAAAAACTGAATTCCCCTTACACTATGCTGCATCTTCAAGCATGGCAAAAGCTTTCCTTTGCCTACCTTCTATTGCTAATCCACTGACTACTGTTTAAGTGAGGCACATCTACAAACTGGCTACATTGTTTCTGGAATTGCAGTAGTTAAGGTGTCAGCTCATGTGACACTGGACAATGATGAAATGTAAATACAAAGATGATTTTGCTTTATAGTGTTTAAAATTGAACACATCCCTGCATATGGGTTTTTACCATTAACGGGTATATGCTCCACAAGTGAAAGACTAATGTTAATCTTGGCCTCAGAAATGGACCCTTCTGTTTCATCCCTCCTTCAGTAGTGAGAGGAAATTCAGTCTCTACTTAAGGACAGTCACACAGGCCTTTCTGTAAGCAAACAGTCAGAAGATACGCCAATTTATTTTTAACAGATGTCTCTCCACACTGGATGGAAACCAGGGCAAACTACCTTGTTCTGTCAGAATTCCCAATTGTTCCCGAGTGACAGACACAGATTTATGGGACAGTTTATCTAAATCAAACTGATCATGATTAGTAAAGTCAGAAAAGGTTGGGCAATCCTTGGAAATGAACATCTTTGGCCAGTGCTTCCATTCAAATGCTGAACTGTTTCAATGCAAGTCGCTGCTCCTCCAATTCATATGAATCTAGTATCTGTTAAAAGTGCTGAACAAACTGCTGTGGGGACTAAAATCTTCTCTGGATAGGACTGATTTATCACCAGTAGAAGTAAAACTTCCTTGTCCTGATCCATTAATATGCTTTCACTATCACTTGTGAAGATCCAAACCTAACAGTGAAAAGGGATTCATTCCTCCATGTACTAAAGATCAAATCCAGCCTAGAAAGAAGAGTCAGCTTAGCTACAATTGATTCTTTGTAAAGACTTCAGTTCGTTTAAATGGACATGCCTCCACTAAAGCCAACGGAACCATTCAATGTATAAAGTCTGTCCCTTGGTTTTAAAGGCTTATTTTTCACTTCTTAAATGCTTAGTCAAGTCCAAATGATCAAGTCCAAGGATGCCATGGATTATAACTTGTTAGCAAAAAGAAAGCAACACACCCAAGTACCAAAGATATCTGTAAATACCATTATTCAGCTGGTCCCCGGGACCTAATAAGATCCCAGGGTCATCATCTTCATGTCCTGATGAAAGAAAAACAAAACCATCATCTTCTTATTTACCATTTGAGTGAAGCTGGACCTGCTTCATTGCTAGTGTTTTGCAAGTTAATTTATTTTCTTTTGTTCTCTCTTTGTCTATGATAATTTAAATATAAAAGGACATAATTTTCATTTCTTTTCTGATAGTGAAGCTGGCTTTCAAAAGTATGTTGGTAAAGCATATTCTACTCTATTACCTGCTCTGATATACACCTGATGAACCTGCTGTTGCTGCTTCTTCTTTATTCGAGAATACTGTCTCTTTAATGCGTTGATGTCAGTGGTCATACGCTCCATCATCATACTGTTAAAAGCAGCATGATATTCACTTCGACAAGAGTCTATTGCTCCTGGACTTAGCTCAGCAATGTTACTGCAGCCCAGATTCTGTTCTTCATTGTGGTCTGTACATGGTGGGATAAAATGAAAATCAAGAACAAGTATCACTTCAGACATGCTTAAGCATTAATCAAAGAAATGCTTAAGGAAATTACAAGCCAAAGTTCTGTTCTCTTATTTTAATTGTAGTGTGTAATAAAAACAGGTATCATAATAACAGTCTAAAATATTTAACATGGTTGTATAATAAATACCTAAGTATTTAGTACAGCCTCCACAGTAAGACTCAAATTGGTAACCTTCTGGAATCACTACTCAGTTTAAAAAAAATAAGAAGGTACAGACCTCTTTCTGCAATAAACCTTGTAAAGCTACAACATTGATGGTATCTATCTGGAAAGGTTTAGCATTTATGAATTCTGCTTCTGTACAGGGGTCTGGACTAAATGACCCTTGCACTTGCCTCCAACCCTATGATTCTGACTTACTCAGTTGTGTAAAAAAAATACAGCTCAGTTAGTCACTGAAATGGGTATTTCACATAATTAACTATTAAATAAAACTCTCAGTCGTAAAGTCATTAGAAACTGCAGTTACCAAACCATGATCTGTGATATGAATGTCACAGTCACTTGGATAGACCAGTTATTTGGTTACATGACTGGCCATCTGATGATGTGCAGCAAGAAGGGGAGGAAAAGCAGCAGCCTGAGAAGAACAAAGCAGCTCAGAGCAGCAGAAGGGGCATGTGTGGGGGAAGTTAGATAAGCAGGTGGCTACAGAAAATGAGTGATCAAAGAGCCACAGAGCAACAGGAGCAGTGTGCATTATTTTCACAGCTGCTCTTGATGTACTGCTAAAATGGCATATCAGGGTTCAAGGGCTAATTTTTTTCATGTCATGTTTGCTTATATTAGGCCTGATTTGCAATAACAGTTTAACATTCTGAATAAATATCAGCTTGAAGCAGCAGGCAGAAATTTACAGTCCTCCAAAAAAGAGAAAGAGAAAACATCAAGCAGAGCACTCTAGAACACATATCACAGCAAAACAACAGTAAGCATGATGAAATGAATCTGTTAAAAACCACTGTTATGACTGCATAACTTGTAGCTATTCTATCTGTTGACAGAGGTAAGTAAGAATCAATCAAATATTGGTGTTACCCCTAAAAATGGTCAATTGTCCCTGACTACACAACCAAGAAAAGTACAATGTAAATGACAACAAATCTTCAAAAGCAACGCATCTTTAAGATAGCTGTTTAAGAAGAATCTTCTACCAGGCATCACAAACAGCAGACTCTAAACCATGATATTTTACATATACTATTATTGGAATAAAAAAAAAAAAAAAAAAAAAGATAGGTTTCTAAAGTGCATTTAAATTTGCTGACAAGGCTTGGATTTGTAATGCTGAGCTAAATTGGATTCAGAAGTGGAGGGATATTTGAAAATGTAAATACACTCCAAAACATCAAACTGTTGTCCACAGAATTAGATATACACAGAATACAGAGTGATAAGTAATATATACAGTGATGAGTAAATGTTTAACTAGAATCTGCAGAATTAATTTGTGTTTTTACCACTTATAGATACCAATATCATCTAAACATTTTCTAACAAAAACCAAGGTCATCAGTGTTAAATGCATCTGTCCATAAATATTATTTTTATCTGTATTGAACTGTATTTTGGGGTTTTTCTTTTAAATGGCGGTCAGAATCTTTATCTTCCACTATCCTTTAACGTACATACACAAGCATTCAATACAGTTTAAGAGACAATGTATTCAAGGATTGTATGCCAAGTTATGATAGTTGCACAAAGTTCTTCACCTGAAATTCACACTATGGCTTCAATAATTCCAAGGAAACTGCAAAAGATTCAAGCTTGCAAACAGTTAATGCCATCATTCAAAATGAGCTGATGTTGCATTTACCTTTGATTTGTTTTTGGTACTTCTGCAGCTCTGGTGCCAAGAGCCCACTGAACGGTCCAAGGCAGCCGACAGCACTGGCAATGGAATCTTCATCTTCTAGGTCATTCTCTTCATCACTGTCTCTAGTTCTGCTCAGCCTCCTGTCACGCAGGAACGCATGGAAAAGAAAGCAGTTCTGAAGCACGCAACTAACTCCTCATAACAAAATAGTTTTATCCTCTTCAGATGCAGAATGGAAGGTGCCAGTGCCTTTGTTTTTCAGCTGTATACATATAGTCTAAGCGTTGCTACATCAGAGGTCAGCAATGTTTCTGGATAGTGTGCCAGAAACACCTTCAATCTCGACTTGCAAGATGTTGGCGTGCCAAGGTGAACAGCAGGGGAGCTATGTGGGGCCCAGTCCTTGTTGTAGCAGTGCAGCCTCTGCCTCTTCCCTGCCATCGGCCCTGAGGCACATGTGCAGTGGCTGCCAGCAATGAGCAAGGCCAGGGCTCTGCAGATCCCCATGCAGCGACTTCCAGGCTCCTGGATACCTGCCACAGCCAGCCTGGGCTCTGGGCCCAGCACAGAGCCCGGGATGCTCACAAAAGGCTGCAGGGAGGCTACAAGCAGCTGCACTGGGATCCTCAGAGCTCTAGCCTGGCTCATTGCCGGTGGTGGGTTCACACACACCTCAAGGTGGATGGTGGGGAAGGGGCTGGGGCTGCACGGCCACAACAAAGCCCTTGTGCTTCCCCTGCCCTGAGGCTTACGTGCCAAGCAAAATGCTGCTGTGCGCCATGGTTTGGCACATATGCCGGGGATTGCCTACCCCTGGGCTACAGGTAATAAGGGAAATGAGAGATGTTCTGGATTGATTCTAGACTTACCCTGAAACAGAAGTTGATTTTACTGTTGCAGGAAAAGGAGTAATATTGTATGTATATTTCTCCCTTAATTCTGCCAGTTGCGGGAAAGGAAACTGGGCCATGGAATAAACAGTCTATGGAAAGAGAATACATATTTTAAATCTTGTACATTTAAGGAATATCCCCATTACAAATTACATCATTGCACAGATTTTCGTAGGCTTGAAGGATTAAACATTGAACCTTCACATATACACAAAGAAAATGTGATAGGTTTACTTTCACAATGCAATCAGTATTTCCTGTAGGAAAAACAACAAACGCTTCAATAGAAAAATACATGGTCCAGAGCAAAAGTAAACATAATGAGTAACCTGAGACATCATGTATGCACACCTATCCGTACAATCGCTTATGCGTCTCAAAGAAATACCCGATGTGAATGGAGGATATTTTGAAAAATACAATCCATAAAATTACTGTTTGTGGCAAGGCTGTTTACTTTCTCTAATACCAGAATGTAAAGCTTTTTCTAGGCAGACAAGGTTCTTTGGGTGAATCTGATTTCTTTCATTTAACTAACTTCAAGCTTTTTGTGTAAACCCACTCCATGCCAGCACCTAACAAATATCCAAAGTACTAATTTATATGAGAATTACTGAATTCATAGCAGTGGAGAGTTGAAGGGCCGAGGAGAAGAGAAAGGAGAAATCAGACAAAATAGTTTGCGGGCTATACACTCTGCAAGAGCTATCTGGCCCAGGTCTATAGCACCTCTGGGCCACACCCTACCGCAGACATAATGTAGCTACACTGAAACCATGCTGACCATGCACCAGTAACCTTGCTACCCCAGGTGTGCTTACTGGCACATGACCAGTTCCACTCCAAGACAATTCCCTGCTCCAGGGAATAGTGGGCAAAGAATGGAAAGCACAGCCCAGAGGCAGGGTACCTATGCCCTGAGTGTTTCTGCATTACAAACATTTATCACATAACCACAAACTTTTAAGGAAAGTGTAACAGATAAATACAACAAACTATAAAATAGATCTATAATTTTTAACCCTAGGAGAACAACAAAAGATTGGAAAACAAAACTTATACAGGTTGCCCACGGTAGTCATTTCATTTGTAAAGAAAACTGCCCATTACTTGCAGAGAAAAGAATTGAAAAGCTGAACAACCATATAGTTCAAGGCTCATCTTTCTTTGTATTTTCTCCGTGTGCCTCAGTGACCCAAGCTTCTAAATTTCTAGGGGTGAAATTCTCTCCCTACTGAAGTTAGTAACAACATAAGTCAACATTTTGCTACATGTAACTTTAAAAGATTCTACTTTTAGGAAGCCATTATCAGGTTTTCTGTGGCCTTCCAGTACTTCCCTGAGTACCCAACAAAGCACTGACTCCATCTCAAATACTATGGGGGTAGACCCCTAGCTGTTGTAAACTGTCACAGGCCTACTGATGTCAATGGTGTTATGACTGTGAGGATCTGTCTTCAATGAGGAAACCCCAGCACTCCCTTACCACAGAAACTACAGCCAGACAGGAAGGTCTTTGGCAGAGAATATTTATATGCATCCAGGCAAATTGTGACCAGCTATCTTACCAATGGGACAAAACACTTCTCAAAATTGTCAACAACGGTACACTGAAGTTGAGTCTGGTAGTTCTAGAAGACAGGGTAGATTTGCATCTTAGACTAAATCAGAGCAGTATCCAGGTAGGGCCTGAAAGAACATAGATTTTTGAACAATCTAAAAATAATTCCACCTTCAAAGGCAAATGCTTTTTAAGGTTGACAACAGAAGATGCTTGTATGGTGGACTGACTAAAAATTAGAAGTTATAATCTTTGAGGTAACTGATCCTGCTGGATGCTAAACAAGATGCTGAACATATTCCACTTAAAGATTTATTGATAGTGATTTGATTGGCATGGAAAGAGAGTACTATATACAACTGAAACCCAAGTTATCTAACAGGCTAGAAGTATCCTACACATCATCAGCTTAATAAAAATATTACTACAATTAAAATAATCCAGTCAGCACTATTGTTTTTAGACAAAAGTAAACCCCTTCACTGTGTGAAATCCAATCATGGCAACATTTAACACCTGAAATGAAAGGGACACATAATAGTGAAATAGACTTGATTGAATTTTTTTTTTTTAGCTCAAGCAGAGATAAAACTGGTAAGTGTATACTGATAAATCATTTTCTCATTAACAGTATTTGTGACACAGATGCTTATTCGCATCAACATGTTATTTTTACTACAGTGCTACTGCTCATCTGTAATCACTGAATATAGCAGCATATGGTTTGTTTGTTTGTTTAATGTTGTATAATTGTTCAAGACTTTCACGTCATTGAGACACTCCATCAGAAATCAGTGCCAAAGATAAAAAAATTCTGAATGAAAGACCAAGTGTTTTTAAAAGTGCAACTTTTACCCTGTTGAAACTAAATGGTTTCTCAAGTCCAAGAACTTTGAAACTTCTTATTAGTTGTGACTAGAAACTTTAGTTTGCATGTTTTTCCTGTGGTATAGTCTGTGACATTCTGATTTAAAGGCAAAATGGTCTCAATTAGGATAAAAGGAAATCAACATAGTTTCTAAATAGCCTGTTCATAAGCAAAATTTGGTCTAGGTTTAATGCACTAAAAATTATCATAAAAATGGATTAATATTAGTCTTTCTTGACAGAAGAGAAAAAATCATGGTCAGATGCAGTGATGCAAGCAATTAGAAGCAGAAGAAACATTCATGGCTGAATTAGACAAAAGGGCTGTTACACAGATGGCAGTTTTTTGTATTAAGAATTTTTATATCTTGAGGTATGTGCATGGCCCCAAGGTCAGGAGCATGCCCCAAAAATCTCACAGCATGAAACAAAGTTTTTCCACTAGATGAAACTATACAAAACTTCTACAACTATGAAAAGGAAATGTTATTTGAGCCCCACTGATACTTCTCTAGTCTATCAGCCTAAGAAATGTTATGATCAATATGTCGATCTGTTTCTATTTGATCACCTTTATACCTTCCTGGTTTTTTGTGACATTGTTCAATCCCCTTTACCCTAGAGAAAGAAATTTAGGCATGTCTGGAATCCATTTATACTCTGTTTGTCAATAGCCTTCCTGGGTAACTTATTCCATATGCTTGTTACCTACTACAGGAAACAGTTATGTTTGACTTCTCCATTCACTTGTTTCCAAAGTTTTAGATACCACTTGTAACTTTCACACACATTGTGGTCTTTCCCAGATTCTGAGAAACTTTTTCATTCAGCATCTATATTCAGTTATTCAGAATGAGCACTTAATTACATTTTAGCTTAATTACTCATACTTTTAGGGCCATGGAACTTCAATTTTTCATCTGCCGGTCAAGAGACATATGGCAAAACCTTCCATTTACCATGATGGAGCTGACAAGTTACACCACCTAGAGGTGGACCCTTCTTAAAGCCTCCAAATCCTTCAGAATCTGGGTGTATTGTTTGTAGTTATGATGGTGACACTTCTGGATTGTATTAATAGCCTTGCATCATGTCATAACACCTCATTTATGACCTGTTTATAAAATCTTGGGCAATGCAGTGATTATGGGTAAAAGTAAAAATCTCTCTCTAATCCACTTTTATAGGGCTTCACCAACTCTGTGTACATACTATGTAAAAAATAAGTTGCAAAAGTCTCCACACTGTCAGGAAAGCACCATGGAGAGGGGGAGTACATGGAAAAAAACAGCAATTTTGCAAATAAGCTTACTGGTAGTACACACAATAGCACTTGCCCCATTGGTTGATGGCTTTCCTTTCCCTCCCCCCCCCCC
>NW_017729022.1:22581539-22590063 GCF_001723915.1 Gavialis gangeticus | reverse complement strand
TTTTTTTTTTTTTTTTTTTTTTAATTAAAAAGGGGTGAAATCTATCCCAAGAGAAAGCTAATAGGGAGAGCCTCAAAATTAAGATGATGGTAGCATGTGCGTGCGTGCGTGCAACAGAATTATTGAAAGAGTATACACAGAACTTGTATATAGGAGCAGGTCGGAGGGAGGGGGAATAGAGGTCAAAGAAATACACCGTCTTCACTGAAGACAGTGAAACAGCCAAATGGCTTATAGTCAAAACTTCTCTCAAGGACAGAATCACCTCAATGTTCAGCAAATATTCACCACTACATTTCTGATTTGGAAATATATAAATTATGAGTAAAATGGACTATAACCCCTTCGTTATCAGTTCTGGGCGACTCCTCTGAAGAAGCTGAAAACAATATGAAATATACCTATTAAACTGGGTGTGACAGTAGGGATGGTATACATCCGCTAAGTACCCCAGGGACCCCCAGTCGACCCCAAATGGGCTGAGCAAAAAGAGAACTTACTTTTAGAGCAGGGAGAGCCGGACTGTGGCAATTTAAGGAAGAATTTCTTTATTAAGGAAAAATTTCTTTACTGTCCGAGCCCCCAAGGTCTGGAACAGCCTGCCATTGGAGGCTACATTGAACACCTTCAAGAGCAAATTGGATGCTTATCTTGCTGGGATCCTATGACCCCAGCTGACTTCCTGCCCTTAGCGCGGGGGGCTGGACTCGATGATCTTCCGAGGTCCCTTCCAGACCTGTCTATGAAATCTATGAAATGTGCAGTGCCACCACCATGATTTAAAAGCTTCCTGTCAATCAAGCTAGGCAGCACCCAGCTGATGATGTCAGCTGCTGGTGCCGCTGCAGGAAATGTAAAAGGCACTCAGAGTGTCAGCACGGGAGGAGAGAGAACTGCCTCCAGGCCCGCAGAGGCTGGGGCAGGAGTGTTCTTGGTGCACCATGGCAGCGGGATGCTAGGGCCCCTAGGGACACACTAGTACAGGGCAAGGAGGCCACAACATGCTGAGGCCAGAGCAATGGGTCCAGCCTGGCCTGGTGGGGCAGCTCCCATAAGGAGTGAAGAGGATGACATAACTCAATCAGGGCATTTGTCTTAATTTTTTTTTCTTCCAGAACACAGGCTTTTGCATTTGTTTGTTTTTTTATAACATTAGCTTTGATTTACAGAGGCCCCCAAGGCCAGGGCCTCAGTGGCCCTTTACCTAAAGCCTGCCTGGGTGAGCAGGACCTAGAGAGCAGGAACCAGGCTGACAGCCACAAGAGGGCCAGAGAAACTCTATCTGACCCAGCCAGCCATTCACAAAAGAAGTGGAAGTTGGAACACTGGGCAACAAATGCCGGGACTGGATGTAGCCGAAGCTACGGCATACAACCATAATGCCTCAACACCTATGGTTGGCATGTGGCTGGGGTGTAGGGAAGGCAAAGCCCCATCATCAACCACATCCAGACTGTGAGTAGCCGTAGCAGGGAAATTCACCATCTCATCACTGAACCCCTCCTTAGAGTTCTATTAACACCAAGTCATGGCAGGAGAATTGAGGGAGAAGACCCTACTTTAGGTACCCTCCAGAGCGGTAGTTGAAGAAGTGAAGGTGTTACAGTGGATCTTATCACTATTTGATTTTTTTTTTCAATATTGTTTCCATTTGCACAGAAAATAGTTCATGTTTTAAGACATAAGATCGCTACATCGTAGTGACACAGAAGAATTAAGCAGACCCTTCTGCTCCAGGAGGAAAAAGCATTAGAGATGGTGAACTCCTCTATTAGCTAAAACATTATGCAATAATCTTAGTGGTTACTTTCAGCACTGCACAGCAAGTATGTACTTTGCATTAAGCATCTCCTGTTTAGGTGAGAAGAAATTGCTAATCAAAACAAGTTAAATATAAAAAAGGATAATTTCATTAATAGCTTACAATGATTAAAAGAGCTTTCTTTCCCTTTAGTTACCAGTGGTTTGTCTTCCATGATACACACTAGGAAGAAAAACCTTGTGCCTGAGTCTTTAGCTCACTGCAACTTCACCAACATTATTTTGTATAACAAGGGTCACATCGTGATTTCGTATTGCACATCAAGCAAGGCATTGAAATATAATGAGTACAAAGAAGGCAACAGCTTGCACTGACATTTATCACTTCCTCCTCAACATTTAACTTGCCTTTTGAAGCATTGTAACACGGATTTAAAAATGTGTGGGGGTAAATCCCATACAAAGGAACGATTAAAACAAATTAAGCCAAATTATTCACATCTTCCATTCCTAATACTCTTTCACAAAGCAAAAAGAAGCAATTTCTGTTAAATTACCTTTTTTCCCCTCAACTTTACCCAACTTCAGAAGAGAATTTTCCTGTGTAGCCAAGAAAAGCTTTCAAAACAAGAATGTTAGTTAAGAGGATGACAAAAACCTTCTCCAGGCTTATTATTTTGAGAGAGTCCAAATTGACATTCTAAGAATCAGAACTCTTGAGTCAGATCCCACCTCACCCTCTAGTATTACACGCGAATTATTCACTCCAATAATTGCACCCAGTTAGTCAGTAGACACTAATGTGGTCAATGGGAGCTTTGTTGCAGAGTCAGTGCAATTGGTTCCAATTTGCAACTCACAATAGAAAGTATAATGCAATTACTTTATAGTGGCACAAGGATTTTTTGAGCTGATCAAGTCACCCACAATGTCAAAAGGATATATTCTAATGAATATGTAACAGAAAGAGATGGAAATAAGATTAAGATTAAAATGCACAAAACTTAATCACACCAAATATAACACTCAAACGTTAAGTTGTTGACAGTGCATCCACTTATACAAAACTGGGTTAGCACCTTCGGAAATGGAGCCCAAGGCTGCATCAATGAATTTCTGGTCAGTGCTAGGGACAGCCGCTGTAAACACATGCCCTGCCCACTCACTCGCTTCTGTTTTGTATGAGCCACATGCTGCAAATCTGTCATGTAGGTCTTTTTTGGCATGCAGCTAGGATGCACGCAGTGTTCTGTTTCTCAGTTGCCACTGTGTTCATGAGAATGACAGTTATATGACATTTTTTTCAGTACATAGTAGTCATGGAGCAGGAACAAGTGAATGGATCAAGTTTTTATAGCAGTGCTCCCAGACAATCCCTAACACAAGGTAGAGCTGCCCCAACAGTTTTCTACATGTAGCTTATAATAGATGAAAAATTAAAAAAAAAATAGGATTTTTTTTTTTACTTTAGCCATAAACGAAGGAGTTGCCTCACTGATGTTTAAGTTTAACAGAAGGATACTGGTTTTTGTCCTTGGAAGAATTCAAGATTCCACAATATTTGACCAAAAATCTTATTATTTAGATGCAGGAAATTGACAACTGTTTAAAGAAGAGAAACATACTAATAATCGTTATATTATTAATCATGTTATATTATTAATCACTTTGTACTAACCTGCATAAGTTCATTGCTGTCAATCAGACTGTCTTCCAACATCTCCTGGGTTAGTTTGCCCATGGTACTATAGAATTCATCTGCAGTTTCACAACATTCAATTTGCCTATAATCACAACATCATTTTTTGATATATAAACTGATTGCATATTTTTAAAAAAATCAGCTGTATTTTCTGCAGGGTAAGTATATAGCATGGCCCCCCATGACTGGCTGCACCCTCATTATGAAATCCAAATGGAATGGTCACCAGCACCAAGTGTTGGGGAAAGAAGGGAGACTACTTTACTAAAATTCAGACTGAAGGTAGCATGAAGTAGGAAAAAGCAACCTGCAGCGTAGTAATTGGAACCGCACTGGTGTTGTGCATGGTATAAGAATCTGAGTACAACAAGGAATACGTTTTTAATTTAAAAATTCCAATGAATATAATTACAATATGTTGACAATCAGCTTTCTATTTAATGTTTTTAAAATGGTGACTTACAATACCTCCTCAGCTTTTATCATCCCTCTCTGATTTTGTTTCACTTCACTTTCCGATCCGTGCTAATGGTGTACATTTTTCCTATGTCATTTTTCATTTCTACTGTTTGCTCCTCTCACCTTCATACCTTAACCCCTCTCTTGTCCTCTCTGTGTTCTGAATCTTCACAGGCTTTGAAAGGAAGCCTGTGTTTGGTTCTCTGCTACCTTCTATAGATTTAAATCTGTTTGCTTCTTCCAGCAACACTTCATTTATTCTTCTCTAGTATATTTACTCACTCCCCCACACCCAGTCACACACAGGTCCTCCTCACTCTGCTCTTTTTCTATGAGAACCAGTGACCCCTGGGTCATAACAAGAAAATGAACCAACAGCAACTCTCCATCCCATCTTCTCCCCAAGGGCGTACAAGCCTTAAATTGTCAGAAATGGAGTATTAAGTGAAGCAGCAGAATTTCTCTAGAATCCTTTAGAAAAGAAAAAGCAGCTCCTCCAACAATTCAAAGAAAGGAGCAGAGACTTCTCGGCTCTCTCAACACGCCTCTGCCTTATGGTTCACATGCAGTAGAAGGCAGAGACTAACTGAACAGACCTTTGCAGTTTAGGAGTCAACTATCCCATCACACAACTGTCATTTTGCTTGGTATGGCAGTCTGGACCCAAAGCAAATATTTTAGTAGAATTAGAAAAAATGAATAAAGTACTGCTCAGTGCAGACCACAGGAAAAATGTCTCAATGTATGTTGCACTATTTTCTTACTATATCTCCCAGTTGCCCTTACTGCTAGAGACAGGATCCTCTTCTGTTTTTCAATGAATTCCAAGGAACATAAAATTTCCTTACAGAAGATGAAATTGCCAGTTAGTGGAGGCATTGGGTAGGTATATGCATACTGTTGGCTCTTCTCTTTGGGCATGCACCAGGTCAAAGTCCACAGATTCCCTCTTCCTAGACAGAGAAAATGAGAAACATGTTCCTACCCTCTTAGCCAGGAAGCTGCTGGTAAGACTGGATTTCTTAATTTCCACAGAGCAAGATGGCTGGGAAGAAACAGGAGTTTAAACTACTTTTTAAAAATCAAAACCATTAGTACTGCATTGAATTCAATGCAGTTAAGACCCTGCTGCCAAATCTCTGAAAGGATGTCAACTTTATAATGCTTTGTATAAATGTAAGAGGAAAAACCAAATTGCTACTTTGTATGTAATGCGCCCAAGAGGGGGACAACAGCCTAGTGCAATGTACTGTTAAACTCTGCTTCACGAGCTTTGATTAACAGATGCACTAACATGATCAAATGGGAAAAGCTTTTGAACATGCCATGTACTTCTTCAGAAGTCCATGAAAGAAGAATAATGAATATTGTTCCCTCTGGTTTTTCTGAAATAGCATTTGATCAGTCTTCAGATAACCACTTAGGTATAATAAAACGAAGACAGAACTATTGGGGATAAATCACTATCTACAAGAGACAATAAAAGACAGTAAGAGCCTCTCAAAGACAATAAAAAGTCCTTTTTTAGATATGTGGGGAGCTGAAGGAAAAGCAAGGGTAACATTGGACCCCTGCTAAACCATATAAGACAACTGACAACTGACGCCCAGGAAAAAGCCAACCTGCTTAATGGGTATTTTGCATTGGTTTTTCACCAGCCCCAAGGGACAGCCCTACTTAATATAGTATGGGACAGCCAGGGTGATGGAGAATTATTACCCTTCATCAATGTAAACCATATGAAGGAACACCTCGAGAGGCTGGACACCTTCAAGTCAGCTGGCACAGAACGTTTACACCCCAGGGTACTCAGGGAGCTGGCAGGCATCGTAGTTCAGCCCCTGGCACAGATCTTCAAGAACTTGTGGCGCTCAGGTGAAGTGCCTGATGATTGGAAGAATTCAATGTGGTGCCTATCTTCAAGAAAGGGAGGAAAGTAGATCTGGGAAACTACAGGCCTATCAGTCTGACCTCTATCCCGGGGAAGATTTTGGAAAAAATTATCAAAGAGACCATTCTTGACAAATTGGCTGATGGCAACATCCTGAGGGATAGCCAGCATGGGTTTGTTGCGGGTAGGTCTTGCCTGACCAATCTCATCTCTTTCTATGACCGGGTGACATATCACCTGGACAAGGGAGAAGAGATTGACATCATATATCTTGATTTTAAAAAAGCCTTCAATCTGGTGTCCCATGATCATCTCATGGAAAAATTGGCCAACTGTGGCCTCGGCTACATCACAGTCCAATGGCTAGGGAACTGGTTCCAAGGTCAGACCCAGAGAGTGGTAGTCGATGTAATAAATCATCATGGTACGCCATGACCAGTGGTTCCATCCTTGGGCCTATACTCTAACATTTTTGTTAAATGATGTGGACATTGGAATCGGGAGCGGACTGGCCAAGTTCGCCGATGACACCAGACTTTGGGGTAAAGCAACCACACCTGAGGACAGGATGGTGATCCAAGCTGACCTAGACAGGCTCAGAAAGTGGGCAGACAAAAACCTGATGGCGTTCAACACCGAAAAATGCAAGGTACTCCACCTAAGGGGAAAATAACCCCACAGCATGTTTATAGGCTCAGTAGTGCTATACTTGCTAGCACCATGGCTGAAAGGGACTTAGGGGTCATAATTGACCAAAGGATGAATATTAGCCACCAAAGCAATGTTGCAGCTGGTAAAGCAAGCAAAACTTTGGCTTGCATTCATAGATGCTTATCAAGCAAATCCCAGAATGTCATCCTCCCACCGTCCTCGGCCTTGGTGAGGCCACAGCTGGAGTACTGCATCCCATTCTGGGCTCCACAATTTAAAAAGGATGTGGAGAAGCTTGAGAGAGTCGAGAGGAGAGCCACACCCATGGTCAGAATGCAGGAGAACAGGCCTTCAATGAGAGGCTGTGAGCCATGGGACTTTTCAGCCTGGAAAAGCATAGGCTCAGGGGGGACCTGGTGGCTGCCTATAAGTATATAAGGGGTGTGCATCAGGATCTGGAGAAATGCCTATTCACCAGAGCACCCTAAGATGACAACGTCAAAAGGTCACAAACTCCTCCAAGACCATTTCAGGCTGGACATAAGGAAGAACTTCTTTACTGTCCGAGCCCCCAAGGTCTGGAACAGACTGCCTCCAGAGGTGGTGCAAGCACCTACTCTGTACTCCTTTAAGAGACATTTAGATGTTTATCTCGCTGGGATCCTTTGACCCCAACTGACTTCCTACCCCTGGGGCAGGGGGCTGGACTCGATGATCTTCTGAGGTCCCTTCTAGCCCTGATGTCTATGAAATCTATGAAGATCAAGAACAAGTTATGAGATCTATATGTATCAATTAAGAATAACAACAGTATCTTTGCTCTCATATAGCATCTTCCATTTAAAGACCTTGACAAATTGGAAGATTAGACCAAAAGAAATCTCAAGAGGTTCAATAAGGACAAGTCCAAAGTCCTGCACTTAGGACAGAACAATCCCATGCACTGGTACAATTTGGGAACCGACCGATTAGGCAGCAGCTCTACAGAAAAGGACCTGGGGGTTACAGTGGACAATAAGCTGAATATGAGCCAACAGTGTGCCAGTGTTGCAAAGAAGGCTAACAGCATGACATTACTAGGAGCATTGCCAGCAGATCAAGGGAAGTGATTCCCTTTATTCAGCACTGGTGAGACTGAATACATCTGGAGCACTGTGTCCAGTTTTGGGCACCCCACTACAGAAAGAATGTGGACAAACTGGAGATAGTACAGTGGAGGGCAACAACAATGGGGGGGGGGACACATGAGAGCTGAGGAGAGGCTAAGGGAACTGGTTTTACTTAGTCTGGGAAAGAGAAGACTGAGGGGGGATTTAATAGCAGCCTTCAACTACAGGGTGGTTCCAAAGAGGATGGAGCTGGACTGTTCTCAGTGGTGGCAGATGACAGAAGGAGCACTGGTCTCAACTTGCAGCAAGGGAAGTTTAGGTTGGATATTAGGAAAATCTCTCTCACTAGGAGGGTAGTAAAACACTGGGACAGGTTACCTTGAGAAGTTATGGAATCTCCATCCTTGAAGGTTTTTAAGACCTGGTTAGACAAAGCCTTGACTGGGATGATCTAGTTGGGGCTGGTCCTGCTTTGAGCAGGGGTTTGGACTAGATAACCTCCTGAGGTCCTTTCCAACCCTAATTTCGTATGATTCTACATCAACACATTTTGCAAACATTGATTTCACAGTATCCTTGAGAGGCAAGTAAATATTATCATCCCCATATATAGATACATGGAATTTACAGAGTATAAATATTTATCAAACGTTTTGCAAGAAATCTGGTAAAACTGGAATTATAAACAGTTTCTTTTGGCTCCTAATCCTATGGATTAACCTAGTGATTCTCAACCAGGGTGTTCTGGCATCCCAAGGTGCCACAGGGTTAGCATTGTATACAAACACCTACACATGATTAACAAGATGAATGCAGAGATTTCAAATAGGCATCTACAGTGTCAGAAACATTCTGACCTGTTGTGGCCTTTCTGAGTTCTTTGCAGAAGAACTGTTCTAGTATTTTTTCATAGCCAAAAAACAAGTGAAAGCTAAATGCTGGTATTTTCTG
>NW_017729022.1:22569800-22576539 GCF_001723915.1 Gavialis gangeticus | reverse complement strand
ATTCTCAACCAGGGTGTTCTGGCATCCCAAGGTGCCACAGGGTTAGCATTGTATACAAACACCTACACATGATTAACAAGATGAATGCAGAGATTTCAAATAGGCATCTACAGTGTCAGAAACATTCTGACCTGTTGTGGCCTTTCTGAGTTCTTTGCAGAAGAACTGTTCTAGTATTTTTTCATAGCCAAAAAACAAGTGAAAGCTAAACGCTGGTATTTTCTGAGGGGTGCTTCAAGTCTAAGAAGGTTGAGAACCACTGGATTAACTATTATGTATTCATCTCCTGGATATTCTGACCTTCTTGTGTCCATGCCACCAACTTAAATTTGCTAAAGCTAAGGAACACAGAGATGTCACCATTTGAGAAGATTGGGAGGTTCTGCAGAGAATCCATTTGATAAATCATGGAAATCTGGACCAGGATGGGTGAATATTATCATTCCAGATAATTTGACAGAGTAAGAAAAGGCATACCTAGAGAATGCCTGCCTGTGGGAATGGTAAATGGAACTCAGGTTCCTTCCAGGCTTTGTCTTCAACTGTTTAAAACAGAGCAGGTGTTTTATGTCATGCCAAATAATCTAACTTTAACATCTGCTGATCCAGCTCCCATCTGCAAGGTGACAGCCTTCTCACTGAGCCAGCATGTCTAGCAAGTCAATTCCCTGAGAATACTGCACTGCTTTGAACAGCACCCTTTTGATCTCTAACCATAGTAAGTCTTTTTTGCCTCCTGGCTCAGCAAAGAACTCTAAGTTTCCTTCCTGCTTGTTTACACAGGAGGTAAATGAGGAATTTTCTGAGCAGAGGATTTCTTCTTCTTCTCTCTCTCTCTCCCCCCCTTCCCCTCCCTCCCCCTTCTTTAGGCAGAAAGTGTGTTGCTGATGCAGCAAGAAACCACCACCTTTGTCCAGCACCATTACAAAAAGGAGACCCAAGCCATTTACTGTGAATGTCTAAATTCAGGAATTATGATCAGAATCTAGAACTGCTAGAACTTGCTCAACTCTCAATATGCTCTAGCTGAAAGGGCAATGATCAGTGAAAAAGAATAAAGGCAATGCGTGTTTGTCTGCATTATACCACTGTGATATTATACAAAGCCTTAAGAGCCTTAAGAGCTATAATCAGCCTTAAGAGCTATAATTGTCTAAATATTTTATTCTGATAATTCTATATTTGATGTCAATATGCAAGGTCAATTGCCAAGAAATAATGATCAGCTAGAAAAACAGCACACCTTTCAAAAAGAGCATTCGCCACAATCTTCTGAAGGCTTAAATGCAAAGGGGCCTACACCATTCAGCCTTTAATCCTGCACATTCTTTTGACTGTTAATAGTATTAGAGAGTGTAAATTTCTGAGAGAGAGTTATAGTTCAGTGGGTCAAGTACCAAATTAACTAGGCACCTGCTTTTGACCTTGGTAAAATTACTTTACTTGTGTTTGGTGAGCTGTAAAACGGAGGTAAAACTTCCCCTGCTTCTTTGTATTTATATTAATATAATTCTGGGGGGAAACTTTCATGTCTGGAATCCATGCAGTTCTAGGCTTGCTCAAATGAATTTATGTTACAATAACAAAACAGGATGATTCTCTGCATTATCATGAAAGGAATTCATTTGTGAAGCACCTTTGCAAACTAGATTACAAAGGTGGACTAAAAATGCGAGACCCTAAAATACTACACGCCATCTTTACATGTGCTCCAGAGGTGAGTGGGGGAGACAGCAGGGGACGGCTGTCTGACAGCTGCTCTAATTAAAGGCCCACAGCATATCACGAATTCAGCATCCCATGCTTGAAAATGGTGGCGGGGGCGCTTTAGCTAAAGCTTGTTTAATGAGATTTAGTGCCCCCCCCACCAAATTGAAGCACAGGGACACTGAATACATGAGACACACAGGCTGCTGGAGCATGCTAATTAGCACACTCCAGCAGACTTGATTAATCAAGCCTGCTCTGACACAAGTCTCTTGTAAGCACTTTTGTGCTTTCTATGAGGTTTCCTCTTGAAAGTGGTCCAGAGGATTGCTCTCTTCTCCTTCCAACCCTTTGTTGAGGTCTACTTCTACCATCATGACAGCTAATAGTAGCTACACAGGCAGCGATGATAATGCTCATTTTAGTCAACTGCCCTGTATCTTATCCAGGTTTCCCTCATCCTTCTGCCCCTGTTCCTGACAACTATTTATTTCCATGTTGACGTCTTGTCTTCAGTTAGATTTTATGATAAACTTCACATCAGCGAACTCCTTTTATTGTGTTTATGTACTACCTAGCAAGATGTCCTGATGCCAAGCATGATATTTAGAAACAGAACTCTGTGCATAAAGGCACTGTGGGACAGGGGCAACACTTTGTAGCTACTATAGTTAACAATGACATAACTATGCCTGGTTTAGTGCGAATGTGAACAATTCTCTCTGGCTTTGCTCATTAATTAAATGAAAATTGTGGCTAACTGGGTACCAGTTTCCAGTTAAAAAAAGAAACAGAACTATTTTTTTAGGTTAAATAAGCAAGATACAAACCCAGCTCTGATGGAAACCTGTGGGTGAAGTTTTAGTGGTAGTTTATTTATTTTTTTAATTAAAAAAAATCCTTTGTGGATACTGCTGTACATTCAACTCTGTAAATATTGCAGCCTCAGGGAAAGGTTTGTTGCTAGGAGGGTGGGAGCTGGTGGGTGTCAGGAGAAAGCATTAGCTGCAGCAGCTGATTCCAGTACTTTTCCGAATGAACTAACAGCAGCTTGGCCTGCTCCTGCTACCCATGAAGTCAATGACAAATGCTCACAGGGACTGGCCCTTTTGTTTGGAATGCAAATACTTGCTGTGATAAGCATAGCAGCTTAGAAGAACCATTTGGTTATGAGGATCCTTTAAAATACAATAAAAAACAAATCCATGTTCAGTTTCTGTTCCCTCACAAAATGAAAAAAATTGCATGTTGCAGGTTTCCCAGGCCATAGACATAAGCCCTAATAAAATCTTAGTTACAATGTTCTTTAAAGCAATTGCTTCTAGAAGCAGATAAGGTTTTCAGAAACTTGCCTGCTGGTACTCACTCATCATGTATTTGCAGAGAGAAACTGACTGAAGCTTACATTAAGCACATTAGCAAAAAAAAAAGTCTTTTTCAGCTTCAGACAATGACTATGACCCCTACTGGCTTCATCTAGTGTTCTAGAAAGTGCAGAGAGCTTGCCAGATCAGACCCAATTCTTTAATATAAAGAAATGTTTTACATGGTATGTAATTGACAATGAAAAATTGATAAGGAAAGGACCAGTTAGATCATTTTGCCCATCTTTATGGCATTATCAGGCTGTTTCCAAGAGTTGATTTTATGGCATACCATCTTGTCACCTACATGGCCATTTTAAAAGTAAGTTTCCTGTAAGGCCATCTCTTGTTAGTATTGTGAATCTGTACACTTACAAATCGTACTTATTCAAAACATATATGTTGCTTACATTAAAGAGAAAAAATTACTTACTCTCCTAATTTTGCCCAGATAGCCAAGGCTACCCTCAGAATAATCTCAGAACCTTCAAAAAATACTGAATCCCAGATTTTTAGAACTGTATGGTTAGGAAGGCATGTAGCAAAGAGGGTCAGGAACCACTGCATTGTGAAGACATTTGTTAGTGGGGGTTCATAACCTCCTGAAATGGGAAAAAAATAACATGACAAGTCATTCATGGTTTACTGTTTCCGACTGTTACTCTAAAATGAGTACAAACTGTAGCAGAGTGCATGCTGAAATCTGCAAAAACTTCTATTGCAGCTGATGCATCTAGTCACTTTTTATTCTGCTGTAGCTTTGGAAAGCTCTGAGCAGTAGCAGAGGTGCTGAAAACGTCTATAAAGAAGTTAGCATCACTTAATAAACATGAAGTTCATATTTGGAAGCCTTTTTTCCACAAATGCTTGTGGAAAAAATGATTTAGAATTACTTTGGAAGATTTAAAATGTGCAAAAGTTTGTGACAAGAGTTTCTAAAGTGCCCTACGGTGAGCAGCTCTTTCAAATATTGCCTAATATGTTAAAAAACTCACTGTATTGCCATAGCAGAGAACTGCAGTATATTCAATTTTCCTTTCGGTTTGTTAGCAGTTTCACAAAAAACTTACTCTTTCAGTATGGAATTCCGAAATTCCACTGTCGATATGACTGAAGCATAATCAGTGAATTCTACTGGTGTCAATTCAAAGGTGGTCAGAATGGGAGGGACTGACCACTGCTCTTCAAAAGTACTTCTTTGGCAAGACACTCAACACTAAATAGAGGTTTTCTTAATTAGCAATTATCCCATTCAGACACCCTAATCACAAGATTCCTTACCTCCTAGACCAGAGATTCCCAAACTGTGGGTCGCAACCCCAAATGGGTCACAACATCAGTGGATGGGGTCGTGGTGCGGCACTCTCTCCTACACCAGGTCTTGCTCACTGGGCTGCAGAGGCTGGGGGAAGGGCAGTAGGGTGGGGAGACCCAAGCCCATAGTAGACAGCCCACATACTTCCCTCATGGGCTCCACTCTCACTGTGCTGCCTGTGGGAAAGGGACAGGGGCAGGGAGCTGGGCTCCACGCTCTGGCCTCAGCAGCTGCTGCTTCCTGTGGACAGCAGCTGGGGCTCAGGCGCTGCTGGGGCAGAGGGACAGGATGCTGCAGGCCCTGGCCCATGGGCACTTGGTGAGTGGGGGGGGCTGCAGATTGGGAGTAAGGGGCACCTGGAGGGGTGGAGGGCTACAAGTTTGGAATGCGGGGCCATGCTGAGGAAATGGGCTCATGCTAAGGGAATGTGCTCATCCTAACAAAAAGTTTGAGAAGCACTGTCCTAGATGGCGTAATTATTTAAAGGAATTATCACACTTCACTAACATGGATCTCAAGGGTTTTTTGCTTCTAGAACAGGCTTGTCCAACATACGGCCTGCGGGCTGGCATACAGCCCGCCAAGCCATTTTCTAAGGCCCGAGGTGCTGCGGTGGGAAACACTGTTCACTTTCCTTCCCACCCCTTGTCCCTCCCCAACCCCTCAGCAGCTTTCTAATGGTTGCTGAAGAACAGGGGAAGGGACAAGGTTCCCACACGCACCGCGTCAGCTTGACGTTGCTGGCGCGGTATGGCTTCTCCCCGCCCCCCTCATTTCACGGTGTCCCTTCCTAGCCCCGCCCCTACCTTCCTCATTTGCATGCCAGCCCCGCCTGCGCCAGTCCCCACCGGTCACATGGGCTGGAGCAGTTCGCAGTGCAGCGGGCGCGGATGCTGGCTCGGAGGGATGCTGAGGCCGGGCCCGCGGGAGATGCTGCTGCGGCTGTGGCTGTCGGAGCAGGAAGCTGGCACTGCTCCCGCCTCCCCGCATACTCCCGCGCCCATAGAAGTCGCGCTGGGGGTGGTGAGTCGCAGACCCCAGGAAGGGAGGAAGCCCTGCCAGTTGGGCTCAGGCTGCCCCAGGGGAGAGGGAACAAGGGGGTGTCCCTGAACATCCCGCACCCCCCTCTAGGGTTCCCGCATGTCCCCCTGGCTGCTGAGCCCAGGCGCGCAGGTGTGGGAGCATCCTTGAGGCCACCAAGGTGGCAGGGAGGACACGGCGTCAGGCAGTGCTCCTTGACTCCTATGCCCCCAGGCCACGGCCAGACTGGACAGGCTGCGCGAGTGCCTGCTCCTGCTGGCCCACTGGGTAATAAAAAGTTCACGATCCAGCCCCACATTCAAAAAGGTTGGACACCCCTGTTCTAGAATAGCAAAAACTTAAGTCTTGTGAATTACACAATGCTGGCGTGCGGAGGAGAGAGGAGAGGAGGGTGGGGAATGTTATGCATTGAAGCTTGAAGGGCAAAGCAGTTTTTCAGGCAACAATTAATAAGTAGCTCCGATGTTCAAAATGAAAATTTTGCTCAGTGTGTAAATAGACATCTAAGTAAAAAAAATAATGACCAGCCATTTTGGCCTACTGCCCATCAAGCTTCAGAGAGGAACCACATTCAAGTACAGAGTCCACCAGGAAACTGAGGAGGATGCTGAAGACCGTGCAATTAGACAAATAACTTGTGCTAAGACAAGAGACAACTCCCTCAGGAGAGCCCTTGTCCCATGCTGAATAACTTCAGTTTGTCCTCTACATCTTATGCCTCTGTTAACCCAACTCTGTCTGCAGCCACTTCTGGGGTTAAATCGCTTTTCCATTTACTGTGCCCCAGAGAGCTGCAGGTTTAATTTAAGGTCACGGGTATTAAAAACTCTCTCATAATGTTAACAGTTTTAGTCTATTAGTGAACCCTACCAGTACACAATTCAAGTTTATTGTTCTCAAAGCTACAGTATGTACATATTTATACTGCTGTGCTTTTAAAGCTGGTGCTTACTGAAGCAGATATTAAAAACAATTCAGCAATATTTGTTGAACCCACCTCCACTTTCTCTGTTTGCTGCTCTTTGAAGTATATCCAAGTGCTGGGACAGTTCAGGAAGTTTCATTCTCAAAAGATCTCGGAAAACAGCCATATCCACAGATAATGCACGAAGGTTATTGACAAAATAGCTATCAGGAAGTACCTTGTCAATTAAGTAAATCATGATCTGTAAGAGATTAAATTGAATATATGTTCATAAACTTATAGAAGCAATAAGGCTAGAGCAAACAGTTATTTCCCAAGAATAGCAAAGACCTCTTGTGCATGAACTATATATATATATATACACATACATACATACACACACACACA
>NW_017729022.1:22569255-22569789 GCF_001723915.1 Gavialis gangeticus | reverse complement strand
GGACTTGGACTCTGTTTCTCTTCCCTACCTGGACTCCAGACCTTCCGCTGAGTCTCTTTCTCTTGCTACCATTGTGTGTGTGTGTGTGTGTGTGTGTGTATAAGTGAACCAATAACTTCATGGGGCTGTGAATTGTATTGTCTGTTTAATAAACCTGTTATTTTGAAACCCCAAGATGGGTTTTTGTCTGTTTCCTGACTGTTTCCTCCTTGCCACCACTTATCTGCCCCCTGATTTCCCAGCTGTCTGCCTCAGTTTCTAGCCCCAAGCTCCCAGCTTCCTTTTTCTCTCTCTTTCCTGGCTGTCTTGTCTTTGCCACCGAGCTTTTTCCCTTGTACCAGTGACCTCAAGTAACCCTGGGGCCACTTGACCTTAAGTAACCCCAAGCCTCAGTTCCTCAGCCCAGCTTTTCTCGAGTCTATTGGTTCTAATCCTGGTTACAGCAACTTTCACTCCTAACACTTCCTCTCTCACCCTTAACCTTCCCTCAGGTATCCCAAGTACTCCAAACACACACATACATATCATACCATC
>NW_017729022.1:22562866-22564255 GCF_001723915.1 Gavialis gangeticus | reverse complement strand
ACACACACACACACATTTTGTACTAAAATTGTCTAGTCCAGTGAACTAAATTTTAGGCATCTGACACAGATCAATATTTTCTAATGGTAACGTATCATCATCCAGATGTAAAGCACCTACAGAACTGGGTCCCAACTGTCCTAGTTTGCATTGCTAACAACAGTCTGAATAACTTTAAGAAATTATGAACTGATTAAACTGAATTCAGTTTAAATGGAAGCCACACCAAAATAGGAACCCATTTTCCATTCAGAAAGACTTTTTTTGCCATTTCTATTGTATACATGCTAGAAGACACTGTGATAAGCTGAAAAGTTCTTAAAGCAAATGTCCACACAGTTTAAACATCATAAATGGAAAACTTAATAGTCATTTCAACATCTAAATTATTGACAGTATATGTGATATTGCTCTTTAAAAAAGCACTTTTCTCACATTTTAGTGAGTGTGATATTTCACTGAAAGTTGCACCTTCATGTTGTCATTTATAAAATCATAAGCTAAGCAATATAACAAGATAATTCAATATATTCAAATTTTAAGTATAGATAGAAGGTTTAACTTCACTGGGAATAATCTGTATATACTGTGAAATTTTTAAGGATCAAAGACAGATATATGAATGTCTTGGTAGAAGCTGCTGTATACAAGGCTAATTGTATTTAAGAAGTCTAGCAGCACTTATCTCTACCATATGGATTCAAGATTTATTTTTGTACCAAGAACACGCATGTCTTCACATCCCTATCCTGACAAATCACACAACTACCTAGCCCTGTCCTTCTCTCTCCAAATTAAACTCTTCAGCCTCTTCCTTGTAGAGGTCTAGCCATCACCTAAATCTTAGCATGACTAGAACACAACTTTGTTCTTCCTTTTTCCAGCCTTCCGCACTCTCTCTCTTGTGGATCACTGTGGACACCACCCCAACCTGCCTGTCATTCAGGACTGTAACCTGGGCATCATGGGTGATCGTGGGGCTGGAGCTGTCTTTTGAATCCCTGTTTTTATAGCTTCTCAAACAGTGGGTTTCTGGTCCATGAATGGTCTCCTCAGCATTTGATAATGCAAATAATGAATAATTTTAAGCATTTTGGGGGGGGGGGGGCGGGGGGGTCTTTTACATTTCTCAGCATTTCACAGAAGTAGACTGATTAAAATATTATATGCCAAGGAGGAATGTGTCCCATATGTCTCAAGCTACATTATTAAGTCTTCTGTACATATTATGATTCTCTCCTGAAAAAAAATCTGATTTCTTTAATCAAATTCTGAACATTTTAAGGTAAATTAATTTAATGACATTAATCAAAACTTCAGTATATTTTCCTTCAATAAATATCTTCCAATTTTTCATCACTTCACCTGTGAATCATTATCTTAAAAAAA
>NW_017729022.1:22557266-22557866 GCF_001723915.1 Gavialis gangeticus | reverse complement strand
TATCCATCTGAAATACTTGTTGGAATTCTTAAAAAAAATAAAAGAAAAAAACCACATATACTCACAATTAATTCTATCTCCTGTTTCATAATTGTTATTACTTCAAGATTCTGTGATTGTGACTTTTCTGATTGTTGTGCAATTTTGTAACACTTTTTCTTGTGCCAATGAGTTGTTTAATCTGTTATGACTTTAAAGGGTTTTTTTAAAGCTATAAGAATAATGTACATTTCAACTGTTTCTAGCCACACAAACTGTGTGTACTCATACCTACCTTAGCCACTTCTGTTTAAGTTAAATTTATTTAATTTGCTGAATGTATTAGTTTTTACGCAGCACAATGGTTTTATGGAGCAATTGGTTTAACACCAACAGGCCTACCCTTAGCAGCAGAGCATTGTTGCAGCCTGAGTAAAGCTCCCCAGGCTGAATACTTACCACGCTGCCATGTGTGTCCTATGCTAAATCCATAAGGTTTTGGACTCCTGAATTTGAGTACACTGTAGCACTACCCCTTTCCTCATCATCTCTGGGCTACTTTCTGGATATAGGCTCTGTCTGTTACCCCATTCATAGAAATCTATCTAGCTCTTTTAGACT
>NW_017729022.1:22546009-22557255 GCF_001723915.1 Gavialis gangeticus | reverse complement strand
TTTCCAGGGTAGGTGATTGCACCACCTCTGGAGGGAGCTCATTTCACAGTCTGGACACCTTGACTGAAGATGTTTTTCCTGAGCCTGAATCGATCTTCTTCACTATTCTCACTAGTTCTCTTCCACATTCAGACTTCACTCATTCACTTCTACTACCCCAGCTTCTGTTACCCCATTCATAGAAATCTATCTAGCTCTTTTAGACTCCCAGGACTCCTCCCCCCGCCAACCCTGGAAGAATCTAAAATATACTTTCCCAGAACTTCAGCCTCTTACTGTTGTCCCTGAAAAGGTAATATGTCATAGTGGAAATGGAGACACACCTGGACTTTGCAAATGTTTCAAAACTATTCATTGCTTAGTGTATCAGCACAAGAAATACAAAAAACACCGAGCACCTGTATCTCCCTTCATTTTCCTCACCACTCTTACAGTGTTCTTTGAGAATAGATTCCAAGTCATCTGGGAAGTTCAGGATCCTTTCACCTCACATGGTTTCCCCTCCAAATCAAAGAATCTCTGCACTCCCCCCTACCCTGCTTCCTTTTTCTTGGTTGACCCCTCTGCTGTGAAAGTATGACCCTTTGATCTTTTCTCCTGTCCATGCTTCTTTTGTCTCTCTGAAGCCTTCCAGGTGTGATCTTTTCAGATCCAGTGCTAAAACTGACTGTTTTTCTTTGGGGAGAATTCCAGCCTTTTAAACCCCAGCCCTCCTGGGTGAGGCTGGGGGAAAACTGGTTTTACCTAGCTACCTATTATTGTCCTCAGGTTTGATTTCTCCAGAGAGTGATAATTTTTAATGACTGACATAGTTACAGGTAGAAGGCAGAGTAGGAATGTACCTTATAGACTAACTAAATCAGAGATAAATAACTACCTCTCTCTCTCTCTCTCTTTACAGGCAGACATACTGGTGCCAGTCTTGTGTCTCTTTAACAGACAGAGCATGACACATTACACAAGAAAAAGACAGTAATAAAACGTTCATGCTTTATTCATAATACCAAAGTGGAATTCATAAGTAACAGAGTTTCTGCAAATTGCCAAAAATGTCCAAAGAGCTCCTTCCCTTAAAAAAAAACTTGAGGAATGTGTGGTTGTCGTGAGACACACACAATAGCAGTAAATTACTGAGGCAATCACACAAGGCAGTCACTAAGGACAAGAATGATGCAATGCAAATTTACTTCTGTCATACAGTGGAATCACTAGCATTTTCCTAATATCTTAAATAAGCCTATAGGATAAAGCAAAGTATCAGACATTACCCATCAAGACCTTTATACCATGCTGGATTCTGATCCACTTATACACTGCTCTATGCTTGCTAGGGCTGTGCAAAATTTCAGCAACCGTTTCATTTTGGAGGTGTTTTGGGCCATTTCAGTGCCCAAAACACCAAATCTGAATTGAAATGGAAGGCTCCGAAACATTTCGGAAATGTTTCAGAGAATTTTGACACTTCAGAGCTGGGCTTGCAGGGAAATAAAAACTAGGAGGGAGGGGAAAGAGGGTGGAAATGACCCCAGATCTGTGCACAGGGTTTCAGCAGGCTGCCGTTGCAGGCTGGGGCCAGTGGCAGCCGCTTGGCACAGCCTGCACTGAGCACCGGGAAGACTGTGGTGCTACCACTGGCCCCCAGCCTGCAGCAGCAGCCTGTTGAAAACTGGCGCACAGATCTGGGGGCCCACACCCCTGGGAAAGAGCTGAAGAAATGATCAGAGAGCTGGGGGAAACGATCAGAGAGCTGGGGAATTGAACCAGGAACTGGGGGAATGTTCAGGGACCTGAACATTCCCCCAGCTCCTGGATCGATCCCCCAGCTCCCCAGTCTTTCCCCCAGCTCTCTGACTGCTTCCCCCAGCTCTTCCTGGGGGGTGGGCCCCTGGATCTGAATACAGGATGACATCAGGCTGCCAGATGGTGATGGTGGTGGCTCTGGGCTATGGCCCCAGCCGGGAGAAGGGGCCTGCTGAAACCCCTCACACAGATCTGGGGGTCTGCACCCCTCCAGAAACAGCTGAGGGAAGGATTAGAGCTGAGGAATTGAACCAGGAGCTCCAGCTGACAAGTGGATCTGCCCCAGCTCCCAGACAGCATGCAGCACCCTGCCGACCCACACTGCACCTGTGTCATGTGGCAGGCGGTGGGGTGGAGGGGCCTGATGCCCGCTGCCCTGCGCTGCACTGAGGGGCTCTGCCACAAGCCCCCAGAGGCCCCGATCACCACTGCTGCAGCTGGTGAGTGTAGGACTTTTTTTTTTTTTTTTAAAGCTCTGCACTTACCAACTGTGTAGTATGCAGATGACAGCATGCTGCCACTGTGGGCTGGGGCCAGCGCCAGCACCTGAGCATGCCCAGCGCAAACCATACCGAGCACTGGGAAGAACCAAGTGCTGGTGCTGGCCCCAGCCAGCAGTGGTAGCCTGCTGTCATCCCACATGCAGATGTGGGGGCCTGCACCCCCTGGGACAGCTGCAGGGCTGTGCTGGACTCTGTGGGGTGTAGGCCCCTGGATCTGCATGTGGGATGAAAGCATGCTGCTGGCAAATGATACTAGTTTTGCTTTGAACATTTTGAGGTGCAGTTTGACAAAAACCCCTGCACCCATCTCCTTGAAACTTGGCAGGTTTCATTCCCTTAGAAGGGGCTACCATCCCTGCAATTTTCATCTGAATCAGGCAAGAAATTTCAAAGTTATAGGCATTTTAGTGATTCCCCATTATAGCCATTATGGTCAAAACTGCGAAACAGATTCGGTCAAATTGAAACAGGACAGTGATCCAAAACACTGAAACGAATCACTGTCCCTCCAAAACGCTGAATCTGAAACCAAAATGAAACATAGCTGTTTCACATAGCCCTGCTTGCCTTTCACAGCATCTGATGAAATGAGCTTGAGTTCATGAAAGTTGATGCCATATATATCTCTTAGTTAGATTATAAGGTTCATATCTACCCTGCCTTTGCCTGATTTCAGACTAACACAGCTAACTTCTTCTCTCTACTATAATTCTGCCTGTAGCTTCTAAGATTAGTAATAATACCTAAAGCAAGATAAATTCCTCAGCCTTTCTGAGGACAATGACCCCTTTTCAACCTCCATTATACCCTTAATTCAACCTCCATTGTAACTAATTTACATTACAAATCTGTCCTGCAAAGAACTCCTGAAAAATATTGGACAGTTTTAAACCAGATCCTAATACCAAATTTTGTGACTCCCTCAAAATCATGTGGCAGTTTCATTTAAATTAAAAGGGCAGGATTCCATTTACATGCAGAAATGATACAGTCTGCATAGCAGGTCATATACTATTTTCATGTTAAATTATATTTGCTTTATGCTGACCTCATGATTTGTCAACCCAAACTTCTGTCATAATTTTAACAGCACATAATTGCAGTGCGTATGGAGTTCTCAACAGAAGCTGGGGGTTTTGGCTGCTGAGAAGGTGATGGGTTGGGTTCCTGGGCCTATTTGACAGTGTGCAATCAGCACACCGAGTGAAATCCTGGCTCCTCTAAACCAAGTCAATAGGAGTTTTGTTATTTATTTCACTAGAGCCAAGATGTCACCTATTACCTGCGCAAACATTAACAGGGGTGACATTTAAAAGAGGTTTAAGTTAAATGAGGTAATGAACAATGCATTGATAAGAATCAAGCAGTTCAGTCCTGTGACTTGCTGTTTTAGGTTGTCTGCAAATTAATCCAACAGTTTACACCAGTGGTTCTCAACCTTATTAGACTCAAGGCACCTCTAGTAAAATATCAACTCTTAGCTTTTGCTCCATTTTTGACTACAGAAAAATAATAAGAGTAAATCATTTGCTGCAGAAAACTCAAAAACACCAAAGGTCAGAATGTTTTTAACATTATGAATTCCTATTTGAAATTTCTGGGTTTTGTGCCTGCACACTTAACAGTGCTAACATTGTGCAGTACCCTGCAGCACCCTTGAAATGATTTCAAGGCATCCCAAGATGCCATGGTGCCCAGGTAGAAAATTACTGGTTTATAGTAGGTCCCTATTTAAAGGTAATTCTCACACCACACCTGTTAGAAACACAACAAGCAGTAATACTCACTTTCAGGGCATCCCCTTCATTGCCTTCCATTACCTCCAGAATCAGTGCCGCTAGTATATTAAAGCCTTGACAATACCCAACAGACTTGTTCCATCTGGCATAGGCCAACAGAACCCGTTTTAATACGACTCGGTCTTGTTCTGCCTCCTGGCCACAGTAAGAACTACAGCCAGTTCGATGAAGATCCTAAAATAGGAAAGCTATTTGAGATATTGTCCTATTTCACAAGCGCACCCTGGAGACCTTTGCCAACCATGCCCATAAATTTATACTCAATATTATTTTGCCACTCCTTAGAGATGTGTGTTTTCTTTTATGATGCTGAGTTTATTGAAGGAGTGAAATACTTTGAGCAAAGGAAGGTTCTCCAGGAGATCCCTGGGGACTAACAGAAGGTGAGTCCCTGGCTCATTTAAACTCATTGTTTCTCTGTCTACCTGGCTGGAAAAATGGGTCTGGAAGAAACTACTCTGTAAACCAAACAATGCATCTGAGAAATCTTGGGTAAGTAAATTACCAGACAAGAGGTTGGTAGCAAATTGTCACAAGTGGCAATGGGGTTTTGAGCTACTTTCAAATAGGTAAAATGTAATAGCTGCAGAATTTTTTTTAAACCATTTATTTCAAGGTGTCATTTACTTCTGAAAAGTTAGAAAATCCAGAAAAAAGGGTTTGGAAAAATTTATCCACATATATTAACCAGAAACCTAAAAGGGAAATATTTAATTTTCCTGTTTTCAACACCTCAACACATAGGGCAAGCATTGTAGCGTGGGTTTCAGCCAATGGCATATACAAATTTAACACTGTCTGGTTTGGACAACAGGACTTGAGTGGGTGGTTGTGGGTGATTAAACGTTAACTGCTACAATTTCAAGTTCAATCTTAGAGTTAAATAAAAATGTTATACTGTCATCACACTATTTTCTAAAAACATTATAAGTCTATGTTTTAGGAACCACTGGTCTTTTAAACTCAACATTAATACTGCATATTTTGCAGTTGTGCTTTATCTTGGAACTTGAACACAGACAAAAGCCCTTCTCTGAGAATCAGAGGAAAAATGGGAACTATCAAAATAAAAACTTGATTTTTAAATCCAAGTCTGGAGACTAGCTCATTTGTGTGTAAGGAGCATGGACACATACAGAAGTACACATGGTGTTTTTCAAACAATTATTTAGGAACCTAAAGGGATGCATGAGGTGCACCCTTGCTAAAGTAAAAATGAAATGGATAGATGATCTTTTCATGAAATCATCCATGTAAGATACTGTAGGCTGCAAAACACTAGAAACATATACATAATACCCTGAAATCACCTCCTCCCCAAACTAGCACCTACTCTTAAAACAAAAATGTCAAATAACTGAAACATATCACAGGCTGAAGTCTATTTCACTACGGTAGGTTCAGTGAAAATATGGCCAGTTACTATATTACAGCACTGACTAGTACCAGAGCCTATCTTTGTAAAATACACGCAAAACCTAAATTAGAAGCTTGTTAGCCCGTTATTAGTTTAGAAGTGCTAACAATCAAGCAAGTATCCCTTACATTTTAGAACCATTGCTTCTAGCAGGGCTCAAATATTTATTTAACAAAAAGTCAGACTCTGAACTGTAAGCTTTACATGACTCAGAACACAGTACACAATTAAATGACCACAGGGAAATGTAATACACAGATAGAAAAGGTGCATTAGACAGTTGGTCATCTCCATCTGCCAGGAAATAACAATGAACAAAGCAGTTCATTAAGAAAAAAAATCTATCTTCAGTTAAATCTCTTCTGCATGAAGGATTCTCTACATGCACAGATTTTTCCATTCTCCAGACAGGAATTGAAGATTTTCTCTCTAGCATACATTCAGAGAACTGAGGAAGAAATGAAGACAGGCAGGCCAGCACAGTTGTTCCTCAATAACCCCAGAGATTTATGATGTGTGTTATACAGGTGTGACAAAGGATACTAAGTGGGATGGATTCTAGCTTGCAGTTCCAGTAGGGAGCACTCTGGGGGAGCTCAGTGTGAGAAGGTTTTGCTGTAAATAATTATGAGTAGATAGGTTGAGGTGCCATTACCTTTACAATCTGAATACCCATGGAATCATCATCAGGATTACTTCTCTCATTGAAGGTGAAGCGCATAGTTTTTTCCCAGTCAATTGCTATACTACGCAAGTAGTGATCTGCTAGAGTCAGCCATACCTAAAAATATTCACAGAAATGTTAAAAAATGTATTATTCACAATTTCTGCTTGGAACTGAAGCATTACATGCATACACAAACTGTAATCAGTTCTACCTGACAGTGATTTTCCCTTAGACATGACAAAAGCAGAAGGAATGATGTAAAAACAATTGCTATATAAGAAAAGTAACACCCTAATTTCTAAAATGCCAATAGAGGGACCAGTCCTGCACTCTAAGAACTCCACTGACGTCCATTGTACACTACATGAATAATCTCATCCCGCAGATGCTCCATCTGCCTGTCTTCCCTGAATGCATGTATCTGGAGATGCTAGCTATCTTCAACAGCATTCTCTCTCATAGACCCCGTGGCCAAGAATCCACATCTAAGAAGCTACCTGATCTGCAAGACAGGCAGAGGAACAGCCAGGTGAAGGATGTTCACATCATCCTTTTATCACAGGGTACCTCACAAGTAACCTACTAAAAAGGTAACAACCTGAAGTTACCCTTTCTATAATCTCCAGTGTGGAACAGCTTTTTGGAAAACTTGCATAAGAAAATTTGTAATAATTTGCATCTCCCTAGCTCTCTTTTGCTGACTTCTACAAAAGAGGAAGAGATCTGGCAGAGAGTAAGGAATTTCAGAACCAAAATGATATTCAGCATATAGTAAGCTACTGTTACAAAAAAGGTTTGTGAACTGTGAGCATCTAGATGTATTCTTGAAAAATTAGACTGGTTTCAAGCGTAATGATTATATATATCTAGGATGCTTAGATGTGTATGCGACTCTAGGCCAGCACCATATATGCCTACAAGTTACAGAAAATATTGGATCCTTTTAAACTAAGATACAGGAAACTTAGAGAGCTCTAACTATACTAGCCAGCCTTTAGAAAGAATGTGTCTGCATCTGCAGTATGTCAACACAAACAGTGCTTAAAATGGTGACATTTATGGCTATTTTGTCCCTCGAAAGCCCATACATAAAATGCAGATCCAATCCCTGTTTCCTGAAAATGTTTTGAATTCCTGTTGCAAACAGCCATTTTGAAAAATCATACAAATGATAACAATTTCCACTTATTGAGGAGCACTGGTACAGAGCTGCCTCCACATGCAATTTGAGGTTTATGCCTTCATTAATGTTTGGAAAATGTCCAGCACATTGAATTATACAAAACAAACAACAGACCATCAAATAATAATGGTTACTGATGTTAAAAGTCTGTTTTTTAAGGAAAGTGTAAGAAATGGGGGAAAGCAGTGAGGAGCTGGTTTTTATATTCTAAGTAAAAGACAATTCACACACTTCCCAGTTATAAACACTTAAATATTCACATCTTGCAGGGATTTATTTTCAGCTTGCTGAATCACACATTCCCTGCATTTCCCACCCTCCCCCTACCCAGAGACAGCCTCTTATGCAGAGAAATAACTCGTTCTGCTGCTACTGTTCCCCTGTAAGTCTCCAAGAAAGACTTTGCTCCAGTGAAATTGGCTGGTTGGATTCTTTATTTCTGCCAGACCTTGAGGAAAATGTCCTGTATCATAGCAGCAGTGCAGACACTGTCCTTCACCTGTGCTGCCCTCCCCCTAGCACCAGAAAAGGATCTCACTTGTGCTTCTGAAGCACAGAATGATTCCTCCAGGTCAGCAAAAACATATAAGGAACTGGGTGAGAGGAACAGACGCAACACTGTTTTATTTTGCTACTCCTGTTGGCACAACAGTGAAAGTATAAGCAACATTACAGAGGCATGTATTTTTTCTGGTAAGTTTTATTGATCCAACTGTATAGGTGGGAGAGCTATTGAATAAGCTTTTGGGCATCAGGTGCCTTTTCTCAGGCACTTGATGCCCAACATCTCTCCTAAGTACATAGTTGGTTAATAAAAGATACAACAAAATCCTTGCCTCTTGTACATTCCCTAGACCATCACAGCTACAACAACACTAGATCCCCACTACAACATACAGTTACAATTGTGATGAGGGAGAGGAAGAATGATTATGTAGCTTGTGTCATTCAAGCCCCCACAGAACATCAGCGAACAGGATCTGTTCATAGTATCATAGGAAACTAGGCCTGGAAGGGACCTCATAAGGTCATCTAAGTCCAGCCCCCTGCTCAAGGCAGAATCATCCCTGACTAAAGCATCCCAGTCCAAGTATCTATCTATCTATCTAAGCTGCTTTTGAAAATTTCCAGAGATAAAGATTCCATAGCTTCTCCAGGTGAAAAGATTATGCCTTTATGCATCTTTATTTTCCCCTCCTTTGATTTTAAGGGACAAACTCCATTCCCTCACTGACAAACTTTTAACCTATGAAGATAAATGGCTTCAGATATTGTTAATCAAGCAGTAAAATTAACTCAATTTAAAAGTTAACTCAGTGATCTCAATGCAACTCCCTGTGAGCACTTTTTTACAGCACTAACTCACTGCAGTTTCACATTAATGACAGCCTCCATCTCTGCATATTACTCTTGATGCTCAGCTCCACTACTGTCAGCCATCTGCCTTTCCCTAATCAAACATTTATGTAACTATGCTTGCCAGCATTATGCCTCCACAACAGTTACCAACTTCAGTTTTATAAAATTTAAAGGCTAGTATATTGTATGCAGATTTACCCCCAGTGCCAAGCATTGTGGAATGGCACACCTTTAACTGTGGAACCCATTGTTGTAAACAAAAAGCTCCTAATTTTTTCCCAGTGTGACCCCACTACTGGATTTATAACCCCACTTTCAGTTGACCTGTGACCCAAACTTCTGGTCCAGGTTAAATTGTTACAACAGAATTCTGGGGGGGCTTTGAACCTCACTTACCATGTGCCATGACCCCATACAACTGCAAGAGTAAAGAGCTGAGATTTGTGGTGGTACACATTACTTGGGGTACAAGCAGAAGTAATTCCACTGGTGCAAAACCTAGCTTTGATTCTCTTTGAAACAATGCATCTACACCAGTGGCTGATCATGGAGATGGCTGTGCATCAGAAAAAAATCCCCAGTGCATATAAATCCTAAAACTACCAAGTGTACATTCAAAGACAGTGGCAATATTGATGTGCATGTTTCTAAGCCTTATGTAGAAGCCAATATAATGTACCTTGTAAAGTGTGAAGATCTACCTACCTTTCTCCTCCATTCCTTTGGTATCCCTGTTGGTAGCCTGGCCACTGCTTTGAGAGCGTCATGCCACTAACAATAAAACATCCAGTAAGAGAAAAATATGGGATTAGCCCAATTCAGTAGCATGGATAAATATTCAATATCACAGGTAAGATGCATTAATTTCATTTCCCACAATTTAGAAATGAAATGCTTGGCTTTACGATGGATGGATGCAAACTATTAGACCTAACATGGAAGCTTTCTCTAAAGGCAAAATATAATCTATTAATTATTTACCAATATAATAACCAATTTAATTTTTTGCCACAAAAAGAATTATAAGTAGTCAATCAAACAAAAATTGCATTATAATTTCCAAATATTAGTGAGAGCAAACCTTTATGTACTAGCAACTGGTATTCCCACACAGAGACAGAACAAAGCAAAGTTTTGTAATGAGTAATGAGAGTACACTTAAAAGTCACTTAAAGAGTCATTTAAAAACAAGAGAAAATAAATAGAATTACCTGCTGAAAACCATTTTGACCTAAAGATGGTTCAAGAGTAAATTTCAACTTTGTATCAACCCCTAGAAACAAAAGAAAACAAAAAGGGGAGGGAGACAAAACAAAACCATGATTATTTTTTGGGAAAGGAAAATTAAGTCAGGCACAGAAAATATAGAATTTCCAGCTGAACTATGTGCTCCCGAATGACTATATTTCAACCCATTTCTATGAAGATTATTTTCAATATTGAAGGTGTATGCCAAAACATATCAGTGATGTTTTCATGCAATGTGTCCAATGTGCTGCTGCAGTTCAACACAACTTATTTTACTAAAAGTGCAGAAACACTCCACATACTGTAAAACCTAGAAGAATACTATTCACTGGAGTGCTCATTGTTTAGAGTCCTCAAACTCCTCTCCCTTCCTCAATGGACTTTCCATTACAGCAGGAAATACATATCTGATTTTTCTTTCCATATATTTGAGCTTACCGATGTAAAAAAACTGGTTATTCACTTTAACACTGGCACATTAACAAAACCAATATTTCTCATGTTAAATAAGATATTATATAACTAGACTTTTTAAAGTTTGCCTAATACTCACATTTCAATTTAGACTTTATTTGGCTATAAAAGTCATTAATACTAAGTATTAATTTTTTTTTTTATATAGCTGGCAGATTTATAAACACAATGAATAAAGTGTTAGAATCCCAGGCGTGACCTGAACACATCATAATTGTGGCATTTGGGTCTATTGCAATAAAACATTAAATAATAATATTACTTCTAATTTGATTTGTCACACATTAACTTTTTCCTCAGTCATTTTGAGTGCTGCTGTCCAAACCCAAGGTGCTGAATAATGCAATATTCTATTCTTCACATTCTCTTGCTCTACCAAGACACTAGAGCAATGCACACAAAAGAATGAAGCCATTCTTAATATTTTCCCTGAACCGTTTAAAGTCACATGTTTGTACTTATACTCTGTATATGGCACCTAGCCTTCCTATATTTTGGACATAACTTTTTTTCTATCTACATAAAGAGTCTAGTCCTGCAAGATAACAAGTGCAAACAATCCCATGTAAATCAGTTATTCAGGAAGGCACAACCCTTCTCAAGATCTGGCTGTGTGTGCATTGGGAAGAACTGCAGTGGCATTTGCTGCTACTAAGCAGTTAACAGTTTGTCATTATTTCTATATTAAACTCCTGATGAGATACTAAGAACATGATTCAGGGAGTAATGTACCATACAAGGGTCTATGCTGAATTAGCTTTTTCTAGATACATTTTTAATGGGAAATTTGGGGGGG
>NW_017729022.1:22541364-22545869 GCF_001723915.1 Gavialis gangeticus | reverse complement strand
AAATTGGGGGGGGGGGTTTCAAGGTGGTTTTTTTTAAATCTATCTGTGGGAGTAGTGCTGGGATGCTTTTGTCTGTTCTGCTCAAAAGCATAGCAGAAGCAGATTTCCTCCCTGAATACTCTATGTGGAAGAGAAATAGAAGCATGTATCCTAAAATTATGGCCATGTAAATCATGGTGATTAGTTCATGATCTGTCATAACAAAGTGCTACAACTTTTGTTGTAGTAATACAGGGTAACATTTTAATATAATATGTCCTAGCAGCAATCGAAGACAAGGTGAAACAACAGTCTTCCAGTTGTTCCTCCCAGCTCAACACTCAAACAGTAAAACTATTTTTCTGAGGCTTGAAGACCCACTTAAAGCCAAGGCTTCTGTAATCCTGTAACTTAGGAAAACCCACAAGCCCAGCTAAAAATGCCAACAAGCATTCCTGGTATAATATAGTCTCAGCTTCAGGCAGACTCTCATCTACCCAACATCTGGGAGCCCAGACCTGACTAGGGAGCCCAGACATGACAGCAGATATCACCAAGCCTATCTGAACAAATGGGATCAAATGGCTCCTAGATGTCAGCCAAATGCTTCCAAATAATGGCAGAAAATTAATGAAAATCTAAATTCAATTGGTATAGAATCATCCTTTGAATACAGAAAGACATGACTTCATAGATTTAATAGACGTTAGGGCTGGAAGGGAACTTGAAGATCAAGTCCAGCCCCCTGCCCCAAGAGCAGGAAGCCAGCTGGGATCAAAGGATCCCAGCAAGATAAGCATCCAAGCGTTTCTTGAAAGAGTCCAGAGTAGGTGACTGTACCACTGCTGGAGGGAGTCTATTCCAGGTCTTGGGGGCTCAGACAGTAAAGAATTTTTTTCTTATGTTCAGCCTAAAATGGTCTTGGAGGGGTTTATGACTGTTGGTCCTTGTTTTTCCTTGGGGTGCTCTGGTGAACAGACGTTCCCCCAGGCCCTTATGTACTTAATAAGCAGCCACCAGGTCCCCCCTGAACCTGTGCTTTTCCAAGCTGAAGAGTCCCATGGCTCTCAGCCTCTCTTCATAAGGCCTATTCTCTTGCCCTCTAATCATGCACGTGGCTCTCCTCTGGACTCTCTTGAGCTTCTCAACGTCCTTCTTGAATTGTGGAGCCCAGAATTGGATGCAGTACTCCAGCTGCGGCCTCATCAAGGCCAAGTACAGTGGGAGGATGACATCCTGAGATTTACTTGAGAAGCATCTATGGATGCAAGCCAGAGTTTTGTTTGCTTTACCAGCTGCGACATCGCATTGGTGACTCATGTTCATCTTGTGGTCAATCATGACCCCCAAGTCTCTTTCAGCAGTGGTGCTAGCAAGCATAGCACTGCCAAATCTATAAGTATGCTGCGGGGGGGGGTCCTCCTGAGGTGGAGTACCTTACATTTATTGGTATTGAACGTTATCAGGTTTGTATCCACCCGCTTACTAAGTTTATCCAAGTCAGCCTGCATCACTAGCCTGTCCTCAGGTGTGGATGCTATGCCCCAAAGTTTAGTGTCATTGGTGAACTTAGCCAGTGTGCTTCTGACACCAATGTCCACATCATTGATAAAGATGTTAATGAGAACTGGTCCAAGGACAGAGTCTTGGGGAACGCCAACTGGTCATGGGGCTCCATAATGATTCGCTACCATTGACCACTACTCTCTGGGTCCGACCTCGGAGCCAATTTCCCAGCCATCGGACTGTGGTGTAGCCAAGGCCACAGTTGGCCAATTTTTCCATGAGGAGGTCATGGGTCACCAGATCAAAAGCTTTTTTAAAGTCTAGATATATGACATCAATCTCTTCTCCCTTGTTCAGGTGATATGTCATAGAAGGAGATGAGATTGGTCAGGCAAGACCTACCCGCGACAAACCTGTGCTAGCTGACCCTTGTCATGGGCATCTCCCCAGATGAATGGCCAGGCCGCAGCGAAATGGCAGAATGCTAGGCCCAACATGGGCCTCTAGACGGGTGGCCCCTGTCACGCTCACAAGGCAGGGAAGTCAACTGCATCGAACTGCCAGTGAAGCAGGAAGGAAACTGCAACATAACTGGCTAAGCAGAAAACAATGAGGGGACTGCAGTGAGGAAGGGGCTACTGATGAGTGAACAGAATGCTGGCAGGAAGGTAACACAATTGGCCAGTAAAAATAAGGGAGAAAGAGTAAGGGTATAAAAGGGTAGAGCCACGAGGCCCTGACAGGGGAAGTTCAAACTGTAACTTCAAGCGTCAAAGGGCCGGTGGACTGATCACCCACAGGGTTGCCCCTCCCCAAGTGCTGCCTCGAGTCGTTCTTGAGGCCTTCGTGAAGAGACTAACATTCCCAGCCATGAAGCCGCTTCTTTTGTTTGCTGTAGTGGTAAGCGTGCACATAAGACTGTAGTCATTTATGTTTGTATTTGTCTGTCTTTCCTGTAAAAGACATGAGCTGTTGACCAAGTCTGGATCTACGGTCTTGGCTAGCCGCACCAAAGTCATCCACGATCTTGAAAGCAAGGGGCCTTGACCTGAACCCCATGACTCAACGGACATAATTTCCAGTTTAGCTGCTTGTAATTGTTTTGATTGATTATGTTTTGATTGTTAAATGACCTTTTAAGAAATATGAGCCGTTGACCAGGTCTGAGACTAGGGCCCTGGCCAGCCGCACCGAAACCACTCGTGGTTTTGAAAGCAAGGGGCCTTGACCCGAACCTTGTGACCCAACGGACATCGCTCCTCAGCTTTGATTGTTTGATTATTGTGTGTTGTCATAGATTTGTATTACACAGGAAATCATTTGCTTGAGTTGTCAATATTTTATAGGTTAAAGCCAAATAAATACTGCATATTAATCATAAACTGCGTCCCCACCGGTGTCCAGCCCACCGACCTAGCCACAACTGGGCATTTTCAACCTAGTGTGACAACCCTCAGGATGTTGCCCTCAGCCAGCTTATCCAGAAGCGTCTCCTTGATAATTTTCTCCAGAATCTTACCGGGGATTGAGGTCGAGGTGTATAATTCTCAGGATCTACTTTCTGCCCTTTCTTGAAGATGGGTACCACATTGGCCTTCTTCCAGTCTTCAGGTACTTCCTCTGAGCGCCATGAGTTTTCAAATATTTTTGCCAGTGATTGGGCTATGACACCTGCCAGCTCCTTCAGTACTCTAGGGTGTAATCTGTCAGGACCAGCTGCCTTGAAGGTGTCCAGCCTCTCACGGTGATCCTTTACTAGATCAATACTGATGCTGGGTATAAATACGCCCTCACCCTGGCCATCCCACATCTTGCTAGGCAGGGTGGTCCCACTGGACTGATGAAAGACTGATTCGAAGTACACATTAAGTACTTGATAGTTTTGGTAGAGTAATCACAACCCCTTTCCTCCAGTCCAGCATAGGAGACTTGGGCAAGACAACTAACATGCTACTGCCTAACGACCTTGAGGTGACAGGTGTCAACTAGTCCAGTAGTTTTCAACCTGTGGTCTATGGACCTGTGGGGGTTTGCAGACTATATCTAAGGGGGCTGTGAAATATGAGTATGATCAATCAAAAGCATGTGTATAGCCACACTTACAATTCAAAGGGGTCCACACCTCCATTCGAAATTTCCAAAGGGGTCCACAAATGAAAAGAAATTGAAAATCACTGAACTAGTCTGTAACCTTTCCAAAATGTCCCAAACAGATTACTGCTGGATCTGTCAGTCTCTTCACAGCAGCTGCTAAAACCTCTCCACCTTACCCCTACTGAGTATTAGCATCTAGGGTGTGTCTGACCAGAA
The DNA here is from genome assembly GCF_001723915.1 of Gavialis gangeticus. Classification (NCBI taxonomy): domain Eukaryota; kingdom Metazoa; phylum Chordata; order Crocodylia; family Gavialidae; genus Gavialis; species Gavialis gangeticus. Next base: position 22,542,074 of record NW_017729022.1, on the reverse strand, counting down.
ATACATGTTACATTATGAAGAAAGAGGACAGAGCAGCTTTATTGGCCAGGGAAAGACCATACTCTTGAAGATTCTTTTGCCAACTATAATCAGATTACTGATTTAAAAAAATACTGCTCAGTTTTGTTCCACAGCTTGTTTTTCTACAAGGTTACGTTCACCTGCATATGGGGAAATAAAAGTAGTGTCTCACGTGATCTTTTGTGCAATCCATCATTAGTCCAGCAACTACAAGGTACAGAAGGACAATAATGAAGCACACATGAAAAAAGTCCCCCAGGCCTTCTCACAATAAATGGATATCAGCAGATACACATCACTAGGGGAAACCCAAATAGGAACCCAAAAAGTTTATTCAAAATTGAGGAAAGAATATTCATATGCTCCCTGGTCTTTGTTTCATAGTTGGCAGGGTCAGAAGGGACCTAATCAGATCATCAAGTCCGACCCTCTGCCATGGGCAGGAAAGAATGCTGGGGTCAAATGACTCAGGCTAGGTGATTATCTAGCCTCCTTTTGAAGACCCCCAGCGTCGGAGCATGCACCACTTCCTTTGGAGGTTGGTTCCAGCTCCTAGCTGCCCTGACTGTGAAGTACTGCCTCCTGATGTCTAGCCTGAACCTACTCTCAGTCAACTTATGGCCATTATTCCTTGTTACTCCTGGTAGTGCTCAGGGGAACAGAGACTCTCCCATTGCCTGCTGGTCCCC
>NW_017729022.1:22532805-22536364 GCF_001723915.1 Gavialis gangeticus | reverse complement strand
GTTAGTCTTCCTGACCCCATCCCCACACTGCCGGCCCATGTTCATCTTGGAATCGATAGTGACTCCAAGATCCTTTTCTGCCTCTGTGCTGATGAGAAGGGAGTTCCCCAGCCTGTAGGTATGCTGCTGGTTCTTCCTCCCCAGGTGCAGCACCTTGCACTTGTCAGTGTTGAATCCCATCCTATTCTCATCTGCCCACCCCTGTAACCTGTCCAGATCTAGTTGTCGCCTCTCCTTCTCTTCTAGCATGCCTTCTTCTCCCCACATCTTAGTGTCATCCATGAATTTGAACAAGGTGCTTTTCAACCCCTCGTCCAAGTCACTGATGAAGATGTTGAACAGTGCGGGCCTGAGGGCCGAGCCCTGGGGAACCCCACTGCCCACATCCCTCCAGGTTGAAAATGACCTGTACACCACCACTCTCTGGGTGTGGCCCTCCAGCCAGTTTGCAACCCATCTGACTGTGTAGGCGTCAACACCACAGTCGCCTAATTTTTTACTGAGGATGGGGTGAGAGACAGTGTCAAAGGTGATCATGATAAAAGCAGTAATCCTAACTACAGCACTACTGTGTATCCTGCTAGCATTTCCCTTTGGCCTATGATGTCTAAAGAAGGGCTCTCACCAAAGTCTACCCACCTGCTTTGGGCCAGATGCTTGCCTCAATTTTTTTTGTATTCAGTCAGTCTGTAGTGGTTATTACCTTGTCCAGAAGGTTTCTTCTCTTTCTCACTCTGCTTTCTCTACTAAGACAGTCATATCACTTCAGCCAGCTGGCTGAAGCCCACCACAAAATTTTGATGGAACATTCCACACACCCATGATCTCTCCTGTCACAACTTGTTGTTAAGGGAGAAAAGAAATGCCTGGACATGTGGCTTTTGATGTTGTTGGTCTTGATATCTGCCTCAGTGTAGTGAGGACTCCACCAACCTTTACACCCTTATCAGTTCCACTAGGTCTTAATTCACAGTCCGTATAGTCAGCCTCAGAGCTGTCTAGACACTTTTTATGTCTCTGGATCTGACAAATCAATAGCCACCTTGGATCCTGGTTATCCTCCACCAGGCTTGAATCAACAGAAGGAACTGACTTGTATTTTACCAGTTTTTTCTGGCCTATTGTCCAGATAGATGCATCTCACTATCCTGCTATATCTGGGACGTATCCTCTCCCACTTCAAAGAAAAGAGAAAAGAAAACAAACTTTGACTTCTTCCTGCCCTTATAGTCTTGTTCAGGGTTTCTCCTCTGTCAGCTCCCTCAACAGAGCTGACTCTCTGAAAACCCTTCCTAATTGCTCCCTCTGTGCCTCCAGTTTTCCCTGCCGCCTCTCTGACTAAGTCAGCAACTTCCAGTTCTGGGCATCCCTCACTTGCCTGCTCCTGGTCCCTTTTTATATTGGAGCTCATGTTTCCTCCATCTCCCCTGCAGAAGCACTGAGAAAAGAAGGATCACTGCATGGCTCTTTGCAGCCTTGGCGCTGGGGCGGCTGCTTGCAACTCTGGCGAGTTAATCTTTGCCCCTGATGGCTCTTCTCTTTCCTTACATATGAAAACTCCAAAACAACAGCTAACCTACTACTAGGTGTGGGACTGTGATGTTCATGATTACTCCTCTTTTTCACTCCTTTGCCTTGTCCTGTCTTGGGGTGCAGGAGAAGCATAGGAGCTGCAAGCAGAAATACATGTCAGGACTTGCAGCTCATCTAAAATGTCTGTCAAAGAATGGCAGTGTCTGGGATATTAGAAGGTTCTTGCTGGGGTCAGCCTGTACAGGACCCATAGATTGGGACCTACCAAATTCACAGAGGCTGCCTCCAGATTTCACGATCCTGGTGCAGCTTCAGGCACCATTTTTGTGGTGGAGCACAATGCCCCCCCCACACACACATACATACTTCTGATTGGTCGAGGGGCCCTGGAAGTCCTGCCCCTCCCCAAAGACAGACAGAGGTGGGCATCTGTCAATCTCTGAAGAGGGGCAGACTTCTGGGGCCCCTTGAACAGAGGCATGGGCAGGGACCTGCTGCAAAAATCTCCTCCCCTCTTCCCTTTCCCCTCCCTGCCCCCATATAGCTCCCTTTCCCACCCCCTCCCTGCTGGCTGACCATTTCCCCACTTTCTCACGGTCCCCATGCTTTTTTGGGGGGACCTACCAAATTCATGGTTGCCATGAAAATCATGAATTTGGTAGGTTCGTAGCCATAGAACAGCCAGAACCATGGGCTGTGAAGTCTGTTGTAAAGAAATCTGCTTTAAGTAACTAGAAGCCCCATGTAAGTACACCATTGTATCCTTGAGAGCTATGTAATGTTGCTGCACTAAGCAAATGCCTTTCCAACATAGCCAGAGACCTACCAAAATTGTTTTCAACTACAGATGCAGTCTAGCTAAACTGATTATACAAATGGCTTTGCATTTGAGTGCCAGGATGATACATGGTATACACACAAACACATAAAACTGGAATTTCTATACTCCATATAGCTCTTGGCATTGCTTTACGTTTATTAATACTGATCTGTAGGACCAGTAGACAGAGGATTAATGTTTAGTCATGAGTGGCTGTTTATACATTAAATTATAAAGTATTCATATTTACAAAATTTTACTAAAAATAAAATAATTAATTGTGTTATCAGCATTTTAAGCAGGAACATTTTGGTAGTAAGTATGATTGCGTAGCCAACAATTAGAAGTCACCTTAGAATTTAAAACAAGATGAAAGGTCACTTCCCAGAACTGGTCCCTGTTCTTGTTGGTTCCCCAAGTGGCTACTTAAAGATTTCATTCTAAAACTGAAACAGCAGCCAGGAAAAAAAGAGAGAGAGAAAAAAAAGCAGCTCTATAATTGATGCCTATCCCTGTAAAAAGAAGTCCTTTAGACAATACATCAGCACAGACAAAAGAGTTTCAATGGGTGAGACAAAGGATTTTCCCCAGGTCAATTTCTACCAGAATTGGTGGGGAAAGGTAGAGAGTAAGCTCCCAGTTCACTTACTAAGTGGTACAAAAAGCAGAGGAGGGGAAAGGCGGCGGTCCAAAAATAGAGGTGACCTGCAGGATGCATTAGGCTGGGCATGGGAAGAGAACGAACTTACCACTAGAGCACATTGTTGATGACGGCAGGGCACAAAGAGGATACTTACACAGGCCCATCATGTAACAGAGGTGGCACACTACCTCCCAGGGGAGGCTTCAGGATTGACTGACAGCAACCGTTCCCATACCAGAAGGCTCTGCCATTGGCCAGTGTGTCTGGCAATGCCTTTTCTAGTCTGGGATCTGTTCTCAAGACTGCCTTGACCCATACCCATTTTTTCCTAAAAATAGGTCCAAAGGAACCTCAGATACATGTTAATGCAGCTGTTTCCACTGTCTCACTATGCTGCTCTCTAGCACCCTTCATCCTGGGATGGCAAAGTGCTTTCAGTGCATCTATTAGCAATACATATTATTTACATGAAAAATCAATACAGTAAAGCTGACATTTTCACATGGATTAGAGTCAAGACACAAGATACTCTTCAAGAACCCCCCCACCACTGCCCTGCCCCC
>NW_017729022.1:22517540-22532624 GCF_001723915.1 Gavialis gangeticus | reverse complement strand
CCCCCACCACTGCCCTACCCCGCCCCGCCCCCCCCACACTGTAGCTAGAACAATCTCAAAGGACACTGCAACTTGCTGCTGATGTGGTTAGACCACAGCATTTAGGGATGTTTACCATCATGCTGAAATCACACTTCTGCTGTTGCTATCACACGGAGGAAGACAGGAAGAGACCATTCACCTGTCATTATTCAAATGCAAGCAACACAAACAAGATTTTTATGATGGATGCAAACCCTAGCAAGCTTGACAGCACAGTGCAATCACTGATTGCACAGAGATGTGCCTCTTTATAGATAAAGCCCTGCACAGTGTTGGAGCTGATGCTGGCAAGGAGCAGCCATTTGTCTGGAGCACGTCACTGAAATATATGCCTGAGGCACACCAGCTCCCTTCCCTGCTGAGTGCTGAAGCCCACCAGCGCAATACTCACCACCCCAAAATCCCCAACATACCAGTTCCTACCTGGGGATTTCATCTTTATCTTGCCACCATCTTACAAGAAGCTCTTGTCTATGAAGAAAAACAGAAGCCTTTGTCCCTCTCCCCAGCCCCCCATCCCAGTCTAGCTGAACACAGATTATGTGATTAAGGCTCTGGGAAAGGCTGCACTTCCCCTGTCAGGGTTAAGCATGGCTAAAAGCATTAGATAACAGCCACATGCACCATCCACAAAGCGCCACATTCAAACAAAAATAAGACCTGCGAAATCAGAAGGAAACAGGGAGAAAAGACTACTAAAATTCTTCTATCTGCATGTGCCCCAGACCAATGTTACCTGGTTCCAAGGTGCAGAGCAGGCGAGGAGCAGTCCTGGAAATGCAGCTCCTCTTCTTCAAAACATTGCTCAGGATGTTGCCCACGCCACCTCCTGTATTTTGCCTCTTTAAACATCTTCCCCCACGTCTCAGGGAGCCTGTCAGCTTGTCCTGCCTCATGAGTGACTACCAGGCTTTGATAAACCATCCAGTCCCTATGCTAGCAGCTGCTTCTCCCCTGCAGGTGCCACTCCGCTCCCCCAATGACGTAAATTCAGATGGAGTTTTGCTTTATTGGCAGCTCTCAAATGCTTTAGTTTGCCTAGAATGGAGAGGTTCAGGTCTCTCCCAGACAAGGGATTAGGGCAGCCTGCTGCCCTGTTTGGGAGGCATTGCAAGGAGGAAAAGTGCAGAAAGTTGATGCGTGTTGTATGAGCTCAGCTGTCTTTGCTGGAGGACATCTGCAGTGCAGAGACAGCAAAGTCGAAGTGCAGAAAAGAAGAAAGAAAAAAAATGCTGCTCCCGCCCACAATGCCATCGTCACTGACTGAAAATTCAACAGAGTTTCCTCCTCCTCCTCCATCACCACCTAGGAGTGAGCAGGCAGCATTCTAAAGGAAGCAGCAGCTTGACAGAAAAATAAATGCATCTCAGTAGTAACTAGATTACAGCATCCATGAAAGAGCTTGTGAGAGCGACAAGAAGGGTTTTAGCTTGGGGAGGGGCAGCACCATCAAACTCAGAATATTCAGCATATTATACAGTCTTTTAAAAGAGGCTGCTGCTCACTCCATTTTGCAAATAGATCATCTAGCACAGGCAACAATTACACATTTAAGTACAGTTCTGTTTCCCGGGGGTAGCCAAGCCTGCTGTTTTTTGTAAAGGCTTAACAGCAGGACTACACCTTTACAAAGCCAATTTTACCATGCATTTTCTTTTTCTTTTTTTTACATTAGGTTTCAATCTACATGTATAGAAGCACATATAGCATGTATTGTATTTATCACCCATTGCTCACAGCCCTGCTGAGGAAGAGGCCCGTATGTGCTGGAATACCTTAGAGCAGAAAGGGGATGAAGGATGCTGCAGAAACTCTTTCCACTAAAAGTGACATCAGGCGTGGCAGTTCAGTGCCAGTAGTAGGGAATGCCCACAGAACTGTCAGAAGGTTCTGCTCAATTGCCTCATTTTTCATATTTAGCACAGATATTTTATATAAATATTATATTCTCCTTGAAACTGCCATGAATCAGAGCTGAAACCTAGTTCATTCCTAGGGCGGTACATCATATACTAAATAGGCAGCCTGAATTCTGGCCAACTGCATTCAAGAGGTGCATTTTCAAACTTAAATTCATTTCTACCCAACATTTTAAGAGGACTTACTACACAAATAAGGAGTAACTCCACAGACTGTCTTTTTCAAACCAGAGACTAACTGACATCTAGAGAAAGAAAATCTTTGAACCACCAATGGCACATACAATCCCTGCTGTTTTGCTTCTACGAGCATTTTTAAGTCAATTTAGTTAGTCAATCTTAAACCAGAGTTCCCAGTATTTTGCCTACTTGCTAGTTTTTGTGGTTTTGTAATGGCAGTTTACTATTTTAAAAAAAAAGTTTCCATCATCCCAAAAAGAACAGAGAAACTGATTGTACCTGAACATCAAAGCCATTTACATGTAACATGCTTTCAAATGCACAAATAAACTGAAAAAGAGAGGGGGGAAATCATCTTAGCAGCTACTACTAAAATTCCAGCTTGATTTTGATTGTTTTCCCCCCTTAAAGGGCTTTTTTCTTCTTCTTTAGTTTTCTATAAAAGTCACTAGTTTTAGGATGCTAGATAGTATGTTAAACAGATAATTATGTTTGTGTATCTGGTTCTTTTTTTTTAAAAGGGTGACCCTTGTCTACCAATGTATGGATGATTTAGAATAATTTTTTTTCTGTGCCAGCTGGAGGAGATTATTTAGGACCAAAGCATTAAATCTGAAAGGTATTGGTCTACCTGGATACTTGGATGCTGCAGGTACAGCACCAATAGCAGTCATAATATTTCCCAGTAAATATACAGAAACAACCATAAAAAAACCTCCTTTCCTTCCTACTCCTCCTGAAGCTATGTATATAAGTAGGTCGATTCAACACCACGTAGTTTAACTGCATATGCTTGGCCAAAATATCCGTACATACAGATTTCTGACTGACCCTTACAGGCTATTAGTCATTCTATAAATCTAAATACAGGTAACACTCCATTTTAAAATCATTACAATGTCTCAATACTTGCTGCCTCCATACTAGTAAATTGCATTGGCAACCAACCCAGTGTCCTTATAAGCAACATTTATTCTTTGTTGACCCCTGACATCCTTATATAAGTTGGTCTCTGAGATGACTGGGACCAGAAACAACAATCATTCAGGGAATCAGGTTTTGGACATTTAAGGATCCCTTGCCAGCCTAGTTCCATAAGCTTGATCCCTAGAGAAATTCTGCAGCAGCCTTTAACCCCAAACAGCCTTTAACCCCAAACAGCAGACAAAAAAAGAAATGAAGAATGCCTTGCATTAAAAAACTTGTCTACTCTATCCTAACTATACAGTTGGCCCAATAAAAGAGATCAGTAACCCAAAGAAATCCTTGTCTCTTGAAAAAAAGTGAATGCAGACCTACTTAACAGGTTTGATGACTCAGAAAATCACAAACTGGAACACAAAATGGATGCTAGTGATTCAGCTAAGTCTCTTACCAATACTAAGTATCTAGTTATTGAAAAATAAAAGCTAACATTCTGCATATGTGTATAGCATTGGTCCCTTTCCACTCATCAGGAAAGGTGTCTTACTTGTCGGTAAATGCTGTCCAGAGCAAATGGGGGAGAAAACAGTAATCCATTCTCCTGCCATAAATAGCTATCCATAAATAGTATGGAAGGACACCAGTGACCAGATAGTGTTATTTTTTTATAAGTTTGTGGTTTAAATTTATTTTGGGGAAATGAAGGGCAGTTCCAGCAAGAAAGTGTATTTATGTTGATATAATTTATTATCATATTCCTTTTGCAGTTTTCTGAATGTAAAAACTACCAGGAGAAATGGGGCCACCTGTATGAATATTACCAGAAGTGGCTGCACTGTGTTGACCTCACATGGTGGTAGTGATGAGGCTTCTGCAATGTAAGCAAGAACAAGAAGCATTTTACAAGCATTGCAGGTGGCTGAACGAGTGCTAACATTTTTTCTTTCTGCTGCAGACAGGCCCTTAACCTACTGAAACTTCAAATTTTTCCATTTGTAAAGATATAGACATTTCATTTACCCAAGGAAATAGTGGGAGGGATAAGTGACATTTGTAAGGTATAAGAATTAAGTGCAGCCACTGGCAGAAGCAGAAATGGAATTTAAATGTTCTTGGCTCCTAGCCCCATGCACGATCCACCAATCTTAGACAATAAGGACTCTAGAAATTGTCCCGTTTTCCAAGTGCTTTAGGAAACCTTTCAGCAGTACCTGCAGGGTTCGTTAAGTCTGTTCCTATACTGTGATCATACTATGAAAGCTGAGGATTTGCTGAAATGTACAGCTTGCCTGTCAAAATGTATTAATTCTCTGCTTGCCAGCCTACCATCGCCTCTCCAAAATCAGCCAAGTCTGTTTTCCAGCTCCAAATTTCTTCACATGGTGGATCAGTATACATAAACTATATGTTATGTTCTTACATCATGAATTATCAGAGGTGTTCTACACTTTTTTAGAATAATTCTACCACAAACTTAAACACTAAATACAATTTAGCAAACATTTAATACATGATTCTGCAGTGACATTAATCAGTACAAAGTAGAAATCTTTGACCACAGGATGCTGTTCTAAGAAGAAGGCTTGCTAGGAAGAGATGGGACCCACCTGATGAAGAGAGGCAAGAGTATCTTCACAGACAGGGTCACTAACCTAGTGAGGAGGGCTTTACACTATATTCACTGAGAGATGGAGAACAAAACCCTGAGGTAAGTGGGGAAGCAGGGGACCTAGAAGAAGCAGAAGCAGGAGAGGGCAACAGGGGAGGCCTTATTCTTCCTGAGAAAGTAGAGCAATTGGCTAGTCACCTCAGGGGTCTGTACACAAATGCACAGAGCCTGGGAAACGAGTAGGAAAAAACTGGAAGTCCTTGCACAGTCAAGGAACTATGACGTGATTGGAAGAACAGAGACTTGGTTGGACAGCTCACATGACTAGAGCACTGTTAGTGATGGGTACAAACTATTCAAGAAGGACAGGCAGGGGAGAAGAGGAGGAGGAATTGTCCTGTATGTAAGAGAGCTGTATGATTGCTCAGAGCTCCAGTATGAAATTGGAGATAGGCCTGTTGAAAGTCTCTGGGTTAAGGTTAGAAGGAAGAGCAACAAGGGTGATGTTCATAGATTCATAGATGTAGGGTCGGAGGGGACCTGAGCAGATTATCAAGTCCGACACCCTGCCCTGGGCAGGAATGAATACTAGGCTCATATGACCCCTAGTAAGTTTAAGCTCATATGACCCTAACTAGGTAGTTATCAAGCCTCCTTTTAAAGACCCCTAAGGTAGGAGCCAGCACCACTTCCCTAGGAAGCTGGTTGCAGATCCTGGCCGCCCTGACTGTGAAGTAGTGCCTCCTGATGTCTAGCCTGAACCTACTCTCAGTCAGCTTGTGCCCATTATTCCTTGTTACTCCGGGAAGTGCTTGGGGGAACAGGGTCTCACCCAATCTCCTCTGGTCCCCCCTGTTAAGTTTACAGATGGCCATTAGATCCTCTCAGCCTTCTCTTGTGAAGGCTGAACAGGTTAAGGTCCCGTAGCCTCTCCTCATAGGGCCTGCCCTGATGCCCCCTGATCATGCAAGTGGCACTCCTCTGGACTCTCTCGATGCTGGCCTCATTCCTCCTGAAGTGCAGTGCCCAGAACTGCATGCAGTAGTCCAACTGCGGCCTAACCAGTGTCACATAGAGGGGGAGGATCACCTCCTTGGACCTGCTTGTGATGCATCTGTGGATACATTACAAGGTGTGGTTAGCCTTGGTGACCGCGTCCTCATATTGGCGGCCCATGTTCATTTTATAATCAATAATGACTCCAAGACCTCTTTCTGCCACTGTGCTTTCGAGAAGGGAGTTCCCAAGCCTATTTGTTGATTGACACCAGTGGTTTGTGGACGAGGCTGTAGGGGAGGAGGAGACCTAATTAGCACCTTGGGTGCATTCATAAAAGGTCAAAGGGGCCTAGTACACCAGTGTGTGCAGGTGTATAGGGCCAGCCACTCAGAACTGGGTGCAGGACTTTTAAGCTGAGCCCCAGTGGGGGAAACTTGGATAGCAGCCCGAGTTAACAGAAAGGGTGTCTTGGGACAGTGGGAGTTCAGGGCTGCTGCCCAGTTTTGGACTTGTGGCCTGCTGGCTCCGTGTCCAGTGGACAGGCCTCTGGGCCAGAGAGCCTGGGCTCCATATTGGAAGTAGGAGGGCCACGAGCCCCAAGATTAAGGAGCTAGAGCCTTGGAGTCAAACCCTATCTGGTGGGTTTAGACTGGTAGGCCTAGCTGGTGGTAGAGGGGGTGTAAGAGAACTCGAACACTGAATTACAATAGGCAGTCTCCCGCTTGTAAGAACATCTAAATAATATTTACATCAAGACGTGGCAGAAGAGTGAAGGTGGGATATGAGACGAACAAGAGAAAAAATGAAACATTAAGGGATTTCAGGGGTGCCCCTCATAGGCAAAAAAAAAAAAAAAAAAGGAAAAAAAATGCCACTGGGGAGGGCAACCTGTTACATTCTGGCATGTAGGGATGAAGTCAGGAAGGCCAAAGCACAACTGGAGTTGCAGCTAGCAAGGGATGTTAAGCGTAACAAGAAGGGATTCTGCAAGTGTGTCAGCAACAAAAGAAAGGTCAGGGAACGTGTGGGTCCCTTACTGAATGGGGGAGGCAACCTAGTGACAGATGATGAGGAAAAGGCTGAAGTAGTCAATGCCTTTTTTACCTTGGTCTTCACAGGCAAGGTGAGCTCCCAGACTACTGCACTGGGCAGCAAAAGTTTAGGGAGGAGGTCAGCAGCCCTCACTGGTAAAAGAACAGGTTAGGGCAGAGGTAGGCAATTATTTTGGGCAGAGGGCCGCTTACTGAGTTTTGGCAAGCCATTGAGGGCTGCATGACAGGCAACCCAGAGCAGATAAATATTAATTTTCTAAATTTTTTAGGGGCCCCACGGGCCGGATAGAATGGCCTGATGGGCCACATCCAGCCCCCAGGCTGTATTTTGCCCACCCCTGGGTTAAGGACTATTTAGAAAAGCTGGATGTGTACAAGTCCATGGGGCTAGATGCAATGCATATGAGGGTGCTGAGGAAGTTGGCTGATGTTACTGCAGAGCCACTGGCCATTATCTTTGAAAATTCGTGGCAATCAGGGGAGGTCCCAGACAAGTGGAAAAGGGCAAATATAGTGCCCATCTTTAAGAAAGGAAAGAAGAAGGATCCAGGGAATTACAGACCAGTCAGCCTTACCTCAGTCCCCAGAAAAATCATGGAGCAGGTCCTCAAAGACTCAATTTCTCAGTGCTTGGAGGAAAAAATGATTAGGGACAGTTGGCATGGATTCTCCAAGGGCAAGTCATGCCTGACCAATCAGACTGCCTACTATAATGAGAAAACTGGCTCTGTGGATGCAGGGAAAGCAAGGGATGTATTATACCTCGACTTTAGCAAGGCTTTTGATACCATCTTCCACAGCATTCTTGCAACCAAGCTGAGGAAGTATGAGTTGGATGAATAGACTGTAAGGTGGATAGAAAGCTGGCTGGTTCATCGAGCTCAACAGGTAGTAATCAATAGCTCAGTGTCTAGCTGGCAGCCAATATCAAGCAGAGTGGCCCCAGGGTCAGTTGTGGGGCCAGTTTTGTTCAGTATCTTCATTAATGATCTGGAAGGTGGGATGGATTGCATCCTCATTAAGTAGGTGGATGACACCAAGCTGGGGCGTGTAGTAGATACACTGGAGGGTAGGGCTGGGATATAGAGTGTCCTAGACAAATTGGAGGATAGAGCCAAAAGTAAATCACATGAGGTTCAACAAGGGCAAGTGCAAAGTCCTACACTTAAGACAGAACAATCTCATGCACTGCTACAGGCTTGAGACTGACTGGCTAAGCAGCAGCTCTGCAGAAAATGACCTAGGTGTTACAATGGATAATAAGCAGGATATGGGTCAGCAGTGTACCCTTGTTGCCAAAAAGGTTAACAGCATACTGGGCTGCATTAGTAGGAATGTTGCCAGCAAATTGAGGGAGATGATTCTTCCCCTCTGTTCTGCACTCATGAAGCCACATCTGAAGTAGTGTGTCCAGTTTTTCCCCCCACTCCCCTTCCCCCCCAGAAAGGATGTGGACAAGTTGGAGAGAGTACAGTGAAAAACAGCAAAAATGCTTCAGGGCTTGGGGCACATGACTTATGAGGAGAGGCTGAGGGAACTGGGTTTATGTAGTCTACAGAAGAGAAGACTGAGGGGAGATTTGATAGCGGCCTTTAATTATCTGAAGGGTGATTCCAAAGATGATGGAGCTAAACTGTTCTCAGTGGTGACAGATGACACAACAAAGAGCAATGGCCTCAAGTGGCAGCAAGGGAGGTTTAGGTTGGATATTAGGAAAAACTCTTACTAGGAGGGTGGTGAAGTACTGGAACAAGTTACCTAGAGGGGTGGTGGAATTTAAGGCCCAGCTTGACAAAACCCGGGCTGTACTGATGTAGTGGGGATGGTCCTGCTTTGAGCAGGGGGTTTGACTAGATGACCTCCTGAGGTCCCTTCCAACCCTAATTTTCTACGATTCTATGAAATGCAGCCAAGGGTTATCTGCTTGGGCTGTGCGAAACTTTGGCAGCCATTTCATTTCAGAGGTGATTCAGCCCATTTTGGCACCTGAAACACCAAATCCGAAACAAAATGGAAGGCTCCGAAACATTAACTTAATGAAACTATCCAAAACATTTTGGAAATGTTTCATAAAATTTTGGCGTTTTGGAGCTGGCTTGCAGGGAAACAGAAACTAAGAAGAGGGAGGGGGAAGGACTGCTCTGATATTGACGTCTGTAGCTGGTCAGTGTCTGTGATCTTTCCCTGAGGTCCCTTCCAATCCCAGTGCTCTGGGGGAGGGTTGACAGCCTGCTGTCATCTCACATGCAGATCTGGGGGCCCACGCAGGATGACAGCATGCTGCCACTGCTGGCTGGGGCCAGTGGCAGCATTAGTCCTCCTGACGTTTGGCGCAGGCTGCGCTGAACACCTGCCCCAGCTGGCAGCGGCAGCCTGCTGCATTCCTGCATCCAGATCCAGGGGCCTGCACCTCCCAGGAGGAATCTGGTACAGCCCCGTAGCCCTCCAAGGGGGCACGGGCCCCCAGATCTGCGTGCAGGATGACAGCATGCTGCCACTGCCAGCAACTGATACATGTTTTTCTTTGAACTGTTTGAGATGCAGTTTCACAAAACCCTCTGCACTCATCTCCTTGAAACTTGGCAAGCTTTGTGCCCACAGAAGGGGCTATCATCCTTGCAATTTGCATCTGAATCAGGCAAGAAATGACACAGTTATAGGCATTTTAGCGATTCCCCATTATAGCCTATGGCCGAATCACTGAAACAGTGCTGAAACTCTAAAACAGATTTGGCTGAATCAAAATGGAACAGTGATCTGAAACACTGAAATGAATCACTGTCCTCTGAAATGGCCAAATCCGAAAATGAAATGAAACATAGCCATTTCACACAGCCCTATTATTTGCACTTCTCCTGTACTTATTGGTTAATATTAGCTTAAATATTCTTTGTGGGTCAGTCATAAGACAAAACAAACACACACTTGCACAGATCTGACATTCTATTATTATTAAATTATTCTTATTGCTGTAGCACCTAACAGCCCTAGTCATGCCCCAGAACCTCACCAGTACAAGCTGCTGCACAGAGAACATAAAGATATTCCATGCTCCAACCACTCAGAAGTCAACTGACTGGCTGAGGGAGTACTTGGCATTGACACGTACATGCATGAAGCCATGCAATAGCACAGTAACTTTTTATAATTTAAAGAAAAACAACTGTGAACAACCAAGATAAATTAACCTGGCAGAATCCCTATCTTTGTGTGCATTTCCACAGCGCACAGATTCATAGGTTGTTAGGGGCTGGAAGGGACCTCGCAGATCATCAGGTCCAGCCCCCCCGCTCTAGGCAGGAAGACCACTGGGGTCAAGTGACTCCAGCAAGGTGACTGTCCAGTCTCCTCTTGAAGACATAGTTAAGGCCCTGATCTGAGCAATATAACAGTAAAACTAATAACTAGAATAATCAAGCATATCTAAGACTCTTGCTCTCCATACTGAAGGGCCTAGGACAGCTGGGCCATGAGACCCCTTTCCTTAAGGGAATGCATGAGGAGTATGCCACAGAGGCCTAGGGGAGACGTTTTAGTGTAATTTTTTATCACTAGAACAAACTGGTGGGGTTTCTGAGAGGATCTTTACAAGGTGAAGACAGTTGGCCACACTATTTTCTTCTAGCATTCTGCAATGCTAGCCAATGAGAGAAGTGGTATTCCATTTTTCCTGCATTCCAACTACAACAAGATGACTAAATAAGACTAGCTTTCTGTATCTAACTGCATAAACTTGCACTGTTTCTGAAAACTGCATAAGCATCAAAGTGGGGGGGAAGAGTTTAAAGAAGCTTGCTATTACAACAGTTCATTAAACTGAGATAAAAGATAAATGGCATTGGTTGAAGGGGCTTCTTATACTGCTAAACTCTGGGCAAAAAGTTTGGTGTTAGCAAAGAGGATTGATATTTTCTCCCATTTATACTTACATATAATAAACAACTTCATAAACACATAATTGTTGGTTGAATAGTAGGCATTCTACGGTCAACTGACAAAGGGCATGCCAAACATTTAGAGAACGTTGGTTTATTTTACATATCTTCTTTGAATGCCTGGGGCTATAGAAGACCAAATTATACGTAGTTACACGATTCTTCAGAAGGTGGATTTTTGCAGTTCCAAGTCGGTTGAAAAGCTGGGTGATGTAGGGATTGCTATGGTAACCATATTCTTTAACTGCTACAATAAATAGTCACGAAGCTTTCTATAAATGCTTGGGACCTAAGCTTTCAGCAGCAACAATGTATTTTAGGTATAAAATATGTACAGGGGAGCTTTATAATAAAATATCAAGCTGTGAGTTGGAGTGAAATCTCAGATAACCAAAAAAAAACCTCTCTCTCAGAAAAATTACCTATTTTCATTAGCACAAAAAACTAAATCTTTTTTGCTAGAAAATGTGAAGGAAGAAAAATCTTTGAAGAAGCCCCATATAGAAAACAAAACTGCTGCTGAGAATAAAATCAGCATAAAAATTACTGAAACTTTCCATTACCTGGATAAATCATGGAAAAATAAACATGTATCTAGGCCAGTGTTCAAGTCATAGAATGCTATGTTAGCCAATCCCAGGCAGTCATTATTAAGACTAAATCACTATATTAGCAGATGTAATAGCAGTGTATAAAAAGAACACCAAGAACTACTATTTGATGCTTCTGATTTATAATTACATTTCTAAACAATATTTGCAGCATGCTGTGTAGCAGAAACCACCAACTTCATCTTACCATTCTAAAAACAGAGCTCTTCTTCCATCTTTTCAATTTGATTATTTGTTTAGCAGCTGGTTTATAAATTTAATTTTACAGTGTAGAGTGCTGGTTTAATTTTTCTGAGCTATCATTTCAGAAACAATGAAGCTTTAATCACCAAACCTAAGAAATGAAAGTAAAACTAAACTATGCCCTTACACCATATTATAAGATCCATCCATTGACAGACCTCAAACGTCACCACCAGTACATCTAGAGCAGGGGTCAGCAACCTATGGCATGGATGCCGAAGGTGGCACACGGAATTCTTTCGATTGGCACACAGACAGCTTCCTGCTCCGAGGGGCAGGAAGAGCCATGCCCAGATGGCACGCGGCTGCCCTGGAGCAGCCTTGAGCTGCTGCTGACCCCAGCCAGGTAAGAGCCCCTTAGGCCCCAGCCTCAGCTCCAACCTGGCCTCACTACCGTCCCAGCCCCAGCCCCAGCCCCATCCCCAGGCCAGGGGCTGTCAGTGCCCCAACGGCCCCAGCCCCAACCCCGTGCTGCCAGCAGGCCCCAGCCCTGCCTGAGTCCAGCCATGGCTAGCACCACTACCACAGCTTGCCCCAGCCCAGGGCCACCGCCAGACTGGGGCCATCCCAGCGCTGCTGATGGCCCGAGGCCCGACCACATGCTGCTGGCGGGCCCGGCCCCAGCCAGCAACACCATAACTACCGAGCCCAGCCCAGTGCCGCTACCAGGCTGGGGCCGTGGACCTGCACAGGCCCCAGCCCCGTCCCAGCACTGCCGACTGCCCCGGGCCTGTGCTGTCACCGGCAGCATGGGGCCGGGGTGGTCGGCAGCATCAGGATGGGGATGGGCATGGGCATGGGAATGGGTCTTGCATGGGTTCTGGCCTCATCCCAACAGTGCCAATGGCTCCAGCCTGGCAGCGGCACTGGGCTTGGGCTGGTGGCGATGGTGGTGAGGGCTGGGACCTGAGCAGGTCCATGGCCCTGGCCCTGACCCCGGCTCCATCTTGGCACCACTGCTGCCACCCACAGCAGCCTAGTGCTGCTGCCAGGCTGGGCAGCAGCAATAATGCTGGCTGGGGCTGTTAGCAGAACTGGGATGGGGCCGGGCCCTGGCCCCATCCTGATGCTGCCGATGGCCCTGGCCCAGCAGTGGTACCGGGCTGGGGTCAGCGGCAGTGGTGGTGAGGGCCGGGCCCGCCAGCAGTGACAGGATGAGGCCCCAGCCCCGGCCCCGGCCATGTGCTGCTGGCGAGCCCGGCCCTCCGGCACCACTGCCGCCTCTGCTGGCCCCAGCCCAGTGCCCCTGCTGGGCCGGGCTGAGCCCAGGCCCCAGCCACATAAGTTGTGCCAGCTGCCAGCAAGCCTGGCACCAACCCCAGCTCCAACCCCACCACTGCCGGGCTGGGGCCATTGGCACCATCAGAATGGGGCCAGGGCTGGGGCTGGGGCCCAGAGGAGGGCAGCAGGGCACAGCATGTGTGAGGACAGCACAGCGGGGAGCATCGCCAGTATCTGCTGCCTCCCAGAGCCGGGTCTGGGAGTCAGCTAGGGCCGGGGACAGGGTGGGGAGGCAGCAGCTGTTTGCAGCCTCCTGGCTGCAGCTGGTCCGGGTTCTGGGTAGCTGCTGATAGCCACAGAGCCTGGGCTTGGGAGCAAGGGGCAGCAGGGCTTGGGGGGCAGGGGCACAAGCAGGACTGGGGGGCAGGGACTTTGGGTGGGGGGCAACGGGCACAAGCAGGACATCCTGCCATGTACCCCCTGCCCCCGTTCTGTTTTTCTTGCATGCCGGTACTCCAGCACCTTCCAAGGTAGGCATTGTGCGGACTTTTTGGCACTCCAGCCAAAAAACTTTGCCTACCCCCGATCTAGAGCTTTGATTAGAAATGAACTGCCAAAGCTCTTGGATGCCTTTGTGCTGGACCGGGCAACACGTTTAGAAGCTGCATTTAAACAGTTTTCGCATGGGGCAGGCACACTTATGCACGGTGACATTAACTCTTTTGAGATGCTATCTAATTAATCTTTGCTGTCATCCTCATATCAGAGGGTTGCAAACAACAAAAAAAATAATTTTTGGGACTGGCAGCTGAAAGAAACTCCACTGCAGTCGTTTCACCTCTTGAAGCAGCACTATTGACCATTTCTATTTCTCTTTGACACTTCCCCTGAATACAATTCCTTTTTTCTCTGTTCTGCAAGTGTCTTACTGAGAGTTAGATGAGATTCTATAATTCAATAAGATAAAAGAATGCAAATTTAATAATCTGTGTCTAGCTTTCTATGCAGTAAAATAATTTGTATGCTCTTTCTATTAAAAAAAAGTTCAGAATGCTGGAGGAGAGAAACATTTGACACTGAAAATACTAATCACTGTGTTTCATTATTAATATCTTGCAGGAGATGCCCACTGATTTTCCTTTATCTGAATTTACAAGCAAGTACAGGTACATATCATCAGAAAACAGAATATGTGAAATTTCCCCCAATCCTTTTAAAAATGGAAACTATCAACACAGATTGTATTAATCACACAATTTATAGTCAAAATCTGTGGGATTAGATTGGACTTGTGCACCATCTCAGCAGCACCAGACAGCAATGAGCAGTTATTGTCCTCTGTAAAAATACAAGCAGCATAAAAATTAATCAGCTTTGATCACATCAAGGACTTAGCATAGCTTCAAGCATTCAGTTTAAAGGAATTAATAGTAATCTGTTGGAATTAATAACAAATATCAGCTCATAACCTTGCCACAGAAGTTTAATTTTGGATGTAACCAATTTAATATATTTCTAATGCAAATTAAGTATTAGAAGTTTGCACCTATTCTACCAATTATTATATGCCCAATCCTTAGTGAAAGCTTGAAGACCAATAAATATATTAAAAAGCTGGAAACAAAAGATAAGACAGAGAGAGACTTTAGTTAAGAAAAAGAAAAGAGTAATCATCACAATCTTGTTATTCTGACTTTAATATTGAGCAGTAGAATGACTAAATATTGGTTCTTAATTCCTTTTTATGAGGCTAGTTTAATCATGTGGCTGTTCAAAAATCTAAGTGATAGTGAAATGTATAGTAGATTAAAAATTAATTTATTGTCGAACCCTGAACTGCCAGCTTTGTCTTTAGAGCATTTTGAACACATATAGCACTCCTACTCACCGGAAATATAGGATTCCCCTCCCCATCAACAACCTAGAATTATTGCTACAGTAGAACAGAGGACTAGTGGATAATTGAACTTTTCGTGTTTCCAAAGAGGAGACATATACTTGAATCAGAGAAACAAAGTCAATACTGCAACTTCACTACAGATGAATGGATTTTAATGAAAGCTAGCTACAAATTCCAGAAAAAGGATAGTGACAAAGATTTAGTCTCAACAAGATACACAGTTACACATTTAACTGCAGAATTTTATAGCTAAGTACCTAAAGGAAAAAAATGTTTTATTTCCAAGAATATTTATTCTGGGGAATAGTGTTTTAAAAAATTAGACTCCTATATGCATTAAAAATTACCATTTTTATGAAAGATGGACTGGAATCAGGTGAACTAATCAAGTCCTGCAGTATTTTCTACTGAACATATTCCTAGACACTGGGGGGGGGGGGGGAAATATA
>NW_017729022.1:22516670-22517445 GCF_001723915.1 Gavialis gangeticus | reverse complement strand
GTAATATATATATATATAACCATAATCTACTGATTCTATAATACCTGAATTTAAACTACTTGCTTACGTTTTGCATAAAGCTTGAGGAGAAAAAGGTAGGACTTGGAGATTTATGATACAGTAAGTAATATTGAGAAAGGTCCTAACTTTACTCCAAAGGATTAGCCTCATGGATTGGCAAGAATGCTGTCTTCAGAATAAACCTTAAACTGTATTTTAAATTATCAATTTCATTTAATTTTTTTGCCCTGATTTCATTTAGCATCTCTAAGAATAAAAAAAATCACAGATGTTTAAATTTGCTTGACTGAAGAGAATAAGGAGAATAATTGTAAAAAATCACTCAAAAAGATTAAAAACAAGCAAAGCCAATTATTAAAATCTAAGCAAAAAAAAAAATAGAATCCAGATGTACAGATACTGAGAGTCTACAAAGAGAAACATAACCCAAAATAATGCCATAAGAATCGCACGGATAAGCAAGAAAGCAGTCTGCCCATTTCATATTCACCCAACACTTGGTGAAACAGTGATGAAACTGTACAAAACAGAAAGTACTTGATTCACTTATGAAAATTCCACTTTCACTTGACCTTCTGATAAAAAAGGGTTGAAAAGCCATTGGACTGAGATTCAGGTTACCTAAGTTTTATTCCTAACCCCTCTGCCTACTTGTTGAGCATTCTGGAACAAGTCACTTCATTTCTGTTTCAATTTTTCCTCCCACCCTTTGTTTTACCCATTTAAACTGTAACATTGAGACAGACACCATTTC
>NW_017729022.1:22484267-22511670 GCF_001723915.1 Gavialis gangeticus | reverse complement strand
TTAGCAACTGTAACATTGAGACAGACACCATTTCCTACTATCTGTTTTTCCAGTGTCCAGCAAATAGGACCCAGACCTCAGTAATAATTTGTAGTTAATTTCTTAGCTTAAGAACTTCTTGGAAGTTGACTATGCACACCATGTAAAATGTGTGTGCATAGCTGGCTTGCACTGTCCACTCCCCTGTGATAATGAATCTAATCAGCATAGATATGTAATAGAAACAATCATCTAAAAGGTTTCATTGTTGGCAAATGTAACAGTGCCCAGTTTAACACAAACAAAATACTTGGATTTTTGTGTGTAAAAAAGATGTTCTGTAAAACATATGCAAACTTGATGCTCCCCTCATATTTCTGGCAAACTGCAAGCTCAGCCTTTAACCTTACAATGTCAGGGGGACACAGTAAATCAACAGTAAACTCCGTTAAAATGACCAATATCAGATTCCACACAGCTACAGTGAGTGTGGTATGGCCATAGTTTATACCTAGGACTGCCTTAGTCAAAAATACAAAAGATGAACCTTGATCTGAGTGAACTACATTTTCTACAAAGACTCCCAACATTTTTTTTAAAGTCAAATCTGTCTTGTAAGCTGTAGTGCACTAGCTGCTAGCACTTCCTGACTCTCCATAAATTAGGCTATTTCTAGCACTAATTATCCTAAACAGATGTTTCTTCCCTTTGATCCTCAGGATCCAGGAAATCTTTCTTTCAAAGGATAACTTAAGCAAGCCATGTATAAAGAATATTATGTTCTGAAATAAAAATCATCGGTACTGCTTAAGGGCCAATTTATCCAACATCATTGGTTGGGCATTTTCAGCTTTACCCCATCAACAGTTTCCTTCAATTTCACAAAAGGCTGAAGGCACATTCTGTTAATTGGAGTAAGGTGAACAGCTTGAGCATTGAAGTTATCTTCAGTAATTCATAGGCTCTGAATAGCAAACAGCCAAGAAGGTCATGGAAAGCCAAACAAACTTGAAGCACATAGTCTAGTTGCACAATTTTCTCTAGCATTCTTTTCTTGAACTTACTATGCTAAAACAGACATTCAAAAGGGTGCAAGAAGAGAGAAGAAAAATCAAAATATGCTAGTGATATGGGATTCATAGGAGCAATGCCCACATGGGCATCAATACTGAGATGTCATAGGGAAGAAACAGACATCACCTCACTTCACATTTCTGCTACCATAAAATTTAGATAGTGGCACAAATGGCAAGCAGACAGACAGCCCTAAATGTGTTGTACCGTATCAGTGACCACCAGAAAAGATAGTAGAATTGTTCCACTTTTTTTTTTTATTGAGGTAGATGAATATTTGCTTTGTGATGGGAGAGTGAGAGCAACCTAGGGCTGCGGACACTCTACAGCCACCCTGAGCGGGTGCTCTTGTAGGCTCGAGGGTCCCAATCTTGAACACTACAGCACTTCCCAAGCAGGATTAGGCCCTGCAAGCACTGGGTGCACCTGTCCCATTTTTCTCACTTCCAGAGACATGCTCTGTGGAAGTGGGGTGGGAGGCAGGGGTCTCTGTAAATGGGGAAAGTTAGGGTTCCCCACTTACAGAGAACTAGGCAATTTCTGGCACTCCATGCCAGAACTCGCAGTGACCCATGCCTCTGCTTGAAGCAGGGATCAGTGCAGATCCCAGCAAGGGGCACTGGGAATTCTCTGAATTCCACCCCACCGCACACTTCCTTGCCAGGGCCAGCACTGATCTGTGCTTCAAGCAGAGGCGTGGGTTGGTGCGGGTCCCAGTGTGGAGGATTGGGGCACTGGGGATTCCTCAGGTTCTGCACCACCCTGTGCCTCCACACCATCCTGCATTGACCTGTGCCTCTGTCTGAGGTATGGGTCAGCATGCCCATACCTGGCAAGGAGGTACTAAGCAGTAGGCCTGTGCAAAGTGGCCAGTATTCACTTCAGATTTGGCCAATTTGGGGAACAGTGACTCATCCCGGGTCTTTAAAAAAAAAAAAAAAAAGCTGCCCCCCATTGCCCCGCGCTGCATGGTGGGGTTCTACCACAAGCCCCCAGAAGCCCTGTGAGTGTGTGTGTGGTGGGGTTGTTTGTTTTTTTTTAAGAGCCAACCATTAATGGGGCTGAGAGAATGGGCAGGGGTTGGGGGAGCAGGCAGGGAATGGGGCCTGATGAGGGTCCCCTCATGGTCCCCTCCCTCATCCTCCAGCACCCCTCCCCCAACTTACTGGCATGGAGCCTGGGTCCAGCTCCCTGTGGCAGTGAGCAGGGACTGCCTGAATTGCCAAATCTCTGAATCTTTCTCCAAATTGATTCGGATGCTTCGAATCCATTTGGACCTTTTTACTTGTCGCCCAATTTGATTTGGGTTCGGCTACTGAATCGGGCCAAATCTCCTCCGAATTGAATCAACACCCGAAGTTTCATACAGCCCTACTAGGCAGCAAAGGACATAAGGAATCCCTCAGCAAAGGGGGTATGTCTCCCGTTTTCCCACATCATGCCCAATGCAGGACAACAGATAATGTGCATTTTGCCCAATAAAGCAGATCAGCTATGGCAGGAAGTGTCCGACCACAGCTGATCTGCTTCATTTGGTGATGTCTGTTTTTACTTATACATACAGTACGGTCGCATCTTACGCGTATTTAACTTACATGAATTCAGCTTTACGCACTCGGCTGCTGGCGCATAGTGCGGCGCCGCACAGTTTTGCCTGCACGCACTGGCATGGCTGGGGGGCTCACGCTCAGCTGGCTGCCCTGGCGGGATGAGGCAGCGGAAGACGAGAGGGGCAAGAAGTGCGTGCTATTGTGCAGCTGTTGCACTGCACGCAAGGGCTGTGCGGCGCCACGCCTGCCTTGTCCAGGCCCAGCAGTGGTGGCAGCTGCTCAGTGATTTCAGCTATACGCGATTTCAACTATACGCACTGACTTTGGAACGTAACCCCCGGGTAAGTTGCGATTGTACTGTACAAACAAATCCTCAGAGTTCCAGTGACAACAGGGGTGCGTGTGGAACAGAGCTCTGACTAAATGCAGGAGCAAGAACAGAGTCTGACACTGTCAGAATCCAGAGATGGTTTCTATGAGACTGAAATGTGTGTTATTTACCATATTTACTCAAATAGAGGATGACCCTGATTATAAGATGACCCCCCTGCCATAATTAGATTCTGCATATGGAAAAGTCATAAATTTATTTAAAATTTCCAGGTATAAAATCTAATTAGTGGAAGTTTGCATTGGATTTGTCTCCCTCCCACTGCTACAGCAGGGAAAATAAAACTGAGGGAGGGGGTCAGGTAGCCCTTTGTTCTCTGCTTCCCCCCCAAATTTTCCCCTTCTCCTTACTGTCAGACCCAGCTCTTCCTGAGCACATGAAAGGAAGAAGCAAATTTGAAAACAGTAAACATCATAGCACAGCCACTGGCAAGGATATTCAACAACTTGTGGTGCTCAGGCAAAGTACCTGAAAATTGGAAGAGGGCTGATGTGGTGCTTATCTTCAAGAAAGGGAGGAAAAAAGATTCAGGAATTTACAGGCCAATCAGTTTGACCTCAATCCCCGGAAAAATCTTAGAAAAAATCATCAAAGAAACCATTCTTGGCAGGCTAACAACAGGCAACACTCTGAGGGACAGCCAGCATGGGTTTGTCACGGGTAGGTCTCGCCTGACCAATCTCATTTCCTTCTATGACCAGGTGACGTATCACCAGGACAAAAGGGAATAGGTTGATATCATACATTTGGACTTTAAAAATCCTTTAACCTGGTGTCCCATGATGTCCTCATGGAAAAATTGGGCAACTACAGCCTTGACTACACTACAGTCTGATGGCTGGAGAATGGGCGCCAAGGTCAGACCCACAAAGTGGTAGCTGACAGAACCAAAACAACATGGCACTCAGTGACAAGTGGTGTCCCCCAAGGCTCCATTCTCAGACCTGTACTCTTTAATGTCTTTATAAATGATCTGGACTCTGGTGTCAGAAGTGGACTGGCCAAGTTAGCTGACAACACCAACATTTGGGGAAGAGAATCCACACTTGAGGATAGGCTGATGATCCAGGAGGACCTTGATAGGTTTGCAAGGTGGGCGGATGAAACCCTGATGGCATTCAACATGGAGAAATGCAAGGTGCTCCACCTAGTGTGTGTGTGTGGGGGGGGAACCCACATCATGTTTATAGGCTTGGCAATGCTACACTCACTAGCACCATGACCAAAAGAGACTTGGGGGTCGTGATCAACTATAAGATGAACATGAGCCACCAATGCAATACCACAGCCGGCAAAATGAACAAAACTCTGCCTTGCATCTACCGATGCATCTCAAGCAAGACCCAGGATGTCATCCTCCCACTGTACTCAGCATTAGTGAGGTCGCAGCTGGAGTACTGCATCTAATTCTGGGCTCCACAATTCAAGAAGGATGTGGAGAAGCTTGAAAGAGTCCAGAGGAGAGCCACGTGCATGATCAGAGGGTAAGAGAACAGGCTTTATGAAGAGAGGCTGTGAGCCACGGGCCTCTTCAGCCTGGAGAAGCATAGGCTCAGGGGCGACTTGGTAGCAGCCTATAAGTACATAAGGGGTGTGCATCAGATCTGGGGGAACGCTTGTTCACCAGGGCATCCCAAGGGATGACAAGGTCCAATGGTCACAAACTCCAGGAAAACTGAACATAAGGAAAAACTTCTTTACTGTCCAAGCCCCCAAGGCCTGGAATAGACTCCCCCCAGAGGTGCTGCAAGAACCTACTCTGGACACTTAACAAACATTTAGATGCTTATCTTGCTGGCATCCTTTGACCCTAGTTGACTTCCTGCCCTTCAGGAAGGGGGCTGAACCGGATGACCTTACAAGGTCCCTTCCAGCCCTAATGTCTATGAAATCTATGATTTCTGATACAACTGTGTGCAGCTGGTAAATCTGCTGTGGTGAAAGGGGAGGGGGAATGGAAGAGGCATGGGGGTGCAGATCAACGCCCCCTGCTGTGAGGGAGGGAGTGGGGCTGGGGCAGGCACTGCCCAGCCGGGGTGGCGTGGACACAGGAAAGAGCTGTGACTCGTCCAGGAGGCAGGGGTGGACAACTCCCACCGCTGCTCTTACCGCTTGTCCAGGAGGGCACGGGGGGGCATGCACCCTCAGATCTGTGTGGGGTGAGGCAGGGTGGGCTGCAGCTGTGAGCTAGGGCCAGGGGCCACATTGTGCTGTGCATTGGGAAGGGGGCTACAGGGTGGAGGCTGCAGACATCCCAAATTCTGCCATAGCCTCCCCCATAACCCCCTCCGAACACTGCAACTGCCCACCCCAAGTGCAGTGCTGTGCAGCCCCCAGCCCTGGCCTGCAGCTGCAGCCCTCCCACCCCACCCCACCCTGTGCAGATCCAGGGGCACATGCCCTCCCATGCCCTCCTAGATGAGCACCGGGAGCCGCTGGACTAGCCGCCAGATGAGCCATGTGCAGTGGTGAGAGCTACCTCCTCCCCCTGCCCGGGCTGCACTTCTGTTCCACTCATGCCCCACCCTGGCTGGGCAGCGCCTACTCCAGCCCCAGCCCCACTCCCTCACTGCAGAGGGCATTGATCTGCACCCCGATGCCTCTTCCCTTCCCCCCCCCTTTCACCACAACCAATCTGCCCCAAATTATCGGCCACTTCAGCCCGATTTCCAACATAGTCAATTTTCTTAATAAATCTGTTTCAATCCAATATCAGACTGATGTATCGGTGTACCTCTACACTTTGGCATCTACTTGTATGTAGTACAAACTATGCATGATATTAGTCCAGTTCAGTGGGCTGGACCTCCCAAGAGTCAACAGCATTTCAAACCATGGTGACCCCACAGCTCAGTACTGCTCATGTACTCCAGATACCCCAACAAAGGATCCATGTGCTAGTTAGGCCCAATCATGACTGGAACCAGGTGTTCTTGTCACATGTCCTGGGATGGTTAGAAAATGTATATGTAGACCAGGCGCAGGGCAATCTGGTTCAGCTTTACCTCATGGAGGGCAGGGACATGCTCATCATATGCACCAAGCTGACAGGGAGCAACAGAGGGATTCTGGGTAAACTGCCATGGCTCACCATGATTTGAAAAAGACAGGAGTGAGGGAGACTGAGCTTAATGGACACTACCATGTCTCATTCAGATGGGCTCCACTATTCTTGTAGTAAGTTCATATTGGCATGTTTGCCCAATGTGGGCCATGTGTTATAGTCATGCTCACTGTTTGCTGAATTTAATTAACTTTCTAGTTGGTTTCCGTTACTGAGCGCATGCTGCTTTTGGCAGCAGTTTAATGAAAGACTGGGTGCGTTTACACACAACCTATTTTACCGCGCATTAAAGTGTCATATAAAAAACGATGCAATTATACTAATGCACATTAAAATAGGCTACTGCACTTTAAGCATCACTTAAAAACCATGTGCACTGGTTACTGCAGAGTACACACTAAGGCAGCATAACGTACATTTCTTTAGTACCTCACATTGGAGGTACTAAATTTAATGCACATTAGAAAAAGTGCCTTAATGCACATGTAGATGTGCCCACAATGTATTTAGTGAGATTTCATTGTGTGCAGTTATAAAACGAAAGCCTTGTCCCCCTCAAGAGCATATCAACTGGGGGAAAACACTCATCTTCCATATGAGTGAATATGGAATATTTAACTCTTTCAGTAATGGATTTCCACAGTACCTGCTGCACTGCCATGATCCCACTCAAAACAACAAACTGGTTATTTTTTGTGCATTCTGCTGAAACAATGCAAAAATCTTTTTATTGTACTAGAATGTTGCCTCCATCATTGATTACATAGGCTGATCTATACATCCAGCAGGATGTATCATTCTTGCCAGCTCCTCGTAACCATTCTTGCGAGCTCAGAGTCCAAAGGAGAGCCACGTGCATGATCGGAGATCAGGAAAACAAACCTTATCATGGGAGGCTGAGAGCTATGGGACTCTTCACCCTGGAAAAGCGCAGGCTCAGGGGTGATCTGGTGGCCACCTATAAGTTTATCAGGTGTGCTCATAAGGATCTTGGGGAACATCTGTTCACCAGAGCGCCCCAAGGGATGACAAGATCGAATGGTCACAAACTCCTCCAGGACTGTTTCAGGCTGGACATAAGAAAGAACTCCTTTACTATCCAAGCCCCCAAGGTTTGGAATAGACTGCCACCAGAGGTGGTTCAAGCACCTACTTTGAATCCCTTCAAGAGACATCTGGATGTTTATCTTGCTTGGATCTTATGATCCCTGACGACTTCCTGCCCTGGGGCAGGGGCCTGGACTCAATGATCTTCTGAGGTCCCTGCCAGCCCTAATGTCTATGAAGTCTTCCAGCCCTCTTCCCATTTTGGCCAGGCCTCACCCAACTTGGTATGCCCAGAATGGAAACAAAAGCACAGTCTGGAGGCCCTGGCTAGAATGGGCTGATGATCTCTTCTTAATCCCAAGGTCACTGCCTCAACCCAGAGTGACCAGGTTGCTGATTTTAGTGGAAAACCATAAAATCCTGATTTCCAATTCAACCCAATATCACTACAGTTTCTCCCACTGATGCCTACACTGATCCCTGAAAGTTTGCAATTAGTCAGGCTCATTTTTCAAAAGTTTTTGCATTACATTCAAAAAGTCATAAAGCACAGCAAAGGGCCTTAGCTTCACGTAGTTAATAGTTACAATACTTGTTTATGAAGGTTGAGCTGACAGGTAGGGGGAGGGGTATGTGAAGTCAACCATCAGTTGTACCAGTGCCCAGTAACCTTCTGAGGGAGAAGGTAAAAGCTCAAAATATAAATGGAAATTCCACTCATTCATTTTTAAGATTGAAAATGAATGGATAAAATAGAATTGAATCTACCATTTCAGTGTTACCATGGTAGCTAAAAGACTGCCACTTACCCTTCCCCTCCCCGCAAATATTTATGACAGCTGGTGCTCAAAGGCCCAGAATAACAACTACATAGAGATCCCAGAACTCTAAATATGCATATGGTTAAGGGCCTGAGTGCTCTACAGTAAGCTGGGCCTAGATTTTGGTGGAGCGTTCTGTTGAGTTAAATATGCAGATACACCATAAGCACTGTACCTGTTATTAAATAACAGGCATTTATTTAAAAACTGTACCCACACTCAACTTCTGATATGGATTACCATTCTCCCAGTAGAAAATGTTCACAATCTTTCTCCTGAATCAAAAATGTCTATTCCAGGGGGAAAAAACCCAACTCCAACCAGTTAGAAGCTGTTCCCAGGGAAGTTCCTCCCAAAATAATGAACATTTGTACACTTTAACTCCTCAGAGGAACATAAAGAGTGGACCCAGAGGGAAAGGCACGTGTGCCTTCCTGAGACCAAGATCCAAGTGCAGGGAGCTGCTCTGCCCCCTCTGCCTTTTCTCACTCCAGAGTCTCAGGAACAAGAGGGCTGGAGCAGCCCATGCTTTCCCTAGACCAGGATCTCCCCAGTCTCAGGAAGACGCAAGGAGCTGGGGTAAAGGGGTGGTTGCAAACCAAACATCTGTACTACTCCTTCTCTCAGAATCATTTCTAGCAGTGGAAATTTTTCCACAGCCAAATATAAAGCCCACGCTGTATTTTTGTGCAAGTTTTATGTGGGTCTTCACTGCTGAGGAACGTGGAACATGGAATTTGTTAAGATGGGGCAAAGAAGCAGAAACAGGTGGTACCTTTCTAAGGCAGGAGAAATTTGGAGAGGTGGAATCCATACACTGGGCTAGTAGGAGGTTGTGGGGCTAGATGGGGAAGCAGGATATAGAGCTGCTGGGAAAAGCATCATGTGGAGCCAGAGGTAGGAGGAGAATATTTGGTTCAAGAGTAAATTTAGTTCCTTAGCTCCTTCAACCAGCCAACTTGTCCTAATGCAAAGATACCAAGAAAATCCTAGAAGTGAACTGCAGAGTGATCTAGCTATTTCTTTACAAGGTCACCGGTAGAGCTAGTTAGACTTTTCTGATGTCAGTTGATTTTTTTTTCCTGTCAGAAATAGTCAATTAACTGAAAGAAATATGGTTTTGCAGAAAAAAAGGTGGTGCCCTTAAGCTAATTTTGTTTTAGAACAAAAATGTAAAGTTTTCTCAATAAAATTGAAACATTCAACTTTGATTCTTTTGGAAGGAAACATTTCAATTTTCCATTTCAAAATGGCTTTTCATTTCTCATTATAAAATAACATGTTAATCAACCCAAAAAGCAAATTTTCAAGATTTACTTACCAGAAGTTTTGAATATTTTTGTTTCATTCTACTCTGGAACAAAACATTTTGATTTTGTAAAACTTCTTCAAAATGAAAAGCTGAATTTCTGGACTATTCTTGTCAGTCTTTTGTGACAGCTTTTGTACTCAGTACCACCCTAGTAAAGTACGCAGACCAGAGGAGAGGTCTTAGTCATGATATAAAAACAAAGCACAGAATAATTCTGCACCTTTTACTTTTTAGCTCTGTCAGGCCAAAAAAGAAAGTCTTTGTTTTTTCAGTCTCAGTTTCAAAATCATTAAAAAAAAAAAAAAGTTTACTTCATGTGGATAATTACGAACTGAACATTAGATCTAGAGCACAAAGTGGTATCAGAAGGTTGCCAGGTCTTTCATAATTAGTTACAAACTAATGAAATTAACATAAATTGGATAGTTTGTTGGCTTAAATTTACAGTGTTTCTTTAGAAAGGAGAGTAGCAGACTGCTGGGAAGCAAAAAGTCAAGTGAAATGTTCTGCATGAGCCAGCCAAGGCTGCACAGAACAGCTAGCCCCCGCCATGGCCAGAGAATACGCACAGGGAAATCAGCCGCGGTACTTCCTCCCTCAGATTTAGCAATGTGACTGTTTACAAACAAGTCCAAATTTAGAATCTATATAAATCACTGCTAACCCAAACTGCACACAACATTTTTACCTAGTAAACATCCTATCCATATGTGAAAATGATAACAACATTACACATGAAGTTCTGAAAAAGAGGTGGATAATTCTTACCTGGAAAAACCTCAGAAGAAGCAATGGTTGAGTCAGCTCCGGGGCCACTAAGCAGGTTTGAGACTCCATCAAATAACCGTCTCTGACAAGTGACCCACCTTGAACAACGAGTCTAGTCTCTACCACAGACTACATTGGCAATTTCAATCAAAGCTTAAATCACCAAGTGGAAAGCCTTGATGTAAATACTCAATTTTACGCTTTATTTATTTATTTTCTAAGTAAATAACCAATAAATCATGTAGATTTGCCACTTAGTACATTTATAGTATATTAGAACATGATGAATGCTACACTGCATATTTACTAATTAACTTTTTGCTCATGATGCATGTCAAAGAGCTGCTTTAAGATGGCAACTAGAATTTAATTAAAAACACGAAACTCCACATAAACCTGAGTGTATAAAATTCAGAGCTCAGGTAGGGAGAAGATATAAAATAGGAGTATGTGATCCCCCATGTGGGCCCAACAGGGGATAATCCTGGTGGTCTCCTAGCAACAGACGCTAGGGCCCAACATCTATAATGATGCCAGTCCCTTGCACCTGATAGAACAGGTTACCCGTTCCCTGCAGGATCAAGTCCTGATACAGTATGTGATCTATTGTGTCATGTTTATGAAATTGAACTTCAAAAGTTAGACATTGTACCCAGATTCTTCCCTTATAAAGAAAAACATGCAGCCTGCCACCCAAAGGTTTTATAAAAGCTCATGGATTTAGCATATTTACTTAGACCTGAACAGATTTTGAATCCAATTCAGATTTTATTTCAAGCAGCTTTAAGGTTTTCTTTTTTAAAATAGTTTAGGTAACAAAATTCAAGATTTCTGACTTAAATTAAAAATAAAAATTAGATACCCCTTTAAAAATTGTATCAGACCTGCACTGTGCTGCGTAAAGATCCCAAGGAACTGTTTATAACCAGGGATCCTGGTTTTCTCTGATTTAAAAAAAAATCCCCAAGTATCGGTTACAAAAAAGTTAACCCAAATCCACATTTTTCCATGATTAAAATGAAACACCACTATATATCTATGTATATATTAATGCTGGTTTCATTTAAATCATGGAACATGTGGCTATGGGGTTACTTTTTTTTTTTTTTAACCGAAAATTGGTAGGTTTTTTTTAAAACAGAGAAAACCAGGATCCCTGTTTATAACAATGGGAAAAAATACTAGCATCCCAGGCCTAAATATCAGTTAGTTGCCACCCCTTCAGCATATAGGTGGCTCTATTTCACTTGTCTTGTGGACATAGCTTGTAAAGAGCTTGAAGACCCTTCACAAAGGAAGCATTTCCCCAGGTGACAGAGCTATTTTGAAATACTTGGACCTTACTATGTGGAGGAAAATCAGTTTAAAAACAAAATCTTCCAGCTAAGCATAGCTTGTCCCTGTTGTTATTTGGCTTCAGCACCCCCTACTACACATTTTAAGCTCATGTTTTAGTGTTTCTTTTCTTATACTTCTTCCTTCAGCCAAATAATGATGAGTTTTAGCATTCCCAGACTCATTTACATTTTCAAGCATTAAAAATACAACACTCAGGTACCCCCGGTAACATTCTCCATGAACTGTTGCACAAGGTGTAATGGTGCTGTTCACAGACCCCTGGGCCAAAGACTCACTGTAACACTTTTATTATGAATTTAAAGTGCATACTGCCTAGTATTAGAGGAATATAAAAAGCCTCCTTTTCATTGGAAGGGACTAGGCTCTTGCTGCAACAGAACTTGATTACAAAACATGCTTTCAAATTCCCTGAAGTCTAAGATGGCTGAAGCTGGTA
This sequence comes from Gavialis gangeticus, assembly GCF_001723915.1. NCBI lineage: Eukaryota > Metazoa > Chordata > Crocodylia > Gavialidae > Gavialis > Gavialis gangeticus. The sequence continues at coordinate 22,499,869 of NW_017729022.1, read as the reverse complement.
GCTAAGGAAAGACACTAATCAAATGGCAATGATTTTACAATGAGTTTGTTATAGTAACGCTCTCTTCAAAAGCTTTTCCCTTATATTTTAATCACTGCAAAATTCCACAATTGTTCCCATAGCATATTACACTGGGTCTGACCTTACCTGAAAGGCAAGCAAAAAACATTGACTTCAACCCTCACAAAGCCTAAATAACTGGAACCAACGCAGAAACTGGGGCTGGGAATAGAATTGCAGTCCATAGGCCAGCACAATCTACCAGTGGGGGCAAATGCCACAGCCCTTCTGTGCCATTCCCTGATGTCTGAGACCAAAAGTTCATCATCTTAAATGTACATTCCAAGGTGCCCTGTCCTTGGCTGTCCCATTACTGCACTGCCTCCCAATCTAGCTAGGACACAGGACTTCTTCCATGGCACTCAATGGGTACAAAAGCTCAGGCATCACTACAAAAATTTTGCTGGAAGTCCCCAGTATACCCTCCAGTAGCCCTGATATAGATTTTTAAGTGATGCAGATACAGTCTTGAGCCATCTTTCTGAACTTTACCCTCCACAGGGTAATCCAAAGTTTGTTAGCGAGCGAGACTAACGGAAAAGGAAGGGGTAGGAGAGTGGGGGACTAGACTGAGATGAAACAGAGAAATAACTAGCTGGACATTAAGACTGGGAATCAAATTGTAGAAGAAACTATGCAAGAAGAGGAGTCTGATGCCTATTTGTGGTGTCAGTGAATAACTGGGACATATGGAGCAAACAAACCAGGGAGCAAGGTAAAGAAACCTAGGAATATAGGCTGCAAGGACTAGCAGTACAATCAGAAGACAAATTGGAAAAGGCGCCAGGAGGAGGAGACTGAAACTGAGATGAGAAGCCTGAGGGACCGAGACTGGGACTGGGTGGCCAAAGGAAATGGAATTAGGATGATTAGGAAAAATGACCAAGCTTGAGAAGAAGGAAAGGGACGTCAGATGCTTATCTTGCTTCCACAGTGCTTTCATGGAATGAAGCACACTATAAACACTCACATATGTCAAATATAGTAGTGTACACTGGCGATGTGTAGGGGGTGCACACCCATCCCCTACAAAAAGGTGCTGCTGCCACCCCCACCTCCTCGCTACTGACACCACTGGTGGCATCTGCAGGCCATCAGCAACTGCTGCTGGCTGCCACTGATGCTGCTGATGGTGTCTGCACGTGGTCACCAACCCCTGGTCAGCATTTGCCCCCCTCCCTCCCACCAGCATCTGCGGGAGCTCCCCACTTACAGCCACTGCACTCCCACCGCCACCAGCACCGCCACGACCCCCAAGCTGCTAGGGGCACGCATCATTCATGGTAGTGTGTGTACTCAGGATTGTCTTCCACACTTGCTCTTAAAAGAATTACAGCCTCAAATGGGACTTCTGCCACTCTCTTAGAAGTTAAAAGGCAACTTCATATTCTGTAAGACTACCTGATACTAGAAAGATATAGCATCATCAGGGATCCAGGTTTTCTGCTTGCTGCAGAAAAACATGGATTTTCTCCTTTAAAGGAGAAAAATGTAGAAAACCACAGGTTTCCCCTTACAAGCTGGCAGAGTTCCAGCCTGTGAGGGACTGCTTGGGGCTGGGAAAAAGCAGGAGGAGGCTGATCTGAAAAAGGGGGCAACATGTGCATCCACATTGAGTCTCCCTCAGTGAGGGAGGGAGTGGGGCAGGGTTGGTGGCTATGAGTGTTGCCCAGCTCGGGCAGTATGCAGTGGCCAGGGTCAAGACGGGAATGCACGGTCACAGGGCCTGGCTGGTGAGTGGAATGGAGACACAGGCAGCTCATCTGGGTGAGGCTGGCTCTCCACTGCTGCATGCATGCCCAGGGCGGGGCATGTGCCCCCTCCCAGATTTGTGTGCCAACAGAAGCACAGGGTTACAGCCTGGCTGGTGGACCTGCACAGGGCAGGAGCTGCCTCCATAGCCCAGTGTAGGAGGGCAGAGTGGGGCAGCAAGACTCATTGCTGCTGCCCCCACCACCACCGGGACCCCCACACCAGCCATGCCACCAGCAGCACGATGAGTAATGGACCAGGGGAGGCTGTGCTGCCCTCACCTCCTCCCATTTCCAGCTGCTCAGGCACCAGGGTGTGGCTCTACCCTGGAGGGGAGATGGGATGGGGGGCAGCACAGGTGGCCTAAGGGGAGTGGCAGCCAAGCCATGGCTGTGGGGTGAAGAAACAGCCAGGTACATGAGTGGCTGGCAGCGAGAGGAGTTGAGGACAGCGCAGCCTGCCCTTTGATCCATTACTCCTTGTGCTGCTGGCAGCATGACTGGTGTGGGGGTGCCAGTGGTGGCAGCAACAGCAGCAAGTTCTGCCATCCTGCTCTACCTTCCTGTGCTGGGTCCTACCCACTGGGCCACAGAAGCAGCTCCTGCCCTGTGCAGGTCTGGCAGGCTGCAGCCCCATGCCGTGCTGTTGGCACACAAATCTGGGGGGGCACATGACTCCCCATGCCCCACAACCTGTTGCCTATGGCATTGCCTATGGTCAGGCACCCTTTGCCCCACATACACACACTCTGCCCCACACACTGTAAGGATGTGGGGGGGAAGCAGGTCAGGAGTGAGGGGCACCAGCAGGGCTGGAGGGTGGGGGACTGTGGGTTGGGAGTGAGGGGCATGAGCATATCAAGGCTGCTCAGCGCCACAAAGCAGTGGAGAGCCACAGCTGGACCCACGTCCTGGAGAGTGAAGGGGGCAGGGGGAACTCTGCTTTTCTAAGATAAAAAAATCAAAATGGCAAAATACATAGGTATTTAGAATTTATTTTATTATAATGATTGAGGCACTGGTAGGCTTCCAAGTTGCTTTAAAATTGTAAATATATCAATAAAATATTGTGTTCAACTGATACCTATATCTATATATGTATATGTGCACACGTGTGCACATATCTATACCTAGATAGATATATCTAGATATATATATAGTGGTGTTTCATTTTAATCATGGAAAATCACAGTTTTTGTGGGTTTCATGAGAGAATTTTGGATTTCTAAGAAGAGAAAACCAGGATCCCTGATCATCGGGAGAGGGATATTGACCATTTACACAGGTGCTCTGGGGAAGGGAGTAGTACTTTCATTAGAGCGGCGCCGAGAGCCACTCTAATTAAAGCACCTGGAGCATCTTGTGCATCAGCATCCCCACACTGAAAAATGGCGACAGGGGTACTTTAAAGTGAATGAGCTTTAAAATGCCCCTGCTGCCATCTTTCAGTGGGAACACAAATACACAAGGCGCTGGACTCTGCTGGAGCACAATAATTACCATGCTTCGGCAGGCTTGATTAATTGAGCCTGCTCTGACGCAGTATAATTTCAGCAAGTTGGAGCAGCCTCATTGCATGTATATAGGTGCCCATTATAAGTGGAAAATGGACATTGAAGACATAATCCATTCTTTCATTGGAGAATCTTTCATTGAATCTTGTTTATATCAGTTTAAATCAAGCTAAAAATAATTATGTCCGTGCATGCATGTGAGAGAGAGAGAGAGAGAGAGAGAGAGAGAGAGATGTAACAGGTCAGCAGCACAGGAAGAAATCACTGCATTGCCAAGACATTCAGCCACTGCAATTCAGAAATACCAAATAATCCAGCAGTGCCTCAGAACATGCAACTTCAGTCTCAGGTGTACATTTAAAGACACATTTTTTCCTTTTCTTTAACATTTTTCTTACCTTATTTCTGAAGTCAAATACATTTTATACACTGAGAGAATAAGTGTCCTTCTATACCTGATATATATCATATAGGCTGAAATATGAATTCAGAAAATAACCAATCTATTAAGAAATAGTGCATTACCAGTCATTTCTAAACCTATTTTTAGAAGAATGGAAAAACGAGCCACCATTAGTCATCACCATTGAGTAAAACAACTGAAGTCTCAAACTAGTGCAAACAATAAAATATTCTGGCTCCCCCTGCTGGCTCTCAGTTAGGTACCTTTACCTGTATCCTGTATCAGAAACTGAGGAAATAAACAAGAACAGAAAAGAACTGACATATAGTTATTGAGTTTTTTAATAGAATTCTGCAGGACCGTAAATTTGGAACATTGATAAAATAGTTTATTTTTGGGTTTCTGCAAAGGCACTGCAGTGAAGAATACTAAATATCTTCTTAAATCATTTAACAAAAGTAATTAGAAATTTTGATTGCACACATTTTTTTCTATAAATTCATTATGGCTGCTTTCACAGAAAGAAAATTCATTCTGTTGGTGGTACTAAGAGTATATTTACTTGAAATGAAAAAAAAAACCCACAAGAGGATATTACCAGTCATTTCCTTAACAAATTTCATTCAGTTGATGCTCTAACTGAATTTTGAACAACCTTGTTTGAAAACCAAATGAAATATCTGGCAACCAAATTTCTGGATGACTAAAACTTTATGTACCAATTCAGTTAACTGAAAATAAAATTAAAACAAAATTTCTTCTGAAAAATAAATGTATGGTGTTAAAATGCATAGCGCAAGGATACTCTACACTTTGATTGCTCCGAAAGCAAATAAAAAAGAATATTGTCATGCATAGTAAAACACTTGTCTAATTTTTGGAGGAAAAATAGGTATTACACTCTACATCTCTGAATAGTAGAAGCCATGGACAGCAGCAGCAGCAGCAGGCAAGGGACTTTCCCAGCCCACTGCAGCTGCTGGTGCGCTGGGAAGGAGGGAGCAGACTAGCTATGGGTACCAGCCTCCCCTCGCCCTTCCTCCCCACTGCCCTTCTCCTTGCTATTTCTGAGGCACCACATCACTTCCCTTCCATGCCAAACTGTGTCCCAGGCTAAACATTAACCAGTACTTTGCCAGTATAAATAAACTTATAGTTTAAACATTAGGGGTGCACTGATAGAGATTTTTTGGGCTGATATCAGTGGCTGATTTTTAACAAGCCATATTGGCCAATACTGATCTGAATCAGATATGCAGCCCCTCAGCATGAAGAATGACATCCACTAAGTCTGTTGTAGGGGGAAGGGGGAAGGAAGGGACATGGGGGCAGGACAGATCAAGGCCCCTGTGGTGAGAGAGGGAGTGGGACTGGCACTGGGGCAAGGGCAGGTGCTGCCCGGCTGGGGCAAGACATGGGACAGAGCCACGGCTAATCCAGGGGGGAGCTAGGGAGCAGGGTGGCTCCAAGGCCTCCACAGTGAAGGAGGGAGAGGGAGTGGGTCTGGGGCAGGTACTGCCCAGCCAGGATGGGGTGGGGCATGGGTCAGAGCCATGGCTCATCCAGGGGATGTGGCAGGGGGGCAGCTCCCACTGCTCCGCACACCCTTAGAGGGCGTGGGGGGGTGTGCCCCAGATCTGCACGCAGAGGAAGGCAGGCTGTCACTGCGGGCTGGACTCGGGGTGACGCTGAGCTTTTCCCAGCAGAGGACTGGGCCAGGCTGTGCTCAGGGTGGATGGTGATGCTGGGAGGAAGGGTTGGGGGGGCCTACAACAAATTTTGGGGTGGCTGCAGCCCCCCAACCCTCCTTCCTACCGGTCCAAGCACAGTCCAACCCAATCCCCTGCCAGGAAAAGTCCAGTGCAGCTCTAGCCCCAGCAGCACCCCACCCTGTCCCATGCACAGATCTGGGGGCACATGCCCCCCATACCCTCCAGGGGTGCAAGCAGTCTGGGAGGAGCAGCTCCTGCTGTGAGCTGTGGCTCCATCCTGTGCTCCACCCCACCCCAGTCGGGCAGTGCCTACCACTGCCCCTGCCCCACTCTCACTCCCTCCATCACTGTGGGGGCCCCAATCTGCACCCCCACATCCCTTCTTTCCCTCCTTGCCCCTTTCCCCACAAGAGACTTACCAGACAGACCCAGCTGCTCTCCACGCTGTGGGGCTGTACTCCTGGCTAGCTGTGTGCACACATGCAGCATTTATCAGCCACATCAGACAAAAGAAGCCGACTGCCAATGCTCTCAATTTTCTTCATGTCGGTGCCAATCCAATATAGGACCGATGTATCAGTGCCCTCTATTAAACATTTAACCTTTCACACCCCGAGAATGGACCCATGTGTGTTGCACACCAGCTCAGTCCCATGGGCAAAGCCTGAGATGCCCACCGCATGCGGTGTCTATTTCAGCTGCTCTGGAATCCATGCCTCACCCAGCGCCTGACCTGGCCATTCCAGAAGATGTACCACATATAGTGTACGCTCCAACCAGGCTGGGACTGTGCTGCACATAACACCCACAGACACCGCATGTAGCACAGTCCCAGACCAGCTGGGGGGGAGAGAGTTCCACATGTGGCATGAATCTTGGAACCAGTGCCATGTGCAATACAATCCATGTGTTGCATGTGGTGCCTCTCCAGCCGGTCTGGGCCCATACTACATGCAGGACCTGCCCCAGCTGGACTGTGCCATATGTTGTACCTGTTTTGGCTGTTCTGGATTCCACATCAGTTCAGGACACACACCACATATAGCACCTGCTCCAGCTGGTCTGGGACACATGCTGTACACAGTGTCTGCCATACTACCTTCAGTGTAGATTTTGGGCTGGCTGGAGCAGGTGCTGCGTGCAACACAGATTTTCAAGCGGCCAGAACGGGCACCTCATGCGGTAGATTCAGCATGAGGTGGAGGGGTTGGGGTGGGGGTATTGTCTGTGGACCAGCCCCACGCCATTTGACACCTCTGAAATATGACATTGTCTGCACATTAAGCTATGAACTATATATGCTAAGGGCACTTTGTATACATATCAATTAGGAATAAAGAGAAGTTTACAGTGCACCAGTATCATTACACTTTTCTTATACCAATTAAATAAAGTTACAGAATAAATTATAGGTGTGCATGTGTTTATAAACAGTACTTCATACTGGAGCATCACTGATACACCATCCCGCTGATTTAGACTTTAACTTAATTTTGGCACATTATATTCCATGGAAATAAAACTAATTGTGCACCAGACTTTCAAATTAAAGCTTAAACATGGCATGATTTATTTAGCATTTACCTTCTGTCCAACAGAACCACAGTGATGTATGCTTCTAGCCAAAATGCATCCCATCCTACTGTGCATTTTGTCTTGTATGACAACGTTCACTTGTGAACAAAATGCCTGCCATTACCAATGAAAATCATCAATAAGTAAAATGTTGCACATACATGATATATATTCTATTCAAATTCAGTGTTGCACCATTCTTAGTAACAGTTCATTCCCTCACACTTGTTCTACTTATTTATCATTAAAAGAACAAATGAAGACTTTCCAGACTATATTGGACACTTAATGAACTTCTAGTAAACATACGCTAGTCAAGAACCCTCAACACTACCAGAGGCCCAAAATGTCAAGCTGCAGAAGCCAATATGTAAATCCAGATCAATATCTGAATCCCTGATTAGTCATCTTGATGGTGCAGTAGGAGTTGAAATGTTTAAACTTCAACTTATCACTTAGATTTTGCAAGTTTATTCACTGTGGAGGAAAAAACTGGTGTATAGTATAGTTACAAAAGACTGGAAGAAATTTATCCCCACAATAACGTCACTGATTAAGTGAAATTGCAAAAGGAATTAAAATTTGACATATTATGTTTAGTTAAAGGCCTAACACAGGGCTTGGCAACCCCTGGCATGCATGCCGAGTGTGGCACGTGAGGCCATTTTGCTTGGCACGCCGTGGCCAGCCCCAGCTCTGGGGAGCTGCTGCCAGTAACAGAGCCCGGGCTGCTCCCAGCAGGGCTTGCAGTGTCCCAGCTGCCTTCTGGGAGCAGCCCAGGCTCCCGGCTGGCAGCAGCTCCCCAGAGCTGGGGCTGGCTGCCTCAGGCCCCTCCGTGCCAGAAGCGGGGGAGAGACTGGGGATGCACTGCCTCAGGCCCCTTCCCCACCGCTTGCTCTGAGGCGCGCCTGCTCGCGCCGGTGTGGAGCTGATGCTGGAGCCCAGCACAGCTGTTTGAAGCCTCCTGGCTCTGGGGAGCTGCTGCCTGCTGGGAGCCCAGGCTGCTCCCAGCAGGCAGCTGGGACACTGCAAGCCCTGCTGGGAGCAGCCCGGGATCCAGCAGATACCCAGAGCCAGGGTAGCTGCTGGCAGCCACAGAGCCCGGGCTGTGGGCCAGGGGCACAAGCAGAGCATCCTGCCATGTACCCCTTGCCCTCATTTCGTTTTTCTGCCATGCCGGCACTCCAGCACCGTCTGAGGTAGGCATTGTGGTGTTTTTCAGCACTCTGGCCCAAAAATATTGCCTACCCCTGGTCTAACATAACACAGAAATTCTCAAATTAGTACAGGTACTCCTCACTCAATGTTGTCCCAGTTAATGTTGTTTCGTTATTACATTGCTGAGCTATTAGAGAACATACTTGTTTAAAGTTGCACAATGTTTGGTTATAATGTTATTTGGCCACCACCTACTAATAGGTAACTAGTACTGTGACATAATTGGATTCCTTTAACATAGTTTTGCTTTAAGTCACATTTTTCAAGAACATAACTGCAACTTTAAACGAAGAGTAGCCGTATTTGGTCTAAATAATTTTAACATAGTATTTGGTTTGAATAATTTTTGAGAAGCACTGTAATATCTGTACAAAGACAAAACAAGACTGGATTCCTGGCTTTAGATACAAGTTCATTGCTGGTGTGTGTCCATTCATATGTGTGTGTGTGTGCACGTTTCTTCTGTTGTTTGTTTGGTTTATTTTTTTAAGGTATTTTTTTAAGGTACGAACATACTGTGAAACTGCACTATTCATAGAACCCTATGAATAGTGTATGTCTATGTATACAACATTAAAAATAACTATTCATAGAACCCTATGAATAGAGTATGTCTATGTATACAACATTAAAAATAACTTTATCTTTCAAGTGGGAATCATTTTACCCCGTCTTTCAGATAATCTAAAAAGTATCTAATTGTTGCAACAGATGGACAAGCTGGACATGACAAAAAATGTAGCAAAAACGTTCCAACTTCTACCAAGGATGGATTTGTGTTAAAAGTTGGAGTGGTTTTGCTGTATTCTTCTCAGTTTATCCATACAAAATAATTAGAATGTAGCAGCTGCTCCCCTTTTGAAACTGCTCCAAATGTACTCCTGTCAATATCCACTGTAAGAATATGCTTTCAAACATATTCCCTGATGTTTATTCTTAAGCTGAGGTTATACAGTTTAGATGGAAATGACTGTAAAATGAATACATAACTCTTTGGATCACTGTGCTCAAAGAGTAGCCACCAATGGCTTGCTGTCTAATCGGGAGGAGGTATTGAGCAGGACCACCATTTAATATCTTATGTACCCACCACCCGTAAATGGTTACTGACCCCTGATCTATATAAAAAGTTATTTCTATTGTCTTTATCTGAAGAATGGACAGCTGTAACATGCATTCACTGGCATGTATATGCCTGGAGTCCTGTATACTGAAATAAACAGAACCACATTTCAGTAATTTCATACTGTGCACTTTTTATTATGTCATCACCATAATTGTTCTGATTTCTAAAAGGTTGAAAAAGGAAAATAATTTTTCACCACTGAGTACCATAATATTGCTAAGGTCTTAGATGCATAAATGCTGGGAAAGTAGGTATCCCCTAGCAAATATAATTTTTGCACCTTGAACATATACAGACTTATACAGTTTTAAAAACTAACATCATGTGGGCATGATCCCAAAGTCAACTGAATCCAGCACAGACTTCCAGCAACCTCAGCAGTTTTTCAATTTGCTTCTAAACATACAGGACAGCTGAATTGCAGCTGCTTTACTTTACAGTATACCTATTTGAATTTCCCAGTTTCACATATATGGCGATCACAGTGTTAAACAAATTTTATTATTATAAAGCCATCAAGTATTCTTAAACACATACATAATTACTAATAGCCATGCATACCATATATCAAAATCCAAACCACTTTCTCAGGAATTACTTGTTCATTTATTTTAAACAAAGTGCTCCTTTCTATTCATATAAATACAAAAAAGCACCCTAAACACAGATTCACAGTTCTCTGCGAAGTAAAGCTGGGTATCAATGGATATTTTGGCAATGCATAAGATGGGATGAGGGTATCACCTTAAGAATGTGTATATGCCAATTCACAAACCTTTAGGCACATACATAACTTTAATCATATTAGTCCTATTCCCTTGGTTAACTATTGTCTCCTTGAGTAAACAATTGTTTGCAAAATTCAGGAGACTGGACTCTATGACCCAGAAGGCCCCCTTCCAGTTCTATGTTCCATTTCACTGACATTACTTCTGTGATTAAAGCTATGCACATGCTTACACATTTGCATATCTGAGGCCCCTGGGAATGCCTATATAGCACAAGGCTGGGCCAAAAGTGCCTTGCTCACTCTACGTACACTGGCTCCTGAACTGGAAACAGTGCTGTTGTGTTAGTGTAGCATTTCATAGGCACCACTGCAAAGGAGATACTCTACTTTTGATTCAGAAGCAAGCACACATGAAGCAGGTAAGGTGCATCTCAGTATGACAGTCCCTTGAGCTTCACAGACACACCCCTATTGATAACACAGATTTTTATGAGGAAAAAGAAGAATTAGGAAAAGAACTAACATTTTATATAGTCATGTCAGAGTATTTGTATGCTAAGTTTCATGTAAATCACATTAACATTTACAAGTAACTGAAAAACAAATTTTACACAAGACAAACCCTTAACTAAACTACCTTAGCATATGCCACTACAGTAAGGTTTAAAAATAAACCTTATACATGCACCTCAAAAATGCAGCAGGCATTTCTTTGAAGTTATCATGCTTATGTTTACTGTACCTGAAAATTTCTGTACCTGTCACGCTGCATGTTAATGAAAAAATAAGACAGGGAATGTTAGGTTATTTTCATATATCCTTTGTATAAGCTTTCATATATGAAATTATACAGTTTCATTGAATCAGAACTAGCAAAAGTGGTTCAGCATCTTTAGATAAGGAACTATATCAGTTGACCATGATCAAAATAAAAGCAAGTAAAAATATTCTATTTATCTCTCTGAAAGACATCAACCGAACACTCAAACAGCAATATTTCTTATTCTTTTCTTCTCAACACATCTGTTTGAAACCCCAATAAAAGCAACATATGTTGATATACAAGCTTCCCAAAAAATGCTCTCATTCTAAACACACACAAAACCGTACCAATTACTAACACTAATCTGGAATAAGAAACTCATATACCACACATACATTTCTATTGAACAGGATTTCAAATAAGAAAGGTACTTAAGTATTCTCCCATCCTCACATAAATTTAAAACTAAACTTTGCAAAAAGAATCAACATAGATTTTTTTTGTGCTAACATTAAAGCTTTAAACACTCCTCCAGGAGAAGGCACACTGCCCAGTGATGGAGCTTAGACTATTAAAGTAATCAATTTACCTTCTGTTTTGGACCAAATTCTGCTTTTACCCATCTATAACAGGCACATGCGAACATCAGCAGAAGCCTGTTATACACATCCAATAGCATAACCTGGTCTCTTGATTTTAAAATTAATTTTAAAAAAATCTCAGACTCTCAAATGTGAGGTCTTAATTGAAATACTGTCTACATAACATAAATAAACTACTTAGTCTCTCTCACACACACAGAGCAGTACTTACGTCGTTTCTGGGAAACAGCCTGCAAACATGCAGTGACAATATCACAGTTCTTCTGCACTTTGTGTAAAAGCCTATCTCTCTGTTTCAGGTGACGAAGCAACTTTGCTGACTGGACACAAACTCTGTAATTCAGTTCTTGTTTTATAGCCATCAGTTCATCCGCATCTGTCAACAGACAGAAAACAAATTACTATAGTTCAGGCCAAAATATACATGACTTGAATCCGCTGCATCTACTTCAGTTGCCAATTAAAGGGCCTGGTTCTGTAGACATTTACACAAAAACCCACTCATTTGAATAAAAGGACATTGAATGGGACTATGCATATGAATATAAGCGCATTAAGGAACACAGTCAGTCAGTAACTCTGACTTGGACGCATTGAAAAAAGGTAGTCTCCATTCCCCACACCCCAATATAGGAAAGCATGCTTATTAATGACATATGTAACCAAAAGGACATAAGTCTACTTCCAAAAAGTTGCTTATGAAAAATTAGTGCCTCTGTTTCCTCCCTCTAAACCAAGGCATGCAGACAAAAAAACAAGACACAAAACAGATTATACAGAAAGGTGCAAGTTTATTAGTTTAATGTGGTAGAGAGGTGCTATTGCACCAAATGCCTGCTCTTAGACACCAGGCTTTCCACTGGTTCCAGTGTGGGAAGTACAAAGCTCCCATCAGATAACCAATAAGCCAAGTAGATGACACCAGGATCTTGTATTTACTTCATGGAGCTGGCCTTTTTATCCCAGTAGTTTATCAGAGATTGCCACTAGTCAGTGTACATTACATTTCTAGATACTAAATTTTTAACTGTGCCTTCCTGATTTTAACAAGGAAGATGAGAAGGAAGATCACCAGACCTTGGCTCAGGAAAAAAATATTCCCATAAGATTGAACAATAAAATACAGCTCTTGTGCTACAAGTAGGGGGAGAGAGAGAAAAGGACAGCTAAGAGAGGCAAGAGGCTTTTAAAAACCCAAATAAACCAATGGCTAGACAAGGGTTTAGGAGACATAGGAGAGCTAATCAGGGTGCCTCTTCCCCTCTGATCCATGTAGAAGGTGGAGATTGTGAAGGAGACAGCCCTTGTCTTGCTCAGCACCCTCTCCCACCCACCTCCCTTCCAGGATATGCTTGCCATCCCCTAATCAGTATCCCCACCAGCTAATGGGAGAGAAAGGCAACTTTAGAAAAAGTCTCTTAACTTGAGAGAGGGAAAAAAAGTAGTATTCCTGTTACCACATAGGAATGATTAGAGAAGTGAGATGGATTTTTTCTTTCTTGTCTCTCTCAGTTATTTGCTAAGCTCCAGTTAGAGTCAAGCAAGCAAGCAGACATGTAGAAGCCCTGGCACATTTGAGGTCAACAGAATATATATTCTAGAATAAAGTCAGTCACATGTTGAAACTGAAAATTTATTCTACACACTTGAAGCCAAGGAGGAACTTGGCCTGCCTCTGTAACATCAGGAGTGATCCCTCATTAAGTAGCCAAGTACGGAAGCAGAAAGCACAGATTTGAATGAACTGGCAGATTTATTCACTTCCTGTTTTTTTCCTGACCAAAGCATGACTGATTTAACACTAGGAGCCTTTGGACAGGCTAACTCAAAGGAAGCACACAGCAATTATAAGAAATACGTTAGTCTGACTATCCAGTGTCTCAGCTGTGGGGCTGATTCATTTAAGTAGTGGCTGGGTTCAGGGTTTCCAAAGCAGCAGGAAAATGGTTTAATAATTCTGCTGACATTTTTTCTTTTATGTCTGTTCGATTCCCCCCTGCCTACTTGAGTTATATACAAAAACAGCCTGCCAGTAGCTACCCTCAGAGCCCCAGATGATGCCCGTCTCCAATAATCAGGTAGAAGGCAGAGTAAATGTACACCTTATACACCAGAAATTCCCAATCAGGGTGACACTACTGAGGAATGCCGTCAGACCCTTTCAGGGGTGCTGAGGGGTGCCGCGCAATGTTAGAACTGTTACATTTGCAAACATAATTCACAAGATAAACCCAGAGATTTCAATATAAATCCATAGTTATGGTCTTTCCTAGTTCTTTGCAACAGAAAAACCACTCTATTATTCTTCTGTCGTTAAAAAAAGAGGTTAAGAGCTAGCATCTTCTGAAGGGTGACTCAAGTCTAATAGTGTTGAGAACCACTATTATAAGCTAACCAAAGTAGATCTAGAGAGACAGACAGCACACGATCAGGAGCTGTCCTGAGCTGAAGCTCGCTTCATCAGATGCTGTGAAATAACCTGTAGAAAGCCGACTATGAGAAGCAGAGAGAAATTAGACAGCAAAAGATGAGGGAGAAGGAGGAGGAGAGAGGGGAAGAGGGTGTTAGCAGTTTGCCTCTCCCAGCACTCTCTCTCTTTTCCATACCTCCCCATCCTTGTCTTTTATAGTCTAATCTCTCTTTCTGCCAATCCTTTCACAGCATGATGAAATAAGCTTCAGCCCAGAAAAGCTTGTGGTAGGTAGGTACATACAGGGGCAGATCTACGGGGGTGCACTGGTACAACGGCACCCTCCTTTGATTCCTGCTCTACCCAAAGTTTAAAACCAACTGCCTGGCAGTGGCAGCAGCACTTCTAGTTAGCTAGTGCTGATGGAGTCACTTGACTTCATGGCTAATTGTAATCTACCGGATCCCTTTCAACTCTTCATTCCTCAGCCATTAACAAGCCTCTCTTCTTTTTAATGGTCTTGATGTTCCACCCATCAAGCCAGCCTTTCTTCCGCAATTCCACTGTCTGTTAGCAGCTCCCGGTAAGGTAACCTACCTAGCATTTCATAGCCCTGCTGAATGCTTTTAACTTGAAATAAAACCATGAACTCAGGCATGGAAGTAGCTTTCAGTGAAACTGTGGATATGCTGCCAAGATGCTCAAGCAAGGTAGATTTTGTTTTAGGAACCTGAAAGAAATGTACATTTAATTCTAATGCCAACAGCATTAATGAAACTATTTTTTTAAGTATTTTTGCCTTGTGTGTTGGGTTTTTATGCATAACATAGCAAATGAATGCACATTCCAATCAAGTTATTTTGTTTGTGCTTTGATCTTAAACTGAATAATATACATGTAGGCCCCTCACATATTAGTAAAGCCTCTACTTTCTTTTTATGTGGAGAAAAATATGTGCTGTTATAGGCAATGGTGCACCATGCCATCTGCACCCCTCTTCTCAAAATCCTAGATCCACCCATGTGCGCGCACACACACACACACATCCTTGCATGCATGTACACACAGACACACACCACACACTCACATGCATACATATGCACACATGCAGGCACGCACATGCGCACACACACACACAAATATATAAGCACACATATACAAGTGTGTGTGTGTGTGTGTAGATCTAGATTGATCTATAAAACTGATCTATCTATAGATCTATAACACTGATCGATCTCTTACATATCATTCATACATATTATAAATGATATATATAGATCTATCTATATAAATCTCCTTTGCCCCATATATAGATTCATAGATAGATCTATATAAATCTGTATATCTATCTATAGATAGATCTATATCTATATATCAATGTATTTATATCTATAAACGATGGGTAAAATATCGGTTTTACCCAAAGAACCTAGTCACACACACGCACACAGGCAGTCGGGCTGCGACCCGTGCAGTGGCGGGCGGGTGTGGCGGGGCGGTACCTTTGCGGCCCAGGTATAGCTGCTGGCGGCGGGGGCTGGGGCGCTGCTGCAGCTCGTGGAGGATGCGGCTGTGCGTGCAGCCACCGGGGAAGGCGTCGGAGCCGGCGGACGCCTCGGTGGAGCTGTCCAGGCTGTCGCGGTGCCGCGCGGGGCCGCCGCGGTACAGCTGGGTCAGCAGCCCGCTCACCAGCCGCGACGTGCGGCTGCACCGCCCGCTCCTGCTACTGCAGCCCGTC
>NW_017729022.1:22483854-22484175 GCF_001723915.1 Gavialis gangeticus | reverse complement strand
CCCGTCGCCTCCAGCCCCGGCTCCTCCTCGGCCGGGCTGTACGCGCCGTCCGCCTCCGCCTCCGCCTCAGCTTCAGCCTCGGCCCCGGCCCCGGCCCCGGCCCCGCGCCGCTCCATGCCGCCGCCGCAACCGGGCACAGTTCCGGGTTCGGCCCATTCGTCCCGGCCGGGGGCGCCGTCTCCAAAGCACTTTCTGTGCCTGACGGAGCAGCTGGCGTCACCTCCCCCCGCACATAGTGGTAGGCGCCACCTTGGCACACGCCGCTGCCAGCGGGGCGGGGCATTTCACCTGCGGGGGGGCGCACCTGCTGGGCAGGGGGAG
>NW_017729022.1:22468639-22478854 GCF_001723915.1 Gavialis gangeticus | reverse complement strand
CGGGGGGTCGCACCTGCTGGGCAGGGAGAGCGCAGCCAGGACAGAGCCGGGGGGCAGGAAGGGACCAGTGCGCTGGTGGCTTCTGGCCTGTTCCTGACGCTGGTGTCTGGGCTTGAGCCGCCTCCTGCCGGCAGCAACCTGCCCTCGGTGCAGTGGAGCAGGGCGGCAGCCGGCCACGTCGCTCCCCCCCCCCCCCCCCGCGCGCAACCCCCCCCCGGGGGGGGGGGGCGGGGCCGGGCGCCCCCCCGCCCCCCCCCCCTTCTTTTTCCCTTTAAAAAAAAAGGGGGGGGGGAGGAACCGGCCCCTCGTGGGGGGGGGGGGGGGCCCCCCCCCCCCCCGCGCGCAACCCCCCCCCGGGGGGGGGGGGCGGGGCCGGGCGCCCCCCCGCCCCCCCCCCCTTCTTTTTCCCTTTAAAAAAAAAGGGGGGGGGGAGGAACCGGCCCCTCGTGGGGGGGGGGGGGGGCCCCCCCCCCCCCCGAGCAGGAGCCGCTTACTGCCTCGCCTCATTTTTTTAAGAGGCAAAGGATAGGGGCAGGCCGTGGAGGCAGCGCAACCCTCGCTTGCTTCTTGCCTGGGCCCCTGTGCAGCTGCCTCCACGGCTTCCACCTGCCCTTCCTACAGGCATCTGGCTAGATGCAGCAGCAGCATTATTTTCAGTTCCTTTCAACATTTACTTACAAAAGAAAATAAAAGCTGTGTTATCATTTCAGGCAAAGCCCTTGTCATACCAACCCTACCTCATGCCTGACCCTCATGGATGCAACATAGCTTCTGATGTCAGGATGAGAAAGCTGTGCTTCTGGTGCTATCTCCCTCTTCCCAGTGGCACCCACTCCACAGAGAACATATTTTCCAATATCTGTTTATTACACATATAGCATACAAGTGTTATATAAACATAAATTATTATAAAGGTGATATCTTCATGGCTGAATATAAGGTTTTGCAAAGGGGAGGCAGGTGCAGATGGTGAGTGCATAATGCCCATCTTTCTCCAGTTAAAAATAAACTAGAAGCATCACTAACAAGTGGGGCCCTAGAGCAATATTATTCAATTTAAGATTGAAGGGGAAAAAAACCTTTATTAGAATGTGCATTAATTTGCTACATCATATACATACATACACACACCTTCGGCTTACATTTGCCTAGTTTGGGGTGTGTGTGTATGTTACACACTAGGCAAATACAAGCCAAAGATGTTATGTCATTAGTTCTGGAGTCATGACAGTTGAATGTATGTCTCTTTTTCAGTTCATAAAACATAATCAAGCCTTCTCAAGCATGGGAACAGTGCCTCCTGTACTTCATTAAAAGTGATTTCCTCACCTGAGTTAATGTTGTTAACTAGAGACAAAAATAATCTCCAGAGCTGTGAAATGGGAACAGCTAACAAACAGCATCATTGCAAAAGTAAGGAGAGCTGGAGTAGCAGAACCACTAAGGGCCATTTAAAAGGAAAAGGGTGGTTAATACCTGTGGAAGGGAGGGTTTAGAAGAAATCAAGCCAATTATAATGAGCCATTAAGAATCAATTGACTTCCTCACTGCTGCCTGAATACAGTGTTGCTGCCACTGCCAGGCAGTTGGTTTTAAATCTTGGATGGACCAGGAATCAGAGAGGTGCCAGCAAACTCCCCTCCCCATCTGCTCCTGTATATACCTATTAACAATCTGATTACATAGATCAGGTAATAATCCAAAGTCCTAAGAGTTGCAGACATCACCCCCAAGTTCTACGTGCATTCATATCCATGGTGTATGTGAGTGTATTTAGTTACAGGATCCTCCTCCTCTTGCTATGGTGTGTAAGGGCAGAGCAATGAAAGTGCATGGCTGCAGCTTCAGAGCCACAAGTTTGAGCCTTGCTCTGGATTTGCACTGAAGGCCACCCCTAACTCTCTTTCATATGGCATAAAATATCAACTTCCAAATGTATGAGCCATTATCTGGTATTATTGCTCAAACTGGGCATTTGTAAAGATTGCAGCTTTCCATTAAGTACTGTGCTGTTTGTTGGACCTCGCATTCACTTCACAAGACGTTCATCTTGTGCAGTGTTGTTTTGAAGCTTCCGTATCCAGACCCCAGTCAGTTCAGCTTGGCCCACACTTCTCTGCCAAGGCTGTGCCCAAGGGGGCCTTGTCTAGTGTTGGTATAAAATGCTGCAGGGATAGGTCTCACTTTTCCAAGCGATCGGCCCACCCTGTTGCTGCCCAGTGGTAAGGACCACTGGAGTCTGCACCAGAGGTGCACTGTGCCGTGGCTCCTTTCATCTTGGTTTCCCTCTGCATGTCCCTGCCCCACTGCTGATGGGTACAGGGGCCTTGTTGGCCCCACTGCTCACCACTCGCTCCTGATGGCCAGGAGGCAAAAACTGCAGTTTTCAATATTCATAGATTGTAAGGGACCACAGAAGATCATCAGGTCCAGCCCTCTGCACCAAGCAGGAAAGATAACTGGGGGTCAGGTGACTCCAGCAAGGTGACCGTCTGTCTCCTCTTGAAGATGCATATTGTGGTTTTTGCTGTCCATCCAGTCAGCTGCAAGCAGCTCACAGAAAAGTCCTGGCATTGGGGAAAGTGAAGGGTCACCAGTTATAGGGGGTATTGGGAACTGCACGAGCTCATGACACAGAGGAACAGGAAGGTGACACACAAGCAGCTTGTGTGGTGCAACGGGAAGAGGCCAAGGCCCAGTACGTGCACACAGGTCACAGCAACACCCACCCTCCCCGCGCACTGTGACCGGGTGGCCATCGCTCAGCCTCCTGCGGGCTGAAAGCAGCCAGCCGACTGCATACGAGGCACACTTTTTCACCACTCACTGCCACAATATTTCTAAGATTTGTGGTGTATAAATGCCGGGAAAAGGACGCATTTCCTAGCAAAGAGAACTTGCTAGATCTCCCACTCCGACCCCCACCTAAAGCGGCGGCCGGCACCGGGCTGCACACCAGGCTTCCGCGGCCTGATAAGCCCAGTGCTAACTCGGGGCATTTGCAGGCACTTAATGCCGCGCAAGGAGCTCGTGCGGCTGCCAGGGTGCTCAACTGCGAGCCAAGCGCCCCTCCTCGCACTGGGACGTCTGTGAACGCCGGGGCGTGTCCCGGGTTTGACCCCAGCCCCACTAACCCGCACCAGGCGCGAGGGGGCGGGGCGAGGGGCGGAGCGGAGCGACCGCTGCGGTCACGTGAGCGGCTCGCGGGCCCGGTCAGCTGCTACTGCCGCCGAGGGCGGAGCGGGTGGTGCTGCTTCCTCCTGGGCTGCGGCGGCTGCTGGTGCTGGTGGTCTCGGGGCCGGAGGCGGCCGCTGTTGCGCCCATCGCCATGTCTCCCGCCGCTCTGGCTCTGGCGCTGCTGGCGCTGGGCTGCGTGGAGGCGACCAGCTCTCGCGGCGCGCGGAGGCCCAACGTGGTGCTCATCCTCACCGATGATCAGGACGTCAGCCTGGGTGGCATGGTACGGCCACCTGCCCGCGCCCCCTGCCCTAGGCCCCGCCCGCGGACGAGTCCGTCCCAGCGCCTGCCCGCAAAGCACAACCCTGCCTGGCGGCAGCTTGGCCCTCAAGCAGAGACGCGGGCTGGGCACCTGCAGGACCAACCCTTCCCCTCCCCCCTATGCCCCGGTGCTTCGCCCCCTGGCACAGGTCCCTCAGGCAGGGTCGCGTGTGGCGGGGCTGGATGTGGTGTGCGGGTGGCTGTAGTTCCTCGTCCTAATGGCTGCCTTCGTTGCAGACGCCTCTGAAGAAAACCAAAGCCCTCATCGGAGACATGGGCATGGCCTTCTCCAACGCGGTAGGTACCACAGCACAGCTTGGAGCCTCCCCTCAGGTGTTACCTGAAAGCACAGCAAGCTGGAGCGGCGTTGCAGCACATGCCATCTTACCACTAAGATGGTTTCAGTTCTGAGTCTGCTTCTCTCTGCCCAGATGTGCAGGGAGGAGGTCAGGAAATGAATTTGGTTCCCAGTCGTCCGAGAGAGATGGTTTAGGCTCCTGACAATGTTCGTGGCAGCAAAACAGAACTAAAGCTTTTTCTTTGCAGAGGCTAAAAAGTTGCCCAATAGCGTGTCTCTGTTCTTGTTTACCCGAATGTGCTAAGTGAGCTGATAGCTACTGCTGTGTGTTTAGTGTAACTACAATAACCTTTCTAAATTGCAAGTGCTATAGCACACATGAACCCAATTGTACAGGGAGTCTCAGAGTGGAGGTAAAGACATGGATCTTTGTGTAAATAAAGATACAGATTGTAGCTGTGTGCACCCAGGTCTGGCCTATGTGAATCTCGGCTGTAATTCTGTTGTCAGGTTATCTTTTCACATGGTGCTTGCTGCCATTTGAGACCCGAAATTTTCAGGTAAAAGCTCTGTTTTCAGCTTGTACCTTGTAACTTTTTTTTTTAATCGTTATTATTCTGTTTTCTAGTATGTGCCAAGTGCCCTGTGCTGTCCCAGCAGAGCCAGCATCTTAACAGGGAAGTACCCACACAATCACCATGTTGTCAATAACACCCTGGAGGGAAACTGTAGCAGCAAATCATGGCAAAAGATACAGGAACCCTATACCTTCCCAGCCCTCCTCCAGTCCTCCTGTGGTTATCAAACATTCTTTGCTGGGAAGTATTTGAATGAGGTTTGTTTTACCAACTTTTTGATATTATGGTAGTGTTAGAGTGATGTCATAGCTGTGATAGTCCATGGATTATATGAGGCAAGGATTTCTCAGGGTGTTATCTCTTATTATGCCAACTACATAGTTGGGATAGAGTTAAATAAGCTTTCAAATACATGGCTTTTCTTGTGTTCAAACTATGCAGCTGGTCCAAGGTATCACCCTAAGAAATCCATGCTTTTTATATGGTTTGCCCATATTGTGCTGTGTCATAACTGAATTCTTTGTCCTCTTTCTTACAGTGGACCTTAAAATAAAGCCTAAGTACTGATTTTTGTAGTTTCATAGTTTCTAGGGTCGGAAGGGACCTGAGAAGATCATCTAGTCCGACCCCCTGCCATGGCAGGAAAGAGTACTGGGGTTAAACGACCCCAGCAAGGTGTTCATCTAACCTCTTCTTAAAAACCCCCAGGGTGGGAGCCTGCACCACCTCCCTTGGAAGTTGGTTCCAGACCCTAGCCGCCCTGACCGTGAAATAGCGCCTTCTGATGTCTAACCTAAATCTACCCTCTGCTAGCTTGTGACCGTTGTTCCTGGTCACTCCTGGCTGTGCTCGGGGGAACAGTGACTCCCCCAATGCCTTCTGATCCCCCCTGACCAGTTTGTAACAGGCCACAAGATCCCCCCTCAGCCTTCTCTTGTGGAGGCTGAACAGGTTCAGGTCCCGTAGTCTCTCCTCATAGGGCCTGCCCTGCAGTCCCCTGATCATGCGAGTGGCCCTCCTCTGGACCCTCTCGATGCTGTCCACATCCCTCTTGAAGTGCGGCGCCCAGAACTGGACGCAGTACTCCAACTGCGGCCTGACCAGTGCCGCATAAAGGGGGAGGATCACCTCTCTGGACCTGCTCGAGATGCATCTGTGGATGCATGACAAGGTACGGTTGGCCTTCCTAACTGCCTCCCCACACTGCCGACCCATGTTCATCTTGGAGTCAATGATGACTCCAAGATCCTTTTCCGCCTCCGTGCTGACAAGAGGGGAGTTCCCTAACCTGTAGGTATGGTGCCGGTTGTTCCTCCCCAGGTGCATCACCTTGCACTTGTCCATGTTGAAACCCATCCTATTCTTATCCGCCCACCCTTGTAACCTGTCCAGGTCCGATTGTAGCCTGCTTCTTCCTTCTAGTGTGCCCACGTCCCCCCACATCTTAGTGTCATCAGCAAATTTGAACAGGGTGCTTTTCACCCCCTCGTCCAAATCACTGATGAAGATGTTGAACAGTGCGGGCCCGAGGACTGAGCCCTGCGGAACCCCACTGCCCACGTCCTTCCAAGTTGAGTTTAAAGTAGTACCCCTGAATATTGATAACCTGATCAAAGATTCCAGATTAAAACTGCTATAAGAATGGGGAAGAAAAGAAATAAATACAATCTAAATTTAGATTTTGATTCTTTAAATCCAGTCTAAATTTGATCAAAAACTCAGTATTTGTTTGAGAAGTAGCCCTCTGAGAAATTCAGCAGTTCTGAGAGGTGCTAGATACTGAAGGAATTGTATAGTGATTACTTTTAATAAAATCAATGTGGCTTTATTTCCAGAGATGATGCCTTAAGAATTATAAATAGGGGGTATGGAATACCAAACCATAGAAGAATTACTTGGCTGTTCTTCTTTCATACTTAAATAAATGGGTATGAAGCCACTTACTGCTTGCAACTTGCCTGTGTAGTACTTCTTTCTAAAGCCTTTCTGCTTTTAGTTGAGGCTGACTTGATGGTGGTCTTTATAAAAATAAATAACTTTGGATTTTCCCTGCTGGTATTGATTGAAATGTCTCCTTATAGGCAAGTGTATGCATTAGTGATTTTAATTTCAGAAATGCATGATGATTATGCAAGAGGTATATACAAAATATGTACTAAGGAAATCTAGAAGGTAGGGAGCTGGTACTGGACCTCTCTAGTTAAACTGCTTTGCAATTTTCCTCTCAAAATGTTAGCAGCCCCTTGGAGGAAGCTGTGGCTGTCTGCAGTTTGTTTGCAGCAGGCCTTTAAAATCCAGTAGGGATAAATGTGTAGGACTAGAGATGTGCTCCCAGCTCATCTATTAAATTCAGTTTTGGTCTGGGTGGGTGTTGCACTCTTGAAAACTTATCATTTTCCTTGCATTTCGTAGTCACATTCCTTAGTCAAATTCTAGTGGTACAGGAGAATAACTGTATATTAACATTGGAAAAAACTAGATCCATGCCTCTGCTGCAGTAACACCGGCACAAACATATCAGGAATAACTGGGAACTACCTGAGCAGTCGTAGTACAGTAATAGCTTAAGTAGGCTCTTCTGATTACCCCTGGCCCAACCTAGATTATATCCTGTCACCTCACCTAGATTATGTGAAGCAGGAGCTTTCCAAACTCCTTAGTGGGAGAGAAGCAAGGCAGGTTGGGCTGGATCACCCCCATTCTGAGTCCAGCACATGGCTCTAACAGCACATCTCCTTTCCTTTGCTTTTGCTGAGCACTCTAGATAAAGTGGTAGAAGTTTGCATTGCAATAATGAAAGTTCAGCATTCAAGCCCTCTACTGAATGCATAGGGATGGGAGTTGTTATTTGCAGATGTCTCTGTCCCTTCTAGATTTAACAGCCAAGAATTTGAAAATTTTGGAAATGCCAGATTCAAGACTACCCCAGTATGCATAGTCTTTAGAATAGCCTATATGTAATAATCACGTTCTCTACAGGACTCCTTCATCTTCAAGTGCACAGGATAGATGCATAAGGAGATTGCATGAGTAACTATAAATTGAGCATTAGCCTTGACTTATTATAGGTGGATATTATAAACTGACTTGGGGGGGGGGGGGTACATATTTGGGTAGAGTTTGGCCTCTGGGGCTTTTTGGCTGGTGTTAGAGAGTCATATACAACTGAAACAGCTTTTATCTGAGTTGTACATGAGCTAGTGCTGGGTCACTATTAATTCTCTCTTTTTTTTTTTTCCACCCCCCAGTATGGAGCAGAAGGTGCTGGGGGAGTAGGCCATGTTCCTCCAGGATGGAGTTTTTGGTATGCATTGGTATGTGTTAGTTGTTCTTGAATACCTAGCGGTAGATATTTTGCAATATAAATTTTAACTTAAATGCACTGAATAAGAACTGGTCTTTTCTTGCTTGCTTCTGATAACTAAATGCGATTGTTCCTTCCCTCATATTGCAGTTATAAAATAAACCTTTCTGTGGAGGTTTGTAACATTACTGAGGAGTCTGTATAAATGCCTGAAAACCTAATTAGCTCTATTATAATGCCAAGTCCTTTTGGTATTCTCTCTCATCACTGGTCTTACGGAAAGCAAAGCTTGTAGGATGTTTGCCCTGCTTGGTACTGCAGATACTTAGAGCAAACTGTCATGCAGATGTAAGATTGACACATACTTGCTTAACTTTGATATAGATGCATCAGTCACACCATATTGGCTTATACTGATATTCTTTGATATTGATACAAGTGTTACTGCTGCATGAATTTGTAGCAACAAAACTGCTCCAACCTTAAACCAAACTACCTTCAAAGATGGGCAGTTTAGCTTGCTTGTATCGCTGCAGACTTGCATCCACAACTGCTACTGTGCATTTCTAAAGAGTGGCTTCCCCTCCCTTTTGAAACTGTTAAACTATATATATTTGTACATGGCTTGAAGTATTTGAAGTAGTTAATAGACCTTGTATTTTGCATAAATACATACTGATTCCTTTCTGTTTTTTTACAGGAGAAAAACTCAAAGTACTACAACTACACTCTTTCAATAAATGGAAAGGCACGAAAGCATGGGGAGAACTACAGTGTAGATTACCTGACAGATGTACTGGTAAGAAACTGTGTGACAACTCCCTTGAAGTAGTATTTGGTCACCTGGGGTTGACTTAATTATGTCCAATGTTGCTGTCATTACCTTATGGCATAACTAGTGAAACAAGATTCCATCCATGTTTAAAGTTGGCAAGCTCCTGTATGCAAATTATAAGAAAAGAAAACTGGTTCCAGATATCTTTCTGTCAGCCAAAGGCGTGATCTGGAAGTGACCGCTGATTTTGGTCATGGGCTTAGCACCTGTTGGGTGACACAGTTACTTCATTGTTAGATTCTGCCAATCCAATTAGAAAAAGTATTTGTTCAGATCACAGAGCTGTAAAATGGTTATTTTACATAAGAACCATTAGTGTGTGTTTCATGTAAACAGAGCTACTCTGGTAACTGAGTTAATTCACCCCCTCTTCATACTGGGATGTTACAGAATATCCAGAAATGTGCTTTCAAGGGGTCTTGATTCTCCAAAGAGATAAGTAACTTAGAAATGTTAGAGAACTAGACATAGCTTGTTCAAAGTATGGTCTCTGTCTTTTACAATATACTTTAAAAACCCAGCTAAATTTCTAAATGTTATCAGGGTATTTTTTTTCAAGCTGTCATAAACAGCAAGAGATTTCAACCTTTAGAGAAGAAAAGTGACTGCACTGCAGAAGCAACAAGCCACCTGGTTGGGTACGTGGCTGTTTGGCATTTGACCAGGTCCATAGTGGCGTGTCCTGAAATATATAAAAAGATACTATTAGTCCTCTAAAAGTTAATAAGGCACAGAAAAATATAGGCTGTCACAAGTGTTATGGGAAAGGTACTAGACTGATTACCTTAGCCCTCCCTGACATTTAATTTTTTTCATTGTTTCTGTTTCCTGTGCTGTTCCTGTTATATTTAATGAGTATTTCAGTCCCCAGGACTGGAAAGCCAGTGCCACTCACAAAAATCAAACTCCCCAAACACTTACAACCAATGTGCCTCTATAATGAACAGGAAGATTCCTATCTGGTGGTGAGAGTCTAGTTGGTTTTAGATCTGCTGCCCATTGGACAAAAGTTGTCCATTGCTATGGTATGTTTTGTGAAGTGTGACTAGTGTTTAGGTCATTGAATGGCTCTCTGATGTTGATTTACTGCCATATTCCAAAATTGGAATTGGAAAAAACCAAACATCAGACCCTGTCCCATTACTACCCCCCCTTGCTAAAAAGTCACTGTGTTCTGGACTTAGACCATTATTTCAACAATGATCTCTCCACTTTTTCAAAATGGGGTGCACTTATCCTTGTGGATGTGGTAGCATCTAAAGAGTATGTGAAAGAAGGAATGGAAAAGGGGAAATATAAGTGGAGGGAAAAGGTGGTGGGAGGATGATTTTCTTTATAGCATTTTAGCTTGTTGGAGAGATTACAGAGGGGTTGTAGTGATGTTACTTCATTGTACATAATGAAGCATCATACATTTAAGTGTGGTATGCTGTGGCAGAAAGCCACCTTGGTTTCTCCCCAAAAATCTCTGCCCTGTGACACTGTGATTTAAATCTCTGTGCTGTGACCATTTAATTAGGATGGGCCCAGCACACAGGGGACCACACCCTCAGCCTGTCTCTTTAGGGAACTGGAGCTGGCTGCATTCCTGAGGGAGGGGGGAAACCTGCTCCCTCTGCTTACGTGACTTGCATCACTTACCTGGGTAAGGGGTTTCTACCTGGGGAGCTGGAATCTGCCCGGTAACAGGTGATGCATTTCA
>NW_017729022.1:22451235-22468341 GCF_001723915.1 Gavialis gangeticus | reverse complement strand
GGGAGAGGGGTCGGCCGGACAGAAGGCGCCCCTAGGGAGGCATTCGGAGCCTGGAAGGTGGTTGGGTGCAGGGAGGTGGGCGGCTCAACGCAGGAGCACCCCCTACTGGCCCGCCTCACGTGGTGGAAACAGCGGAGGGATACAAATACCCAGCTGTGTTCCTGAGGTGGGATCTCTGCACCCGCCACATATGCATCCCAGAATGTTTTAGAACTATTGATCTATCCCAATTAACTATCTGTCAGGTGATCTGTGTTCAGGAGATGAGTAGGGTTGGGATGGGTTAATCCTGTTTTTTTGATAAAACAGACTGTAGCTGTACATGGGTGGAATTTTTCCTTGGACTGGTTGGCAAAGTTTGTTATTTTTTTTTAATACTTAATTCTTCAAAGCTTCAGCTTTAATCTACTTAGTGTGCAATGCTGGTTTAGGCAGTCCTGCCAAATCTGCAGCTACACGGGACCAATCAAGAAAGGTTGGAGTGCTGATCTGATGTTTCCTGTGTTGCATGGTATGAAATATAAGCTGCTTTTGCCAGCTAATGACCTGTTGGTGATTAACTTTAGCCCTCAGAGTCAGCATCTTTTGTTGCAGTCCTTCCTGGGTTTTGTTATAGGTTAGGCCTCTGTTTAACAAAAATTTACATGCATCTGTACCTCTGATCCTTTGACAACTACAGCACTTTTCCTGTTCTCTACTGAGGCTCTTGCTGCAAAACTCCCATCACTTAGCTGCGAAGGCATAGATGTTTGGAGCACATAGGAGAAAGTTGACCCTGAATCGTCTATTACAGAAAGTACAGTTCTTCAGAGGGAAGAATAGCGAGAGAGACTAAAACAAGTATGTTGATCAGGAAGAAAAGAGGCGCATGAGATCAGAATAGCAAAGAACTGACTAGCTTGGGGGCAGGCAAAGTCCAGCCTGTGGGCTGGATTGGACCTGCAGCAAACTCCATTTCCCAGTAGCCCCTACCCACCTTGCTGCAGCTGGTTTCCACAGAGACCCCAGCAGTGATGGCACCATGACAATGTGGAGCCGGGGTTTCCATGGAGACCAGCCCCAGCAGCGCTAGTAGAGCACACAGCTCGGTGGGGAGCTGCTCCGGGGCTGGGATCTTACAGCAGTGACAGTGGTCTGGAGCCAGGGCAGAGCTGCAATCTGCACACCTGGGCAGGAGCATGCAGGCAGTGGATTGCAGCTCCACCCCTGCTCCAGACCATGCTGTCACCACTGCAAGATCCCAGCCCCAGCTGCAGAATAGCTCCTTGCCCAGCCATGTGCTCTGCCAGTGTTGCTGTGGGCTGGTCTCTATGGAAACCCTGGCTCCACACTGTCATGGTGCCCCTGCTGCTGGGGTCTCCATGGAAACCAGCTGCAGTGACATGAGCAGGGGCTTCTGGGAAATGGAGTCTGGCTGCTGATCAGGTCCACCATTTTGCCCACCCTTGGACCAGTTCCAAAGACTGGCCAAGAAAAGGCTATGACAGTCTGCTGGTAGATGTAGCAAGTTAAACTTGGTATCATATGGAGAGTAAGATTAACAGGAAAGTCTTCGAGGTAAGACTTACAAATGAGGAGGTGGGAAAAGATCAGATGAAGCAGTTGAAATGAGTGGAGCTTGAATCTGTGCCCAGTTGGTATCCTCTCTTTCATCCTCTTAAAAATGAGTGGAGTCATCAGGATGTGGTTGTAGGATAGATGTAATAAAGGCAGAGCAGGGAATAGAGTCTTAGCCAGATGATCAGAGATCAGTTAAAATTGCCAACTCATATCTTCCAGGCAGAGTACTATATTTTATATACTCCAGTATTTAGAAAGACTTAGGAAAGCTATGAAGAGATTGCAAATGACTATAAAAAAAAATTAAAAAAAGTGTCAGTACAGGCAGGGGTTAGAATTCTGATAACATAAGCATAGTCAGAATGAGGTGAGATCTGAGTCTTTTGAGCTTCGCAGGTCTGAGATACAGAGTGGTATTTGAAGATGTGGAATAAAAGAGGTGTTTATGTAGAAGGAGTGTTTAAAATTAACATGACACTTAGGATTAATATAATACAAGTTGCTAATTCAGACTTAAAGAAATGAAAGCAACTAAGTAGTTGAAGTGCTTCTTTGTGTTCATATATGAACCTTTTAGTTCTGATCTTTGGGGTTCCCTTAAACTTTTGTATTGGGTGTTGTTATGACTAGTGGTAAATCAGTAATTTGTATGTTTGCAGGCTAACATGTCTTTGGACTTCTTGGAATATAAATCTAACTTTGAACCCTTCTTCATGATGATCTCCACTCCAGCACCACACTCTCCTTGGATAGCTGCCCCTCAGTATACAAAGAGCTTCCAGAATGTCAGTGCACCAAGAAACAGCAATTTTAACATTCATGGAAAGGTAAAATAATTTTCAAAAATCTGTACAGATTACCCTGCTGACTAGTGAAAATTAGTACACTGTTAACCTGATTTGGATATAAAATACTATGTTGAAGTTCTGAGAAGATGGGACTGATACTGTCCTGTTGTATATTTAACTATCCAAGATCTTTCTGATAGAGTTATAAGATTATGACCATTCAAAATTTTTTCTAGCACTGTTGGTGGTAAGAGAGTGACTATCCTTACCTTCAGGAACAAAATAAAAGTAGGTAGCAATGGATGCTTGAGACACAAGAACTTTTTTTTTGCTCCAAAACTGGTAGAACTAGTGATAACAGATGTATCAAAGTTCCATATTCATCTTCCGGGCTTAAGATTATTCTTCCAGAATGGCTCATAGTTGCACGCTTATAAGATATTGCCAGACATGACAACTTTGTTCAGTAGACTGTGTTCTACTCAATAGCTTTTATGCAGAAAATGAAAAGGACAGTGCCTTCCTAATCTCTATTAGAACAATCACAATTGTCTTTCTCAACTCTTAAATTGCTCCTTTTTTCCCCATTTAAAAAAAAAAAAGTTTCCAACAGAAAAACTTATCAGGCTGACCAAAAAAAGGTCTCAGTAGAGTGATGAATCACAGGGCTGGGGCCACCAGGGGATTTATATGAACTGGGGTGTCTTTGTCAGACACAATGGTACCAGGAGGATGTCTCACTGATATTAGTACAAAAAAAAACCCTATTTATCTTGGTTGGGTTAAAGTTAAGTCAGAGGTGATATGAGTAAGAAGAAAGCACTTGGAGCCTGTTGGGCAATGACAGAACCTTGAACATTTGTCCTTCAGCTGTTAAGGCAGGCTGCAGTCTTCGCCAGACTTGTTGAATTAGTGTTGTTACATACACATCCAGCAACTGGGACAAACACCTTCCACCGTCATCTGGGAGATGTACCTATTATCTCAAAGCCTGACTACAGTAATTCATGTGGTAGGCCCCAGACTAAACTGCTGCAACTTGTTCAGTTTGTGGCTGAAAGTGAAGGCCACAAGCTTCAGCTAGTAAGACATGCAGCTGCCTCTCATAGGCTCATAAAACTTCAAGAATACACCACATCACTACTCAGCCTTCAGCTCTGATTCAGTTCAGGACCCTGTTCCTAATCTTAAAGGCCCTTAATCAGCTCTAAAACTGCTTCCTGTTTCCATCCTGATGACACCAGTGTGCATAAAGGTTGCTCTGAGTGAATATTAGGAAGAAACTTTGAAAGCTCTTGCTAGAGAGCTCTTGGAAATAACGTCTTGCTGGAAGAGCTCAGAATGATTCTAACCTAACTGTTCAGAGTATGATGTGAAACCAGTCTTATTTCAGTTATGGGATACCTCCTATGAATAGAGCAGGGATGTGAAGAGAGAGGAGGCTTAGGCTAAATTAGAAGTAGATAAAGAAGTAGCAGGGAGTAGAAGTTGTATAGGTTTTGTCTTTTTCCAGAAAAGGAGCCTTACTTTAATCTGAGGCTCAGTTGCTCCATTCAGCACTTCAGAAATAGCAAGATAGAAGAGGATCTATGGGCAGCTAAGTCAGCAAGCAGCCAGAACACAGCCATTGGCTAATAGTGTAGAAACTGCTGTTTTATGTGGAGCAAAGGCAAAAAAATTCCGCATTTGCAAAAACAGTGTAAGGCACAAGCAAACCACAAAAAATCACTTTAATACCTGATACTTACAGTAGTTACTTTGTCCTTAGATGCCAGTGATACACAACAAGGGAAGAGGGAAATACTAGTTTGTTAATTTAATACAAGTGGTGCTGCTGTGTAGTCCTCAACAGTAAAATATTTATTGGTAGACCCTACTGTTCAGATCATTCTTTTAATTGATAGATGAGTGTTGTAGTCTTAGAACTCATCTCTTTCAGCACGGTTAATACAAACTCTTCATTCAGTACAAGCTCAGTTAATTCAGTAGTAAGTGTGGACTGAGGCCCAGGCTGTTAAAGTTTTCTAGGTATTGCAGCACCTTGCCACCTACTTCTCAGCATTGGATATGTAGGATTATCATGTCAATTTATAGGGAGGGTTAAGACACTGAAAAATGTGACAGTCACAAGCAAGCTGAGCAGGGAGTGAGTCAGAAGTGAAGTTCAGATAAACAAGTAGGACTTTGGGCTTTCAGCCACTTAGACACACAAAACAGGAACCAGTCTTACTGGCCAGATGATTGTTGCCCTCTGCTCAAGTGTTGTCATCTTTACATCTCTCTTGGAGTTAGTTGCTTAAAGCTATCCATGTTAAAAAGAGAGCTACCCAAGAGTAGAGTGGTGCTTAGAGAGCTTGCCTGGAAAATGAACTAAGCACATATATGTCCCTACTCCAAAGCAGAGTGTTTCCAGCAGAAGAGATGGAGAATCCCACCCCCAGAATAGTAGATAGCCAGTAGGCCAGAGCATTGCTTGGTGTGGTAGGCTAAGGCTGAAGCTCTTGCTCTAAGACAAGGATTTGAACCTCAGACTTGAATATCTGAGGTGAGCCTTCTAACCACTTGGATTTTTTGGGGGTAGAGAACAGATCTACACAAGCATGTATTGACTGGTTGTTTTGTTTGGATTGGTACCTGGCTTAATCATGTCTTGATTATGCCTGCTAGCCCAAAGTGTGGGAAAGTGCCTACTTTAAGAAATCCAGCTTCAGGGCCTTTTGGGTTAAGAGATTTGAGCAGATCATTGGGTGGAGCGGAGGTGACAGTAGGAGTTATGTTTCTACAATGCAAGGTATACCTGAAGAGGAAGTGAATTTGATGGTGGTAGCACCTAGATAGTAGATTTGGGTATGCCTAGTCTTTTTTTGTAGACTTAACCTGAAAGGAAGGTAAAGTTAGGGAGACGTGTAGATCAAGAGAAAAGGAACCCTTTTAGCTCCTCCACAGCAGTTTAGTTTTCTTGATCAAGCCAAGTCTATAGTTGCAGGCTGAATACCTGGTCTTGGTTACACTGTCGGGTTTTTTTGTGTAGGGAAATTTTAAGCATTTAACAAAAGAAACAGAACAATAACAAAGAGTGTGATTGCTGAATTCAGTTGAACATAAATTGATTCAAATTGTTGTTGTCCACACTGAGTGAAGTCCTGCAGTCTGCAAAAAGAGAGAATGGGAAAGTGAAATGGTCATAACTAAATGACTTGTATGAAGAACTTATGAGATCCATAGTGTTTGTGTTGGGGGATAGGAAGAACTGCAAAAAAGAGAAATTCTGTCACAAAAGATCCTGACCCCACCAAATTCAAGATGAAATGTAGGATGATGAACATTCAGCTCAGGTGATCTTTGTTGCCTTAGGTCTTAAAACTGAAAAGCACAAGCTTTTTATATAAGAGCTTTGGCTAGTAAGTTTTTCCAGAGCTGCTCCTGTTTTTGTACATGAAATAGCAGAATTCACAGGCCCCAGATTGTGACTTCTTTCTTGTCAGGTCTGTGACTGCTCCCTTAGTTTCTATTGCCAGAAGGGGTCTGAATTGGGTAATGGAAAGGTAACCTAACCCTTGAACCAAAGCAAAAGGCCATCCTGTTCTAGGGTAAAAGATCCAAATGGAAAAGCTCTACAAATGCTTTTTACCCTCTATTAAGCCCTCAAGTCTCCTGCCATAAATTTGTGTGGGGTGGCCATTTCCCTTAAACAAGGGTCTGAGCACTCCCTGCAAAGTTCAGTAGTCCTCAGCCCTTCCCAGGCTAAGCAATTATTCCCTTTTGGTGCACCTCTTCTCTAGATGTTGTCCAGAGAGCATGGCAACAAAAGTACACTGGCTCTAGCCTTTCCTACAATGCTGGTAACTTTGTAGAATTTTTCCAGCATTTTTCTCTACTGCCACCAGTCTTTGTCTAAAAGAGCCTGTCCCACAAAGCAAGTGAAGCTTCTGCACATGTCTCTTCCCTGGGCTACTGTACAGTGATCTCTAGACACTTTCAGCTCTGTGTTTTCAAGCTGAACAGAAGGGAGCCAAATCTCTTCTACAATTGCATGATAAAAGAGGAAGATTAGAGCCTGGTCACTTTGTAACCAGGCTACTCTTTAATTTTAATATTTAATAGTGATAATGTGCAGATTTAACCCTAAAGTATTACTGTTGCAATCAAACAAAGATTAGGAATATAAAATTTAAAAAAATTAGGAATTAATATTAAGTTGACTCCTATGTTGCTACTCTGCAAATCTTAACATTTTTTTTTCTTTTCTTTTTAAGAACAAGCACTGGTTAATCAGGCAAGCAAAGACTCCAATGACTAATTCTTCAATACAATATCTAGATAATGCATTTCGGAAAAGGTAGGAACCTGTGCTTGAAAATGTTGAGTAGAATCCCTAGCAGATGAGGCCACACTTGTAAAAATACAGTATTTAAAATGCCTGTAAAGTCTGCTCTTACGAGTTAAATTACCTGCAGTAGTTCTTTTGGTGGGTCACTGGAGGTCTTGCTTTCCATTCTTTTTTTGAGAGACAGATTTATAAGTAGTCTACAAAGCTTTGGATAGTACTTTGCATAACCATGTTAACACGGCATATAAAGGAACAAAGTGTTGCCTAATCTCATAACTGCTTCTCTTATCTTCAGTGCATGAAAGGTTGATGTATGGGAATTCCATGTTGTCTCAAAGACTTCCATATTGAATGTACTTGAGAGATGTTTAACTTTTTATCTCCCCCAGTCTCCTAGCCTTGGATCTGAGAATTGATCTGCATTTTTAGCTTGTGTAGTATTGCCAATAGTAAAGGCTCTACTTTTGCACTCAGGTAGTCCCATTAAGTTTGGTACACTTTTTTTATATTACAGTCTGGTAAACAAAGGAGGAATAGAATCACATTCCTTTTAGTTGTACAGGTTCTGTAGTAAATTTACCATCACAGATTGACAGAGGGAAGGTCCACCTACCTTTCAACGGAGTTTAGTGGTGGCTTCAACCCAGGCTAACCAGTATGGCTGTGGGTATGAATTAGATCCCAGTCTTTAGATCTAGTAACCTGATGATGTATTCTACAGGGATACAGGATGAATCACTTCAGTACCGATAACCTGCCGTTTGCCTCTTCATAATTCACTTTGAGACTTGATGGCTGTGCTTACTGCAGCACAGAGGTATAGGATGTGTTCTCTGACATACTAGGGAGTGAGGCACTTGTTAGGAATGTAACTGCCATATACTTGCAATGCCATCATGCCTAAGTTAGTTTTTAACTAGTAAGTTTGGGCACCAGTAACAGTCTAGCTGCAGCAGCTTGGAACTCAGCACAAGTTAACCACTCAGGTATTTACTTTGCTTGCTGGTAGGGTGTTTCAGCCCACTCTCTGCTCTGCTGCCACAGCTAGATAGTTAGCAGTGCCTGAGGTAGCTTCAGTATGGCTGCTATACAATTAGATGGAGTGTAGCATAGACAGATCCTTAGGTATGGCTTTGTAGTGTGGCTGGTCACTTGGGAGGGAGGCTATCTTGGATTCTAATTTTTACAGTGATGACATCCTGTCAGCTTCTTTTTGGAACATAACATAATATTTTGAATTTGCCGGGAATTAGGCTAGCACCTCATCTGCATTTCAGATCCATTCCAATATATCCGTTAACATTATAGAATTCATAGGCATCCAGGAACTCTGTCTCCAGAGAAAGATACAACTACGTTTTTCAGATATTCCTTACCCATGCATTACATGTAGCAATAATAGCCAAGAAATTCACAAGGTTAAGTAGAATATATTTAAGAATTTTTAGCTGCTTTGTGTCATTTTTCTGTCAAATTCCTAAAAAAAAAAAAAATTAAAAAAAAGGCAGGATCTGAAAGTGCACTGAACTTCATATGGTAGAACTCTGTTCTGGACATGTGACAGGCTACTACCTGCTATTTTGGGAAAGGAAGATGGGGTTGGTTTTTAGGTTGCTGCTTCCTGAAGCATGTAAAAAAATTATGCAGCCAAATCTTGGAGCAAGAACTGAGTTGAGTACATGCTAGAGGTACCCAAGAATGAAAAAGAACTGGATGGTTTAGCATAATGTTTCTATACCTGGGGGAGTTCTCTGCACTCAACCACAGCTATCATTCTTTCACTACTCTTGCTGAGAAGATTGATAATGCTTTAAATAGGAATACACAGTTTTTATACATAAATTGATCCTTGCATTAAGAAATAGTTGGTAGATTCACTACTTTTTCATGCAGAAAAGAATACTTACAGAAACTGTTTAAAAATACTTTCTAGGAGCTCTAGTTCTTCTCTCTCCTAAAAGAAGTACTCATAGGTGGCCTTGCAAGAGATTACTCTGAGAGTAACATGCTGCTTTGGTTACTTCAGAAATGGTCTCTGCCTGCTTCTAGATAAGATTGAAAGCAATCAGCATATTGACTTTCTGGACACTACAGAATAAAAACCAAAGCCAGATGAGATGGATGAAGTCTGCTTCTCTCTTAGAAAGGCTGTTGTTAAAGTGGTATAAGAGAATTCTCAATTTTTTTCAGAGTGATACAGTGGACATCTCTGTATTTATTTATATCATAATTCAAATGACCTACCTATTATTACTGTTTACCACATACAGTTAATTCTGAACTCTGAACACTGATTTGCATTACTTTTTCTCCCATACAGATGGCAAACCCTCTTGTCAGTAGATGACTTAGTAGAGAAACTGGTAAAGAAATTGGAATTCCATGGTGAATTAGATAATACTTATATTTTTTTTACCTCGGATAATGGTTATCATACAGGCAAGTAGACCTGTCCTTTCCCAAATCTGCTACAAACTTCTAGTGAGGTCTTAGAGCATGCAGTTTAATGACTGTGCTGTAAAGCACAGATTATTTGTCTCTGGTTCTGAGGTTCACTTATATAGAGGATTGTGGGGGTTTTCCCTTTTTGTTTTTGGATTTCTTGTTAAGTATCATTCTCAGCTAATTGCTGTACTTATGCATACTGTCTTAAAATACATAGTCCGTTCTTCCATTTCTATTCTGAAATGCCAAGAGGTTTTTATTGGTAAAGTTCTATTATACCAACTCCTACTGAAAGGAAAGAGTTCTCTTCAGGCCTCTCTTATATGTAGTTGAACTTCAACAAATTAGGAAAAATAGTATATTACTTTACGATTAAAGGTTGGAGTCTGACTTCAATAGACTTAAAAAGAAAATCTGTAGGTAAATATAGACTCTGGGCCTGGCTATATAAGATCAAGATAAAAGACCCATTTAACCTAGGTCTTTGGAGGCAGCTGGTGATGAGAGATTTTTTTTCTATCATAAAATGAACAAAACACAATTAAATAGATGCTTCTCTCCAATATGTTTTCCAGGACAATTTTCTTTGCCAATAGACAAACGGCAGCTGTATGAGTTTGACATTAAAGTTCCCCTGCTTGTTCGAGGACCAGGGATCAAACCAAATCAGACAAACAAGGTAGGATTAAAAACAAGGTTACAATAATGCGAGGTCTTTGCATTCTTTCAAAGTAATCCATTTATGAAAGTGGCTGAGCTGGCTAGGAACCTAACCTCCTTATTGCTGAGGTCTCTTTTACAAAAAAAGACTACTTATCCTTAATATTTAACACTGAGTATGCACCTTGTTTGGTGCATAGGTGACCAAGCCTTCTACGTAAATCTGTTGAGGTGCAGGGGTTGGACATTCCCAAAACTCTACCAACATTTCAGAACACTGAAAACTCAGTTCAGCTTATTCACATCAAGGGTGGACATAAGGTGTTGGGCATGTTTTATAAAGGGGTTGAGCCACCCAAGTGTTCATAAAAGAATCTTACTATCTTGTTCTTAAATCACTATCTAGTTTTAGTCTTTCTGGACCCTGATCTTTATGAAAGTCAATAATGCTTTGTTTCCCTTGCCACTCAGATGCTTGTTGTAAACATTGACTTGGGTCCCACTATATTGGATATTGCTGGGTATAACATGAACAAGACCCAGATGGATGGGATGTCATTATTGCCATTGTTGGTAAGTATACAGATGGGAGTAACTAAGCAATCTAGTCAATATTCTTTGAAGAAAATACAGTTTCCTTTAATGATATGGAAGGATGCACATTCCAAATATTCTGTCCCTGATGGCATTTTTGGAGCCGCCTTAGCTGGATGGAAACAGTAATAAAATACAAGTGTGATATTTGAATGCAGATAAATTAGGGTGCTTTCTGCTATAAGCAGGTGAATTTTTAATGAAAAATTACTTTTATTCTTTGATTACTTATACTGCTGGTAACAAATGGCTCCTGTTTTAAAAGGGCCTACTATTTGTCTGCTCAACCAAGTCACCTAAGTTTGAATATAGTATGAGGGCAAATTGTGACAACTTCATATTTTATTCAGCAGAATTTTAATAGGTGGTACTGGAGAAGAAATCTAAGCCTTCCTATAGGTGAACAGAAGTCTTTTCAAATAAAGCTGCTTGTAGCTGATCCTTTACTTGACCTACAAATTGAAAGCAGCCCTTGTGGAGCTACAGGGAGCCATCAGGATTTAAAAGAGGGCAGTCTTAGAATCATAGAAAATTAGGGCTGGAAGGAACCTCAGGAGGTCATCTAGTTCAACCCCCTGCTCCAAGCAGGACCATCCTCAACTAGATCATCCCAGCCAAAGCTTTGTCTTAACCTCCAAGAATGGTTATTCTATAACCTCTCTGGGTAACCTGTTCCAGTGTTTTACTACCCTCCTTGTGAGAAAATTCTTCCTAATATCAAACCTAAATTTCCTTTGCTGCAACTTGAGATCATTGCTCTTTGTTTTGTCATCAGCCACTACTGAGAACAGTCTAGCTCCATCCTCTGTGGAACCACCCATCAGGTGGTTGAAGGCTGCTATGAAATCCTCTGTCTTCTCTAAACTAAATAAGCCCAGTTCCCTCAGACACTCCTCAGAAGTTATGTGCCCCAGCTCCCTAACCATTTTCATTGCCCTTCTGCTGGACTCTCTCCAATTGGTCCACATCCTTTTTGTAGTGGGGGGGCCCAAAACTGAACACCGTACTCTAGATGCTGCCTCACCAGTGCTGAATAGAGGGGAATAATCGCTTCCCTTGACCTGCTAGCAACACTCATACCAGTGCAGTCCAGTATGCTGTTAGCCTTCTTGGCAACAAGGGCACTATGCTGGCTCGCTTTCAGCTTACTGTCCACTGTAACCCCCAAGTCGTCTTCTGCAGAGCTGCTGCCCAGTCAGTCAGCCCCCAGGCTGTAGCAGTGCACAGGATTCTTCCATCCTTGTCCTAATAGAAACTCATGCATTTTCTTTTGTGCCAATCCTCCGATTTGTCTAGGTCACTCTGAATCCTAGCCCTACTCTCCAGTGTATCTACTACTCCCTCCACCTTGGTGCTGAGGGTATACTCTATGCCAACATCCAGGTTGTTGATAAAGATATTGAACAAAACTCTTATTGTATGAGTAATGATAAGAGGGTATCCAGTTTAAACTCACTTTAATTTAAAAATCTTATCTGTTACAGATTAAACCTTTGAGTTTCTATATTGTTTGTATGGGTTTTCAAGTATACACGGCAAAGAAGAAACATGCCTTTTTATCTGTAAAAAGGTGATTTATAAAACTGCAAGTGGGGCAATTTTAAACTTTCAGTCCTTAAAGTTGATTGGATTTTTATTTGATTACGTCTTCATAAGACAATTTTGAAATGCTGCCTCATTTTTTAGCTTTTACATTTGTTAGAGGTCCATTGATATATTGGTCATATATTGGATTGGCACTGATAAAACGGAAAATTAACATTCCCGACAATCAGCATTTTTTGGCCATTGTAACTGATAATGTCACTGGTAAATGCCACATGTATGCGCGCAGCTGCAGCAGTCACGCAGCCAGGAATGCAGTCCAATAGTGACTTGTATCCAGCTAGTAATTCTGGGGGAGACAAGGGACGTATTGGGGGCAGATCGAGGCCTTCAAGAAAGTCTTTATCAGTGCGCTCCTAATGTTTGTATGTGTGTTCATGTTTAAAAAAACAAGCAAAACTACATACCCTCTTTTTAATGACCCCT
Organism: Gavialis gangeticus; assembly: GCF_001723915.1. NCBI lineage: Eukaryota > Metazoa > Chordata > Crocodylia > Gavialidae > Gavialis > Gavialis gangeticus. The sequence continues at coordinate 22,455,933 of NW_017729022.1, read as the reverse complement.
ATAACTCAGTGGTATTTGGCAATTTTGTGAACAGTTAGTAGTATGTCATCCAGAACACTGAAGATCTTTACTTACTGCATTGTCAAACAGCAAAATAACAATAATTATTATTTTCTTTTAGAGAGCAGACAAAAATGTGACCTGGAGATCGGATATGTTGGTTGAGTATCAGGGAGAAGGGCTTAACAGCAGTGATCCTACCTGCCCTGGCTTGGGACCTGGTGTCTCTGTAAGCAGAGCTAAAGTTATTCAGTGTAAATGTATTTGTATGTTTCCTGATTACCATTTTAAAATAGAACCTCTATTTAGAGATTTAGGGTAGTCAGTGACCCTACATGCATTCCTATGGTGTAGGAGATTAAGATTTCTTTGTGGTTTCTTGATCTGTAAGTCAGGCTAGCTTCATTGTGGAAAGTGGGGGGGGGTGTTTGTTCGTTTTAATTGTTTAACATCAGCTTTTTATCCTGGAAACTTCTTAATTAGTGCTTCAATGTCATACAGATCCCCTTTAAAATACTTGAAGGGTTGGAGAATGCTGAAGAATACAGTATCATGTGTGTGAAACTGTAATGGTCTCTTGACACGGCCATTTAAACACATTCTTTAGGTGGAGATGCTCACTACTTAGTAGGGCTGTTGTTACCAGGATAATAGACAGTTTTATATTGGTATTAGATGGTACTAATGCATAAGCTGTTTTGATGCAGTTGTTAGGCCTGCATGCTTCTGTAGTGATAAGTGTAGCAAAACTATTGCAACTTCAGTGCTGTTTCATGCAGGATTAAAGTTGTAGTAATTGAGCTTACTTCTATGTCGCTATAGGATCAGGCGGATGTAAGCTTTATAATGTAACAACCAATGTGCACTCCTGAGCAGCAGCAGTTTCCCCCTCCCTAAAAGTGTTAAAGTATGCTTGTCCACAGCCTGTAATACTGTGAAACTAATGCAGACTTATGAATAGACTGAAGAGGAGGCTATCTTACGGTATTAGTTCTACAAATACCTTGCTGAGATAAACATTTATACTGGTGTTTAAAAAGGACAGATTACTTAAATCTATACACTGAGGTAATTTCACTCATCTGGATATTACCCTGGAAGGAATCAGAAGTAAAACTCCAGCAGTGTAAGTTATTCTGGTTTAGGTGCAGGATTAGATCACCTACTGTGAGAGCTTCCTCAGGATAGCTACATGGCATGCTTGTCTGTTCCTGATCACAAGTATGCTGTTCAAAATAGTTTAACTCTTGGACTACTATATTCCTTAGAAAAAATAATTCAACCATAGAGACAATACCAACAGATTCTCTCTCTGCCTGAAGAAGAGTGTCTGTGCCGAAAAGCTTGCAAAGAACAATTTTTCCAACTATTGAGTTAACTTATTTGGCAAATGTGATATCTTTTATTAAACTAATATAATATATTTTCTAAGGCAGACAAGGTTATCTGTAGTAGAACATTCAGCTAATGTAGAGAAGATGCATTGGTTTGACTATCGGAGAAGGCTGTCGCATTTAATCTTCAGTATTTTTTGTGACTGCTATGTGTTTAAGCTGCTTTATTTTGTCTAGACTCTGGCTAGAGGATTAAACCAGGTCAGCATGAAGAGATGTTTTAACTTTTTTTCCTCAAATTATTTCTTCTGCAGAATTGTTTTCCAGACTGTGTTTGTGAAGATTCCTACAACAACACATATGCTTGTGTGAGGACACTGTCTGCTTCATGGGATCTCCAGTACTGTGAATTTGATGACCTAGAGGTAACTTTTTTAAAAATATCATTTAACAACTCTGTGTTTAAATGTTTGGCTCCCCATCTGCAGTTATCTCGCTGCAACAGATGTTAATTATCATTTAGTGCCTGCCTGAACATTTTATCTGGCTTCAAGGCTTGCATAAAGTACTTGGGGAAAGGAGACTAGCTCCACTTCTAGGCTAAATATTAGATTTAATTGCTGATAGAAATATTTAACCAAAACATCTTTTAGGTTCCAGAGAGAAGGAGATAGATGGGCAATAAAATTCAGCCCTGGAACAATTCCTACTAGCACCGAAGGTGACTTTGACCCTAAATGTTTTAACTTTTAAGTGGCAGAGAACTCTGCTGTAGACTAAACTAATGGCTCTCCACAGTCTTGTGTGCACAGTGTGTGTTTTGTTGTGCTCAGTAAAATATTGCAGCACAAGAGAGCTTGCTAATAATATTTTTGCTATAAAATATAAGCTTACCTTTTTCCACCAGTATATTTAACTGACATTCCATTACCACTTAAACACGTGGTCTTCTGACGCATCAAATTTTTCTCTCCAAAACTTCAGCCTGCTTTGTAGGTGATGCAGGCAGAATGATTCACATGTTAATATGTGGAGCAGTGTCTCCAAAAATGTATTTTGGAGCAGACAGCAATGACAGTGTTTGTTCCAAGGCAGATTTTTGCACTTCTACAAAAGGGGAGATCTGGGAACACTGCAACACCTTGCCACACCCTAACAAAATGCCATCTTCTCTCTATTCACCACAATTTCACATCAGACCTCTTCCCTATACACTTCAGGGCTTTTTGGAAAGCTTGTCTGGAATGATTCATTATTGAGTGGGAGAGAGCATGCTATGTAAAAGCTAGCCTATATCAAGGGTCATAGTTAAAGCATCACCTATAGCTCTTTCCTGGTTTTCTGGAGTTTGGCAGCGTTTAATTAGCAAACCTGGAGGAAAACAGAGCACTGAGCTTGTGTAACTGTGACTCCAGATCAGTTTTATCTGCACTGTGGTGTTCACATGGAAAAGTAAATTGCTATCATCCTGTCTTATTAAAATAAAGCAACTGCGTTAGCCTTTGAGTTCCGTTTCAACAATTATTCCACTGACCGATTTTGCAAAGATCTGGGGTAGATGAAAAAGTGTTTTGCCAAGGTAGAGCTAATTAGCCATGTTTTAACCAGTTGGAAATAGTGAAGATCAAGTGTATGCAGTTAATTCAAACATGACCATTGAGAAAAGACAAAGTAAGCCGATTTTTAATGGCCTGATCGGTTTTACACTAAAAGAATGCTAGGGCTACAGAAAGACTTAAGAAAATTGGCTTAAGAGAATCTGAGTAGATCAGACTTTCCTCTCTTTAGAAACTAATTAATCTATTAATTACATTACTAGAAAGTTAACTTCATGGCCAAAACTTCCTTCCTGGCAGCCAAGAGTGGATGCTATTTGTGGTGTATACAAGGGGTGAAAATGGGAGCTCCCATATTCCTTTAAGGCAGACTCCAAAGCTGATCTACAATATACTGTAACTCATGGTATGCTTCAAAGAACAGTCCAAGTGATTTACAGCCTTTTTTAGGCATATCTAAGCTAGTCTGTATCTAGCTAAGCTAACAACTGTCTGTAAAGATGCAGCTTCCTTGTCTTCAGTGTGGGTTGTACAAGCCTGCTCAAGACCCTAGATGCTTGGCTAAATGGGCTGGACTTGTGTCTGAGTTGCTGCATCTCAGTACAGTTGTTTACAACAAGTATGTACAGCTTGACTACAAGCTTTGCAGGAGTTTCACCCAGAGCTGAAATCCCATTTAATTCATTTTTTTATTTTTGAGAGGAAGAGGGAAGGAGAGAAAAGTGAGTGGATGTTAGATTAATTTATTGTTATTCTTGTATGTACCTTTTGGTATGCCATAAAATGACTTTCGTGCAAATGAAACTACATATATAAAACTTATTTAGCACTTCCCCAAAAATGTTTTTGCCTTCAAATTATAAATTAGGGCAGGGATCATTTCTTAATGGTCTATAAAGCACCTAATATGTAGTGAATGGTACAAACTAACTGACAATATATACATTAAAGCTAATACATAATACTAGAAAATAAATTGTCACACTTTTCTCACAAGTAGCGTACAGACTATATATTAAATAGATGATGTTTAATATAATAATACAGGAATTGTTTCTCTACTTACACAGGTGTTTGTAGAAGTCTATAACTTGACTGCAGACCCATTTCAGATTAATAATATTGCTAAAACAATAGACCAGGAAATTTTAGAGAAGATGAACTATCGACTTATGATGTTACAGTCATGCTCTGGAGCAACGTGTCGTACGCCAGGAGTCTTTGACCCAGGGTAAAAACATTTTTTAATCTTTAATTTTATGTCTGGTTATATTTGTATATAGCATCTCAAGAATACCTAAAATTAGTTCCTTTGACATGTAGCTCTACTTATGAGATTATAATTCTATTTTTCATTTTCATTAAGGAAAAAAGGAACCTTTACCTTAGAGAACTAGTTGATGCTGCTGTAAATACTTAAATTCATAGAGATTATCTAGCAATGTATGTACTTGGTCTGAAAAATTTGCCTAAATGAAAACTCCAGTGCATACCTTCCAAACAGAATTATGAAAATGGCCTCTCTTGTCTTGGACAATCCACCTACACTTTTAGTCTATCAATTTAAGTTTAAAATGTAAACTTAAAATTGTTCAGGCTAAAGATAGATAAATAAACAGTATGTGGTATCTGTTAAATATAAAAACCTATCAAATACAAGCTCAGTAAAAATGCTAATGATACTTTAATGTAATTCAGTCAGCCATTGTCAGGATTAAGCAGGGGTGCCACTGAGGAATCTGGGGAAGGGGACTAGAGATGAGCTCTGGTGGAGCAACTTCTGGTCACAAAGGGGTGCCCCAAGAGGG
>NW_017729022.1:22433312-22446235 GCF_001723915.1 Gavialis gangeticus | reverse complement strand
TGTCAAATATATGGCCTGTAGAGCCCTACCACCCAGATCCTGGCACTGTCCCTCCATCTGGTCAAAGCCACATGAGGCACAGCATGTGCCTGTGGCATAGGGCTGGTCTGTATCTGGTCCACTGAAAACATACCAGAGTCACCAGCTGTTCTGGGACCTGTGCTGTGTGCAGCATGGATCCTAGAGTGGCCAGAATGGGCACTGTCTGGCCAGAGTGACAGCTGCGCTGCATGTGGTGTCTGCCCTGGCCACACAGTGCCCACTACAGCCAGTCTGAGATCTGTGCCACTTGCAGCAAGGGTGCTGCATTCAACACGGTCCCAGAGTTACCAGGGTAGCCACTGCATGCAGCATTGTGTAGCTACAGCTACTCCAGCTGGACTGTGCTACACGCTGCATCTGTTCCAGACAATCCAGGATCCGCACTGCATGTGGCGCAAGTCTTAGCCACACTGCTCTCTGGCCTGCAGGGCCAGATGAATTTAACAACCCTGGCGTAAAGATTTCTGGCTATTCATTACTGTATGCAAGGATTTTTCTAATTGAATAGCTATTAAAACATATCTCTGTACTTTATATCTAAGCCTTAACTAATCAAGATAAGTAATAATGATAAACTATAATTTGAGCTTAATCATGCAGCAAACCCTCTTGTAAACAAATAATTTGTTTACTCTAGTTAACTGTTGCGTTGCTTTTGAGCTGAAGAAACCCACTTTTTTCTTGAACTTTCACAGTACTTAAAGGTGAAAGCATAGTTTCAGTATAACTTGAGGCTGACCCCCTGTGTGATCCCTTGCTTTAACTACAGCAAAACCATTGAAAATGCAGCTCCCGGACCCTTCTGACACACTTAATGCTACTGCTGACATTCTAAAATCATTGTAGTGTTAGCTAGAAGTGGCACTACTTTATTTCTCTAAAGTGGTTTGTCTATTTCTATAGTTCTAGATTACTGTAGTGATTAATTAAAGCATTGTTGGTGTGGAACGCAAGTTTTTTTTCATTATATATTTACTAATTTATATCCTCCTAGCCAAAAGGCTCAGAGCAGCTTCTGCAAGTAATGTTGTATAGTAAAATTTTTCTTAATTTGTTATCATAAATACATTTTAAATATTCAGGCCCTGTTCTGTATTGCATACGTATATTGAGTGCTGCATTGTTAAATTTTGCAGTGTTTATAGGGATTAACTGTAGCTCACTTTGCCTTTTCTCCATCTTAGGTATAGGTTTGACCCACGTCTGATGTTCAACAACCATGCTGTTCAGGCTCGCAGATTTTCCATACAGTCTTCCTAACAGCATTTAATCATTTTATACAGCTGGCTGCCAGTGGCCATGTCCTCAGTGATTGCAGCAGGTCTGTCTCTAACCTTCACTGATTTGCAGCTGGAAGACTTGATCAACTGGCTGTTCAGACCTTGTTTTTGGAGGGGAAGGAGGAAACCCTTATCTCTAGCTGGTTGCCTTGTGCAATATGTGTGTTTGATAACCAAACTGTAATTCCAAACTCAGACATGGCTAATCTCTTTTGCTCAGACGTGATTATCACCTTGTCTTTCAAGTATCTTTTAATATTGCAGGGATAGGATTTGACCTGTAAATCTGAACTTCATATTTTGTTTCAATATGAATAAAGATAGATGACGCATTGAATCAGGTTAACCTGGACAGACTGTATTGCACAGAGAACTCTACCTGTATTCACTCCCTCTTAGACAGACTTTCCTAAAATCTAAGTGTGTACTTGCAGGTTTCCAGTGTTGATTTCCATTGCTAACCTGGAGCAAACTTCCATAATATGTAAAGCATTAGTCAGAACTACAGGATCCGACTAGGATCAGCAACATATTAACCTCCATCACTGAGACCGTTTCACACTAGGCTAGTCAGTCTCACTGGGCTGCTTTAGTAACTTTCAAACAAGAACATAATTTTATAGTAGTTCCCATTCAGAACATAAAATCAGTTAAGAGAGATCATTGGAACAGCTTTTAGAAGTTTCTAACATAGGCTTTTTGGCATGCTATTTCAAAACAAAATAGTGTTGAGACTAACCTGAAATGTTGGGTTGAAACAGTGCCTGTATGTTGATCGCAATGAGCCAGCTGAACTTCAGAACTGGAACAGAAATAAATATCAGAAAACAAAGAGAAATTGGGCACCACAATAGTCTGTCATATGTCTTCAGCCTCCAGGTGTCTTGCAAATGATTGAAGATCTGATCAACATAAACATAGTTTTAAATTGATTCTCTCTTGAGAGCCAAATAGCTAAAAGCCTTACTCGTCAGAAATCATAGTAAGATGACCAGTTTGGGTAGATGTAGCGCTTCCCTACATAGAGCTGCTTTTATGTTGACAGCTATTATCTATCTATTAAACTGCATTAAGTGCCCCTTACACCAAAGAACTGCAAGCCAGATTTCTGACCATGGTAGGTTGTCCAGCTTTCTGCTTTGATGAGATTCAGTTGTTTCTTCAGCCTACTGATATTTTCAGCTTTCTAAAGACTGCTTATATGAAACTCACAGATGATGGCTCTATCTTATGTGGAATATCAAATTCTTTTCTAAAGTCTAAAAAACACCAACATTCAGCACACTTTTTAAAGAGTTCATCTGCATAGAAAAGGAAGTTATTCAGAGTGGCTGCTGAGAACTGACTGCATTGTGTTGATGTCACAGGATCCAAGATTATTCTGCTCTAGGCTGTAAACTGTAGTTTAGTATGGAAACAAATAATTGTCAAATTGAGCTGTTGCAAATTTCTCCTTTCTCTAAGTCACTGGTTTTGATATAGTTACCAAGATATCTTTAACTCAGCTCCTTTTGTGGGGGAACATTGCCAGTTAAACAAAACCTTTTGCCAAGAAAGTATTTCAAATAGTCCCAAACATTCTATGATTTTTTTTTATAAGTTTAATTGCATTAACTTTTTTTTCATTTCAGTGTTGACATATCTGAGCCACTGTCTATGAAGCCTCTGCTATTCATCCTTCTTCCTTTTGTAGAAGGTAGCATACAAATAAGCGGGGGAGGTAAATTTACCCTTTCCCGTAGGAGTAAACTTTCATGATGCCATGCTGGTCAGGTTTTGAAGAGATTTAAATTCTGATTTGGAATGAGAAATTTAACTTTAGAGATTGGCAATCTGGAGATATGTGATGCATTGAACATTTATTTCTGCTGCAAAATCTCCTTAAAGTTGTAGGATCCAAACTTTAAGGGTGTGTTCCTATATGTATAATCTTCAAATCCTTTTCCATTAAATTAAGTGAATACTTTTGTGTTCCATTCATCAACTAAAACAATGGCTTTCAACTTGTTGTTTCCTTCTCCATTTGCTACCCAATCTATCCTGAGCAAATGTCCTTCAGTGTCTGGCATCTTCTGCAAATAGATCTCCTTGCTTATCACTTTTGTCCCTGACACCTTGTCTCACCTTAGTAATATGGTAGGTCCTGAGACTTGTTCCTACTCAAACTAAAAGCTCACTTTAAAAACAGTTTTGTTCTTTCACTTAGACTTGAGTTTTACTTTTCAGTTGAGCTCACTATATACTCTGGTTGGTAGCTCTAAGGTGTGAAAGGATGGGGGATGGAAGCAAGTCCTTAAATCAGGGTGACTGAAAGCTAATGGACACATTGCTAAAATGTGCTTGCAGGTTGTGCAGCAAGAGTTTTAGCTTGTTAACTTAAGTTGAACTATGTAGTAGTAATCAAGGCCTAATTTTGGGTTGGTTGGCTTAAGTAGCTCTTCTGTGTAGAAAAAGCTATTGTAATCATGACTAAAGGGTGACTCAATATAATTGCTCCTTAATGTTAGGTTTCCTTACTACAGTATGCTTGGTTGGAAGGGGAAATTTAACTGCTTAATGATACATGTTTGCATGTTCTACCCATATTGACATGAAAACTGATTGCATAGAACACACACTGAGTCAAATGAGCAAGTGTTTCACCCTTATCTAACATGTTCAACATGCCCCCCTCCCTTCTTTACCTAACCCTTTTCTTTGCTTATCTTGAGTCTGCCATATACCAATTTGAATTCTGCTATAAAGCAAGTGTGATTTGTCATAGAAAAAATGTACACATCATCATATTCCACTAGTGAGTTCTTTTCTGAGTTGCCAAAAAGTGTGTAAATTTTGGGGGAAAATACTTCTGAACAAACCTTTACTTTCAATGGCTTAAGCCAACTAACTGTCAAAGACAGGCAGCAATAATTAGATGCCTTGTCATTATAGCTTTAAGGTGTCTGCTCTAATTTAACATAGTGGGCTCTTTTCCAGGAAACAGTCATTCTTACTGGTATCTTTCACCCTTTTGAAATGGTCAGTGTTCACTTCTGGTTGTTTTTTTTTTCTTGACACTAGTTGAAATAACCATTGTGAAGGAACTTTAACATACAGCTGGGTCAGATTCCAAAACAGCAGGCTTCAGTCATGAGGGCCTTTCTAGATGTAACATTTGATTAAAATGTTTGAACACGGCTGTTTTTTACTTGCACCTTATTATTCAAGAGCCATCTAACGGGTGAGTGAAGAGGCCTTACTGAATAGTAGTCTCATTTCGGTAAAATGTGACTTTATTTTAAACTACCCAATTGTTTCCCAGGCTCTAGCCTGATTTAAAACAGAGGTACTATGTAGTATAAAACCTTGCAAGACGCATTCCTTTATTACAGTAGGAGCAAAACAAATCTCTTACCTAACAGTATTGCCACTTGCATGAGTGAACACACTTAACAAGTGCTTGCAGAGTCGATGAACTGATTTCTCATGGCTCGGGGAGCAAATGTTTTAATGCTGTCCCCTATAGTGTTTACCTTGAATCATCTACAAAAAAGGCAAAATAAGTTGTTTAAATTAAAATAATCTGATAAATACTGTTTGGAGTGATTACACTATACAAAGTAGATACACAAATGTGATTGTTACACTGCTGAAGATAATTCTTAAATCATTAAAATGCAACTTTATTTGTATTCTTGTCCATGTGGCATGTGATTGTACCACCCTCTGACTTAGTTCTGGTTTTTATTCTACTGTACCATAATTGTACTTTGATTAGAAAGTGCCCTTCAAAAGAACCCTGTTCACTGCTGCACTTTTAAAAAAGAAAAGAAAAAAATAAACTGTCTCCTATGACTATCTCATCCTTTCATTAGTGACTGAAGTTAAATATCTTTGAAGCACCAGATATTTTTAGAGGTCTGATGGTTTATGTCCACCAAATAAAACATGTTGCACTGGTATCATTTATAAAGCCTAATGAAATCCTTCTTTACGACCAAAACAAATCCTCTCTCTTGTCCTGTATCTTAGGTAGACAGCTCAGAACTCTGTAGCTATCATTTAAGAATTAATCAGGGAGGTATCTTGCAGCTGTTTGTGGCTGGGTTTGAATGTAATTTTTCAACAAGGGTTAACTGGAGGCCTGTTTTAAAATGGGGTATAGCTTAAGAGTGCCTTTCCAAAGGGATTTTACTGGCTGTTTTATACAGGAAACTAACTGTGCTCTAGGGGTGCCTGTAAATGTGCAGGAAGGCTGCTTCAATGCACTGTAATTAATTGAGTCTGCTGGAACATGCTAATTGGCATGCCTCCACTACCATTTTAAAGTGTGGGGATGCTGATACCCAAGATGCTGCAGGCACTTTAATTCGAGTGGCTCTGGGAGCTGTTCTAATTAAAGCCCCAATGTAAAAACAACTTAGGAGGCTTGTTCTTAAACTGGAAGCAGTGTAGCCACCCTTGTAGGGTTTGAGTGATGATGGTAGTTATAGAATCATAGAAAATTAGGGTTGGAAGGAACCTCAGGAGGTCATCTAGTCAAACACCCTGCTCAAAGCAGGAGAGTCCACAACTACTCTGGGTAATCTGTTCCAGTACTTCACCACCTTTCTAGTGAGAGAGGTTTTTTCTCATATCTAACCTAAACTTCCCTTGCTGCAACTTGAGATCATTGTTCCTTGTTCTGTTATCTGCCATCACTGAGAACAGTCTAGCTCCATCTTCTCTAGATCCACCCTTCAGGTAGTTGAAGGCTACTGTTAAATCCCCCCTCAGTCTTTTCTTTTCTTTTCTAGACTAAATAAGCCCAGCAATTGTAGCAAAGCTTAAATTTCTCCCTCAGCCTCTCTTCATAAGTCATATGCCCCAGCCCCCTCACCATTTTCATTGCCCCTCCCCTGGACTCTCCAATTTGTCCTCATCCTTTCTGTAGTGGGGAACCCAGAACTGAACACAGTACACCAGATGTGGCCTTACCAGTGCTGGATAGAAGGGAATAATCACTTTCCTTGACCTGCTGGCAACATTCCTACCAATTCAGCCCAGTATACCACTAATCTTCTTGGCAACACAGCCATACTGTTGGCTCATGTTCAGCTTATTTTCCACTGTAGCTCCCAGGCTTCCTGCAGAGCTGCTGCCCATCCATTCACCCCCAGCCTGTCAACCGGTGCATGGGGTAATCCGTTGAAAGCTGATAGTTCCACGTGGGTGACCTAACTAAATACAGTGGAGAATGCTTCCTGTAGTAGAATCCACAGCATTGAGCCAGCCCAATCTAGCCATGCACTGCTTGGAAATTTGGTGGCAGGAGAACGGTAGCAGTATCTGTAAGCACTGCTCCCCCACTACCAAATTTCTGCACCCATGGGAAACCCCACTGGCCAGAGGATGTGATTCAGTGGTCTGTATCTAATGCTGATATAGTATAATTTTTAATGCACATTTCCATTTGGGAATCACTGACTTAATGCTGCTGGGATGCATCTCCCTTCAGCTGGGACTCTCAGCATCTGAAATCATCTCTTGAAGGTAGGCTCATAAACCCTGTACTTTAAAGCACTCCTACAAATTGAGAGGGTTTTAGTCTTACTGTTCAGTCATAATCACCAGGTTACAGGCTATTTCTGATCTAGTTAATCCTCAGTTGAAACTGTTTTACTTCATGCAGAATACTTCATACTTGCTCTTCCTTGATGAATTTAGCTTTCTAGTCAACTGCATGCGTTAGGTGGAAAGGGAAAGACTGGCCTATAGTCCTTGGAACAGGGACTTGGCCCACCTCTGTCTCTGGGACATGCAAAGTACAGTAGTTTCAACAAGGTAGTTGAGTGCCCTTCCACTCTAGATTGCATATATAGTACTGTGTTTTGACACTCACTTTCCTCTTAGGAGGATGCAGATCCAAAGCTTGCCCACATCATTCTTTACCTAGCTAAAATGGGTGGAGCAGAGGCATCCCTTGTCTCCTACAGCTGCCCTCTGAAGTGGCTGCACAGCTGTATTTGGTACAGAGCCAATCTGCTAAATGTGATATGAACTTGCACTATGTCAAGTCTCTGAGCATAAATGGGTATATGGATATATAGTCATGGCTCTGGAGAGGCTTAAGACTCAGTTTCCTGGGTCTGTCAAAACTATAGTGCTTTTGGGCATACCCAGAAGCAGTATTGCAGGGATTAGGGAGCTTAAAAAATCTATGTTTAGGGTCCACACACTTTTTGCAGCTCTAGCTCCTAGTTTTATTTAGTACTGTATAAAATCATTTAGCCTGTGCCAGTAAGAAACAGAATTCTGTTACACAGATGCTGTAAAACACCCTACAGAGTCCTAAAGCAGCTCTTTAAATGTATAATAATTATAAGCATACTCAAAGCTAACTTAAATGACTGAGTATTGGTCCTACATAGAGCAGATGAACTGCAGCATAGCTTAAATTTCTACCTCAGCCCTATTTTCCCCTGTAGTAATGTTTTTACTACTAAACTTCAAATTAGTGATAAGCAGCTTTCCACTGTTAAATTAAGGGTGAAGTTTACTCTGTTGTAAATTTAAGACTGGATTATCAATTCAGCTATAAGAGTTACAATATAATGTGCAAAAAGGAACATTCTGAAAAATGCTTTTGCTTCTTTTACAATATGCCCAAGCAAAGGACGGACAAAACTTAAGTGTGGCTATCATTCTGTAGCACCACAAAAAATGGCAGTTCTGTATTACCCAAATATACTTCTTTCCCATTGTGCTCAAGAATACCACTAATGGTTCATGTTACACTACCATCAGGGTCATGGAATGGCTCCATAAATTCTCCTTTGTTGTTATTTCTAAGAAAAAGCTATGTTTATAAAGAAATATAGAGTGATGAGGGAGTATTTGTTTAAAAACAAACCAGACAGCTGTTATTTAAGAACATGCTCTGTTCAAGGAGGAGCTATTGAATACAAAGGAAGGTACTCTATAAAGTAGTAAACTTGTTCTGTTACAAGATTCTGTTTACCCTTCTGGTGAATTCAACTAGAGCTAATGATTGTCACTGACCTGTGTAACACTGGCTCGCTGGTAAGGCCAAATACACTCTCAAGAAAGTAGGCTTTGCTGGGAAAGTCATGGGTTAAGGCTTTCAAATAGCTGATTTTAAAATGTGTTATTAAAATACAGAAGGTGAGTACTTGGGGTATAAGATTTTTTGATTCGAGGATTGTGGGGCGGGGCAAGTCTTGTCTTTGTATAGTACCTAGCAGAGTAGTGTTTTGGTAAACAATGAGCCCCTTGTGGGTAACCACAATCGGAGCTTGTCAGGACATTTTTCCTGTTCCGTGAAAATTTGAGATTTTAAAAATTTGTTGTTTCATCCCAGAGCAAATGTGTCAAATTTTCAAAATGAAAGCCAGGGGCAAATACTCATGCACCAAGACACTGGCCTGGAATCTGGAAGAAAAAGGCCTGCTCTGCACTTTCATAGATTCTAGGGTTGGAAGGGACCTCAGTGGGCCATCTAGTCCAACCCCCTGCTCAGGGCAGGCAAGATAAAGGGTCACCAAACCTGGGTTCGTTTAAAGATTTGCTGATGCAGCTGTGTCAGCTAGGGCTGTGAAAAGTTGCCACCCCCGTTTCCACAGCCATACCAGCGAAAACCACTTTATCTGGATGCCGAACTGCCAACAGCTTCTGCTGGTTTTGCTAATGCATGCAGAAAACCACCTGGTATATACTGGATTTCCACTAAGGGGCTGTACCTATCACCATAGCTGTTAGCACAGCTGTAACACAGGCAAGCCCAAATGGTTTGCTGGAACACTTCCAACCAATTTAGACAGAGCAGTAATGCTATACAGGATCTCATTTACTTTTCCTTTGCAATACATGTCTTCAGGAAGGGCTAAAGACCTACAGCATCCAGAGGAGGAGGAAAGAAACCAGGAAAGTGAATAGCAGATATTCCAACTCTGCGCCACTTTTTGATAGTCTGATATCTCAGTAGCCGGGTAGGGTATCCACAAATCCTTCTTTAACACCTGCACTGATCCACTTAGCCAATAGCTGCCAAAAAAAGGCAAATTCATATTTTTATGCTAAGTGGCTACTGAAAAAGGCAGCAAATTGAAACGGTACAGAAGATTCCTTAAAATGTAAAACAGAGTTGGGCAACTTCAGAGTGGCCAGGGGCCATATGCCACATAGTGCACAGGCTCCCTGGGACCTCTGCCCTGTGCAGTTCACCTGTCCTACCTTCTGCCACCACCCACACACACACTGTTGCTTCTGTCACACCCAGCAGCATGAGCAGCACCAGCCCTCACCTTAGGGCCTGAGCCCCTAGCTGGCACCCCTGCCATGACAACGGTCAGCTCACCAGGCCAGACCCATATCATTCTGTTAAAGCAAACATATTCACAAGGCTTCCTCCTACCATGCTTTTTTGTCCCCAAGACCCTAAGCATGGCAGTAGCTGGGCAGGAGCCTGCAGGCCATATGTTAACACCTTGCAGGTCAGGTGTGCCCTGCAGGTCACCAGTTAGGCAGTCTTGATGTAGATGAAAGGGCTTCACCAGAATCAGCACCTTTATATAGACCTATTTCAACTAAAGCATTTCCACCACCTGAACACCCATCAGCACCCTAGGTCATTTATCATTTATGTCATTTAAATCTGTTTCTCAAAAGTGCTGCAAAATGAAGATGCCAATATTAAATCATGTAATACCATAATGAAACATTAATAAAACGTCAATACTAAAATTAGCTCCAGTTGTGTAGCTCAGCAATATTCAAGAAAAGAAACCTATGTGCTGAATTCTTTAAAGCCACCATACAGTGTAATACACTTTGGAGAACTAGGAAAACAGTGATTCCATTTAAAATGAGAAAGCCACGTATCTCAATCTAAAGAAAATGACTCCTGCCTAATAACATAATCATACAGCAATGTGTACCCCCTTCCAGAGGCCAGCTTTAAGAATTCAACAGGTGCACATTAGGAAGAGGTAAACAGAATAATCAAGATGGTTTGATGGAATTAAGAATGGGCGTAATACTCCTACATTGGCAATTATGTAAAACAATTATTTGAAAATGGGTGGAATGAATTTTCCACCTCTACTTATGGGACACCTTCATTCAAAGTCAACTAAAATCTCAAGTACTTCCCTTAGAAGAAGGTATTGAAAACAGAACAGCTTCCACAAAATTTACATGTGCTCATTTCTGCTATTAATATGCTGTCTTCCTAGGGAGAGAAAGCACAATCCTATTTCAGAAATAAAAAGCTTCTGCAGATGCTTGCCAGCTCCAGCCCCGCCACTGATACTGCCAGTGCCATCTGCATCAGTATCAGATGCTCCAGCTCCAGCCCTGCCGGCATCTGCAGGTGACCCCCTCAGACTCAGGAAGCGCCAGTTGTCCATGCTATTTCCCTTGTACAGGCCACTGAGCACAGTCCTGGCTGTTCTTGTAATAGGGTCACACAGGCCAACAGGCATCCAAGATGGTTAGTTTCTGTGACCTTAATGAATGCAAATTACTAAAAAAATAGGCTGCAAAAAAGCTTGGCTGAAGTTATTAGTGCAAAATATGTTATGCCAATAACTTCATTTTGTTAAAGCAAACTTTATATAGAGAGCCCTGTTGTCTTAATCAAAAAAGATACAGTTGCTGTGAGTGAGTTGCCATACTCAAGGAGTAGTCATCAACAGCTCAATGTCTAGCTGGGAGGAGGTTTCAAGTGGTGTTCCCCAGGATCTGTCTTGGGTCCAGTATTATTCCACATCTCCATTAATGATTTGGACAATGGGATTGAGTGCACACTTAGCAAATTTGTGGATGACATCAAGTTGGGTGAAGTCACAGACACTTCAGGTCAGGGCTATGATCCAGAATGAGCTGGTTAGACTGGAGAAATGGTCTGAACCACACACTGTTTGGGTCAACTAAGAGACAGGGTCAGCACAGGCTAGATAAGGGGGCTCTGCAGGCTGAATCCAGCCTGCAGGACATATTTTTGACACCCAGAGTAGATCATAAGCTGAATATGAGTCAACAGTGTGCTCTTGCTTCAAAAAAAAAGTCCAGCAGTATACAAGGTTCCTATTCAGAAAGAACTAAGGTTATTTAGTCTGGAGAAAGAAGACATTAGGGTGGGGGATCTGATAGCAGTCTTCGAATACATGAAGGGCACTGATAGAGACAGACTATTCTCTGTGGTCACAGGGGACAAGGTTAGGAGCAATGGACTCAAGTTACAGCAGAGGAAGTTTAGGTTGGAGATTAGGAGGAAATTTTTGACTATTTCTGACTCAAGCATTAGAACAGGCTACTTAGAGAAGCTGTGAACTCTCCATTCCTGGAAATTTTCAACAGCAGGTTAGACTGACATTTAGCTGGGATAATTTAATCAGAGATGATCCTGCCTTGAGCAGGGGGCTGGACTAAATGACCTTGTGAAGTCCCTTCCAGCCCTACTTTTCTATGATTCAATGAACACCAAAGGAATAAAGTGCTCTGCTCTCACTGAACTCCCAGGTTGCATACTAGGTTTCTGACAGTCCTCAGCAAACAGGAAAGAAACCTCTCTGCTGCCTTTAAAATCAAATTATGGCTTGGCTTTGAAACCCATAAATCTAAAACTTGTTCTTCTGCATTTCTTGCTTTGCCAAGCTCCTTGAGGCTTGCCCTCTGTATTGAGCCACTCAGATCAAGAAGGGTCATAATAGCATGCTAAGACAAGTAAAAAAAATTGATGTTTGGCTTCAGAACACTAAAGATCATTTAAGCAAATTTCCTTGCTAAATTCACAGACCTCAGTAGGTCATTGAGTCCGACCCCCTGCCCTGGGCACAAAAGAGAGCTGGGGTCAGATGACCCCATCTAGGTGCTTGTCCCATCTCCTCTTGAAGACCCCCAAGGTAGGGGAGAGCACCACCTCCCTTGGAAGCCCGTTCCAGAGCCTGGCAACCCTTACTGTGAAGAAGTTCTTTCTAATGTCCAACCTAAATCTACTCTCTATCAATTTGTGGCCCTTGTTCCTAGTTACCCCAGGGGGTGACCTAGTAAATAGAGCATTTCCTGCTCAGGCAGCCACAAGATCACCTCTCAGCCTTTCCTTGCGAAGGCTGAAGAGATCTAGGTCCTTCAGTCTCTCCTTGTAGGGCCTTCCCTGTAGGCCTCTGACCATACACGTGACCCTCCTCTGGACCCTCTCAAGTTCCTCCGCATCCCCTTGAAGTGTGGCACCCAGAACTGGACACAGTACTCCAACTGCGGCCTGACCAGCGCAGGTTAAGAACCTACGTGAGCAGTTAGACTTGGCTGACTGCTCCTCCCAGCAGATGTCAGGGTAGTTTAGGTCACCCACGACAACCAACTCTCTCGACCGTATGGCCTCTGAGAGCTGTCTGGAGAATTCCATGTCTAGCTCATCCTCCTGGTGTGGCGGTCTGTAGTAGACCCCTGCTCATCCATAGCTTCTCATCCACAGTGCCAGTGTAAAGATTTATTTAAAAAAATGGTTCTAGATACAATTCCTTAAGACAGATAAAACTCTCTACAAAAGAAGAATCCCTACATTTTTCAAGCTCCCTTCCTTTCCCCTCACAAAAAGGCATCTGATAAAGTAGGTTGCTG
>NW_017729022.1:22425240-22428312 GCF_001723915.1 Gavialis gangeticus | reverse complement strand
TGTGGCGGTCTGTAGTAGACCCCTGCTCATCCATAGCTTCTCATCCACAGTGCCAGTGTAAAGATTTATTTAAAAAAATGGTTCTAGATACAATTCCTTAAGACAGATAAAACTCTCTACAAAAGAAGAATCCCTACATTTTTCAAGCTCCCTTCCTTTCCCCTCACAAAAAGGCATCTGATAAAGTAGGTTGCTGCCCAGGAAAGCTTGTGCCTTTCTGAACAAGTTAGTCTTTATGGTGCCACTTTGACCTGTCTTCTGGCCCCAAAAATTCTTCAATATATAATCAGCTGAATAAAGGAGGAAGAGCACCAATAGCTTATTTGTATGCAGTCCTGTATTGAAATCCGGATTTGACAAAACTGGTTAAGACATTTAAGAGTCATCAAAGGCTCTTTGTTTGGTCAGTGGAGGACAATAGTGTCATGGAGCTAGACTATTTAGATTCACAGATGTAATGTGGTTCTGTGAATCAACATTTCTGTGAAAGCATCAGCAATATCTATTCTCTGCCCTCTCTCTTAAGACTCCTGCACTAGTAATCAGTTAGTAGCAGAATGTATGAGGTGGAAAGAAAGCAAAGGAGAGCATAATGACATCTGAATTCCCAGGCAGATGTAATGACTAGGCCAGCCAGTACCAGAAAGGTAATCAATCAGCTCACTCCAAAAAAATGTTGAAGTCCTAAGCATGACTCCAAATTCAAGGGTTTAAATTAAGTTTATCATTAAAATAAAGCCAACACAGAATAAATTCTGTAACACAGGAAAGAGTACTTGTTATCTCTATGGGATTATTTGTTTTACAGTTGTTTTTTCTCCATTCTTTAAAAAAAAAAAATGAACACAGAAAATGTTTCATAAAGAATTCCTTAAATCCCATGACAATTACTTTAATTCTGAAAATGGAATATTGTGTGTGGAATATACAATGTAATTGTTTATTAAATCACAATGCTGGAAGAGCTTTCTAAGGGGAAAAATAGGTAAATTCCTCTTGTCCATCCCCTGCTGAGCACTGAATGACACTCACACTGGTGCTGAAAAACAGATGGAAAAATGTCTAGCATCCACATCCATGGAAAATGCTATCAGCTGATGGAACAAATTCTCAAGACATCAGCTGTCAGATCTAGATTTAAACTCTTGAAAGAATGATCTCAGATTACTGGCAAATTCGTGACACCTGTTTGTCCAAATTTACTGCTTCAGAGCTGCTGTACACTCATTTTGCCCTGGAAAAGTAAAGGCTGAGCTTTGTTACTCTTAAATATCCAGGCATTCTACTTCTTCCCAGGCATGCTAGAAGCAGCTGAAATTCCCAGTGTTTCACATACCAAAGATCATGCTTGAAAGACAGGAAGAAAGGTCAGACTTGTTATGAGATTTACTATCATCCTATGTATTATCTTGCTGCATGAAAATTAATGCAAAAAGTTTTAACAGGTGTGTATTAGATTTGTCTTCCAAGATAGAATTTATTTCACTACAAATAAATATTAATAATATTCATCAGCATGTTACATCATACTCATATGAAAAAACATTTTTTTTTTAGAAGTAAATCTTATCCCATACTTCATCATTCTGCATAATCAGTAGCAGCAGCTAGTTCCTAGTGCCTGCTTTCCATCTGCCTCTCACCTAAATTAGGTCAAACCAGTATATGAAGCCCCATGTCCCTGAGTTGGATCAAATGCCTCCAAAGGCCAGATCCAGCCCATGGGTCATTGGTTGCCAGTGGCTCTCAACCTTTTTATACTGAAGGCAACCCTTGGAAAATGCCAGCTTAGTTTTCACTTGTTTTTTTTGACTACAGAAAGATCACAGAGCAGTTCTTCTGTTACAGAGAACTCAAAGACCACAACAGCTCAGAATGTTTTTGACAGTATGGATTCCTCTTTGAAATCTCTGGTTTATCTTGTGAATCATGTTTGTACTCGGCACCCTGGTTTAGAACCACTTCCCTACATAGTCTCTCTCTCCCCTGCAGAAAAATAAACCAGCATAGGAGATTATCAATCAAAAAGATTCATAATAAGGTAAAAGAAGCAACTTCAGTTAGGAAAAGCTTGTCCAAAGAGACCCTTTATACAACATTGCAGGAGACAAGGGAGAATACTAAAGGGAGTTAATTCCAAAGATGCAGTTGTCTTAACAAGCACAGCACTTTAAGGACAAAGACACCAACAGGTTGCTAATAACAGGCATTGGAAGATGTAGATCAGGGGTTGGCAACCAATGACCCATGGGTTGGATCTGGCCTTTGGAGGCATTTGATCCAACTCAGGGACATGAGTCTTCATATACTGGTTTGACCTAGTTTAGGTGAGAGGCACATGGAAAGCAGGCACTAGGAACTAGCTGCTGCTACTGATTTTCCCTGCAGTGCCACAGTCCACAGCCAGTGCTTTTTCCCACAGCAGCAGGTAGGGGGCTCCCTCTTCTGCCCACATGAGGAAGAGGGCTGACTGCATATATTCCCCCCATGCTCCTGTGGGTAAAAGCAACACCAGCAGTTGCTTTCCCTGTGCAGCTGTTGGGTAAAGTGTGAGCAGCAGCTGGGTCCTAGTACTCACCCTCCATCTGCACCCACCTGCATCTCACCCAAGTGGAGTCAATCTCTCCCTTTCTGGCAAAAGTGTCCAGCTGAGGAAGTTTTACCAGAGCTATAACATTTACAAACTGCATTATGGTGATTTATCAGAACATACTGTAAGTAGTAAGATGCTATCAGAAAATGATCAGGTTACAAGTTTCTCATTCCAGTGCAGTACTTACTTAGCTCTTCGTTCAGTGCTAAAATGGGAGCAGTGAGGAGTGAAGCACAAATGTACAAGGGAAACTGAGCGCAGTTTTCATTCTGATTTTTGTGGAATGAAAGGCAGTAAAAACATGCCATACAACAGCTTTGTAAGTTAAGGCCACATTAGAAACAAGCAGCATACTCCAAACCAAAGATGGCTCTGCAAAAGAACAGAAACCTAGTTTGCAAGTCTTCCTCAGGTGAGGAATATATACTCTATCCCCCCCCACAATACTCCCTTAGGAGCCTCTGCAAATATCTTTCCAG
>NW_017729022.1:22422328-22425229 GCF_001723915.1 Gavialis gangeticus | reverse complement strand
ACAATACTCCCTTAGGAGCCTCTGCAAATATCTTTCCAGATGACTAGCATACCAACTGGTACATCTTCCCTTCAGCAAGTTTCAGGCTCTAGGGCTTTGGCATTTTGTCACGAACAGGGAACATTTGTCAACTGACCTCCATATGCTTGAGCTGTATTTTTAGTGTGAGGAATGTCCATAACATTTATAAAACCATAGAAATGTACTGATGGAAGACAACCTCAAGAGATCTAGGCCTTCCCACCACATACTATATATAGAACACCCCTGACAGATGTTTATCTAACTTGCTTTTAAAAACCTGTAGGGATATTCCATAGCATCCCTCAGGAGCCGATCCTGGTGCTTATCTTTATAACTAGAATGTTTTTCCCAATATCTAGCCCAAACACTTGTTGCTGCAAATGAAGCTGATTTAGGGGGTATTGTTCAGGGACTTATGTGTGGGTTGTTTCTGTGTTTACTGAAAGCCAATCAGAGCCTTTTGGATAGGGCAAGACATAAATCTAATAAATAGCCTGGTTTTCTTTAATCTGCTTTTATGTACCTCTGATTCTATTCTGAAATCTCTCTTCAGGTAGATCTCTATGCTGAATCAAAGAAATAAACACAATCTATTGCCTTATTCAATCCTAATACAAATTTAGGATTGCTATTACACCAAGCAAAAATACCTGGGTTGTGAGAGTGAAACAAGTTCTCTTCAAAAGAGCACCCTACAGATATTAATTATATTGTAGCAAAACGCTATTTAAATATTCAAGCATTTTTTTTCCCCAGTGTGAAATTCTCTTGTTAATTGAATGCCTTATTTAAAAAAAATAAAATAGAAAGGGCAACTCTCATCATTGCCTGTACTCTTCCAATATAAGCAGCAGTCTGGACAAAGCTCTGCTATTTCCTTGCATATGTGAGAGTGGAAGATTTTTAAGAGTATAACATACTGTGTGGACATTACAAGAGAAGAACTGTCTGGGAAGTGCAGGAAAACCTACTTGCAAAAATGATGATTTTTGAGAACAAAGCTTCTCTCATATGAGTCCAGACTGAATTAATGCTCCTATGAAAGCTGGAGGTTCTTGCCCTGGAATACCAAGGGCCCTGTTAAATAGGATCAAAAGCAGCTATTTGGACCTCTTCCTCAAGTTGGTGCCTTGGACAAGATTTCCATTACCTTGGATTTCCATTGCCTTGACTTACATGAATAAAGAGTTCAAGGTCAAATCCTCAGGCATTTTTAGCTTTGTTGTTGTCAGATCTCAATCTATCAACATATTCATGCTGTATTGGTCAATACTGTATTGCTTTAAACAGACTTTCTAACATTTCTACTTTAAGCAAAACGATACATTTTCTCATCTATGAATCCAAGAATAAAGAACACAGAAAAACATATTGAAAGTATAATTACTTCCCAACAAACATTCATGTATTACTGAATCAAAGAATTAAAAAAAAACCCCAAAACAAATGGGGACCTACTTCAGGCCTGTCCAACTTCATAGTGGCCAGGGGCCACATGCTGCCAGGGCTGCACTAATGTGGAACACAGGCCCACCCAGGTACTGCCTACTTCCCACTGCACTGGGCACAGCAACAGTCCCTTACTGCACTGGGGATGTGGGCAGTCCCTCCCTGCCACCCTACTGGGCACACATGTGCTCATCCCTCCCCGCTGCATTGAGTACACAGGTACTTCCCCCTCCCACTACACTGGACATGTGGGTGCTTTCCCTCCACCCCTGCCTCATTGGGCACATATATGTCCCAGCCCCACATTCAGCTCCCTGGGCATGGGCTCCTCCGTTGCACTGTGCTGTGCTGGTGCACCATGTCACAGATTTTCCTAACCTTGTGGCCTGTGCCATGCTGCCCATGGGGCAGGATAGGGAGCCTAGAGGCCACAAACCAACCCCTGCAGGTGTTATGGAGCCCATGGGCTGCCGTTTGGACAGAACTAATCTACATGAATGGTTCTGGATCAATAGGAAGTGGTAAAAGGTTAATGCAAACAATGGTAATAATGGAAGCAAATGAAAATTTACACTTTGGGAAATGTGAGGAAAGGAAAATACATTGCAGAGTCATGTTCACATGGGTGAGTAGAAGGCAGACTCATTTTCTAGTAGTAAGAGTGAGATTTCAAGTGAAATTTAACAGGTTTCTCAGTGCTCTGATAAGTACTGAGTCCATGAAGATACCAAATTATCTAGATAAATGCTTTTAGCACATACTTTCGTTTACCACTTGTTAAACAGCAACACAAATGTGCATGATGGCTCCTTGTGGTCTTTGAAGGCAGATTCCTTTCCAAAGATTTCAGTCTAAATTAAGATAATAGGAAAACACAATAGACAGAGCAAGGACAAAGAACAAAGAAGAGTATGCTTATGTTGTCCTTTGACAAGCTAATTAGGATTATTTTTTTACAGTTAAGTTTATTATGAAAATCATAGATATGCAAGCTCTTTAAATTTTGGTACTTATTGTGGTTTATTCTGTGACAAAAACATGCTTATGAGCTACCTTGTCTGTCAACATATTGGCAATAAAAGTACAAAATATGCTTATTAAATATTGAGCTTAGAGGCTCTATGGAATAGAGCATCCAACTTTTTCTATTTTAATGAGATTTTAAAGTAACTGTCTCAAATTGCACATTCTAATTCTGTAACAGAAAGCTTGCATTATATTATTCAGTTTGTCAACTTTGACAAATATTAAGTTTGTATGAATGGAGTTGAAGGCAATCATGAGAAAATCCATTACCATTAATTAAGTGGTGTCATTTCCAGTGTGCCATAGAAAGTCTCTTTGGAAGTCCAATGTATGTATAACATTTTGGTGTACTAGGAGTTGGTAAAATATTAATGATGAAAATTAAGAAACCTAATTATAATG
>NW_017729022.1:22420611-22422317 GCF_001723915.1 Gavialis gangeticus | reverse complement strand
AATGTGAGGTACTAAATAAATGCATGTTAGGCTGCCCTAATGTGCAGTACCAAAAGCACATGTTTTAAGTTATGCTTAATGCGCAGTAGCCTACTTTACTGCACATTACCATAATCGCACAATTTTTATGTGATGCTTTAAAAAGAAGTAAAATATGCAATTGCAGATTAAAGCATACTTGTAGACACGGCCAGTGACTAGATTATGTTACTAAAGCCAGTATAATTTAAATTTTCTGGTTTAACATTAATATAGGCTCAATAAGCCTCTAAACTGAACATATTGGCAGTAAATTGCATACGCTTTACTGTTCTATATTGATTTAAAAATACGTTTTGCAATAATCCAAGTTACTGTTCACTTGGCACAACACAGGCCTTGCTGCATATAAAGAATAGAAATAAAAGGGGAAAAACTGAAACTGAATCATCAGAATAATATCAAACCAGTCCACTTCAAAATAAGCGATCAAAAACATAACTAATCAAGGTGAACTGGTTTCCACAAACATAGAGAAATCATAAGCAGCTGTTCATCTGAAAGGACTGGAGAATCATTTTCAAGGAAAACAAGGACAAAAGTATCAGGTAGTCAAAGACCAAAGGACATCAACAGCAGCATTATTAAGGCTCTGATTTGTATAATTTTAGTTAGAAATGACCATTTTTTTTGTTAATTCAAAACAGATTATTTTTTTCTTGGATCACAAATGTTTCACTTAAAACAAAAGTAAGGTGGGGATTAGGAAGGTGGCAGAGAAAAAAAGTGTACCGGGGACAAAATGAAGGAAGAGGATGAGACTAGCATCCCTTATTCCCACCTTTGATTTTCTGTAGGTTCCTCCATCTATTCTTATCATCTACAAGTACAAAAATGAAAGACAGTTTTACTCTGGTTTAACTCCCACTTTTTTTTATACAAGACATTTATGAAGATAATTACACACCTATTACAGTTTGCTTCTTGTGTTCATGAGCATAGGAGTAACTAGATCCACAGAGTGCACACAGCATTTCATTTGAAACACCACATGGAAAAACTCTGAATTTAGAACAAAGTTACAGCTGTGCGATTGGAGTAAGGAGGGGTGTGTGGGTGTGTGTGTGTGCGCGCGTGTGCACGTGTGTGTGCACAGCACGTGCAATATAAGCAAAGCTACAAGCTAAAGGGTCTTTATATTCTAACCATCCCCAAAACTGGTTGAAGCATATTTCTACAAAACAGATTTTATTTGATTTTTAGACTGCAGAGAGGAAGATAATGTCGCCAGGGTGGATACAAAGATGACTTCAGAAACATCTAAAGGAACTCCAACAGATTCATTAAGTTAGATAAGAATTTCCTTAAAGTTTTTCTTTTTAAAATAAACCTGTCAGAACATTTGAGGTCATGACAATTAACATCAGTTTGATAAATTAACAGTAAATAAAATCACTGCACTGCATCAATAAACCACCCTCACAGTCTGTAAGGCACCTACAAGCCTGGAAAATTTGTCACAATATGGCCAGGATCAACCTGTGCAGCCATGACCTACAGGCAACGGCTGCTCACATACAAGGAATGGCAGTGTGGACCTTGAACACCACTTTCATGATCTTTCAACGTGCCCTCCTCCACCCCTCACAAGGTTTGCTTCCCCACCTACCCCAATCCAGGCTCTCCCTGGCTCACGCTGGGCCTGGCATGTTCACACCCGCATGGCA
>NW_017729022.1:22399080-22419507 GCF_001723915.1 Gavialis gangeticus | reverse complement strand
GGCTCACGCTGGGCCTGGCATGTTCACACCCGCATGGCATCATTCCCCTCGCCCCTACCTGCACTGAGCTGCTGACAGCAAGACACAGTGACCTTTCCTCCGCAGGGCTCCCCTTCACTTAGGTCCGAGGACTCCATGCTCCTGCCCCTCCAGCCCCCCATGCATGCACTCAGCTGCCTTGAGCACCAGATGGCCATGAAGGCTTCTTGTGGGTTGCCATGGAGACAGACTGGGCAGTCCCGGTCATCAAGGCAGCTGGGCAGCAGATCCCATCTTTCAAGGTTTAGGTAGCACTCAAAAAACAGCGGCAAAAGCCCTGCCTGGACTTGCCAGCTTTGTCTGGTCTGAGCAGGAACACGCCCCAGCAACATGCTGGCAAGCTGAGGTGAACCAACCACTTGGTGGAGATGAGTGCAGTTTCTCCCAAGGCGTGCAGCTCCCTCCCGGGCCAAAAGCAGGGAAGAGACTGACTGCATCGGAGCAGCTGCATCAGTTTCCATGAGCAACAGCTCACTTAACAGGTGGTGATTCAGGCAGTCAGGTGCATCTCTCCCCTGCCTTCTGCCTGACTAGACTAACACTGCTTTACCTGCCCCTTTCCAAGTTGCCCTGAGCTACCCTGAAAAGCATTGTCCTATTCCAAGGGAATATGAGGCATGGGGGTATTGGGTTACACATTTCTGCCTAACCAAAATATTTCCCCAACTAGACAAGGTGCCATGGCCCAGAAGTCTGGCTTACTGCCTTTTTCATAATTTCTGTAGATGTCTGATCTCCCCTTGCCATCCCTACCACACCCTTCCTTGCCTTTTATTTCCGTCATCCAGCTGCTCCCCATGGCCCCCCACATCAACATCCTTGGTCTCAATATTCACTGCCTAGGAGTTTCAGACTATTTTTAATGAAAGCACTTTGAATTACTCAGCCTCTACAGTAAACAAAACCACCAATCTTTTAGCATAAATATTTTTGTACAGCTGCAGCTAAATGTTTGCACCTCTGTCTTCCTATGGATCATAACCAAGGTATGGCATAGAACAGTGGTTCCCAGCCTTTTTTGTACCAGGACTAATTTGTAAACATTGATGGCCAGTCCTGACCCAGTGTCCCTTGCTCCCAACCCAGTGCCCCCCTACTCCCAGGTCCCAGTCTGCCAGGGTGCGGGGCAAAGGGGGAGCCCTAAGCAGCCCCTTCACAGTTTACTCCTCCCAGGCATGCTGTTTCAACATGAGCCCAGGAGCAATCAACTGCAGAGCAATTATTTCTGCAGTTTATTCATGCAAGCACATGAAGCTTGGTTGAACAGCCCCGGCAGCGGGCCTAAGGGTCAGCTTGCCAGCCCAGGGTTGCTCAACATGCTGCAGAGGGGCTAATTGGGCCATGAGGGAGCTTCACTGTGGGGATAGCCAGCAGGCAGCTCCTGCACTAAAGCACCCTAATGCTCCAGCCAGTCCCTCCACCGTCTACATGTGCATTGCTACAGTTTTTAATTCTGCAGCAGGATATTTACAGTATTTACAGTACTATCCTGCTGCAGAGTAGATTTACTCCAGCCTAATGGGAGTGCATGTACCAAGACATTTACTGCACAGCTAAATTAGTCAACTATGCATTAACCATCTCATGTAGACCCACCCTGTGCAAGTGTATCAGAGGATGCTAGTATAAAAATATATTTACGTTAAAAATAGGTATTTAAACTGTAATTGACTACCTATGTTCAAGCCTATAGTTTACTGACACAATTTAAATAGTAAGCCACCTGAGTAACTCTAAAATTTTAGTGAATTAAAATTATAATTATCCATAGAATGGAGGTAGGGGGAAGACAGCTTTTATTTTAGGGATCAAATTAAGCATTATAATGGGCACAAGCTGATGGAGAGGAGGTATAGATTGGACATCCGCAAAAACTACTTCACGGTTAGGGCGGCTAGGAGCTGGAACCAACTTCCAAGGGAAGTGGTGCTGGCCCCTACCCTGGGGGTCTTTAAGAAGAGGCTGGATGCCTACCTGGCTGGACTCGTTTGAGTCCCATTTCTCTTTTTGGGGTTTTTTGTTGTTCTCCCGCCCTGGCGGGGGGTCGGGCTAGAAGATCTACTAGGTCCCTTCCGACCCTTAATCTATGAATCTATGAATTATATTTGTCACAACAGTACATGCTGTGTTAACTTTAGTCTTTACAATGGAGTGAATGCATTTTTCCAAGTGTCAGTACTTTAGTTTGTTGTGCAAGTAACTTCTCATCATAAATAATTCGAGTTTTATTTTGTCTGGCTTGTGCAGCAGAAAGAAAAAAAATTAAGCTAGTCCAAATGAAAGACACAAGGTTCAAAAAATTCAACTGGTAGTTGAAAAAGAAAAAAAAAGCAAACGTGTTTTTTTTCTTTTAATTTCTAGTTTTGAGAGCAGGGAACAAGTGAAAGACAATGTTTTAAACTGCAACATCTTGAAGAACCTGATGCCAGATTTTCAAAAGGTACCTGGACAAATAAAGATACATATAGATGCTTTTGAAAATTCGACTAGGCATCTGACCTAAAAACTAAACTAAAATTTCCCATTGCTTATATATTAATGCTAGGGGGCTAATAAGCATAAGGAACTTAAAGTTTTAATTGACCAGGATAAAAAAAAAAAGAAAAAATATATACAATTGCTGTTACTGAAGCTTTATGATGTAAATGTCAAAAAGTTCCGGTTAGAAGGCTGAGAGAGAGAAATGCATTAGTCACGTTAGCTTGAAGTCAAGTAGAAGAAGTCAAGTAGAAGAAACGGTAGTGCATCTGTATGGGAAGGAGCATGCTCTGCATTAAAAACAACACTATGGCTCTGAGTTGCAGAGCAGTCAAAAAAAAGAACCACAGGATTTTAAATGCAAGTGCAGCAGTGCCCACCCTAAAAAGGTTCAGTTTTGAATTATCAGTTATTCTAACCACCTCTTCAAGTGCACAAGAACAATGGTGTTATAGAGGACTTCAGTTAGAACATAGTTGGAAGTCCTATCACTATGTGGTAAATTAGAGTTTCTTCTTGTGACACAAAAAATATTGCAGCCCAATATAAAAAGGCTGGGTTATGACAGATAGGGATCAATTATTCCTTGGTTTGGAAGTTGGTAGTTGCCTAGGCACCAGTGACCATGGTTTTATTACATTCAGCATGGAATATTTTGAAGCATTGTCCAAATACAAGAAAGATAAATTTATGTAGAACATTCTGGTTGACAATTAAGGAGTTCTTTAGACTGGGGAAAAATGTATTTTGGCAATCAAAATATAACTTTGGCCATCAGAGAAAGGATAGTAAATCAATATAGATTTAATGAAACAGAAGAGTAACAAGGGTGAATCCAGAGAGGGTGCAGTGGCGTGGCTGCACCTGCTTTTTGGACCATGTGGCAAGAGCAGCAGTGGGGACTTAATATCCCCTGCCCCCTGCTATCTTCTTCCCTTGACCACTGTTACTGCTGTCCCCCCTCCCCTCTTCCCCCACTCCGCCCCACTATCTTCTTTCCTTGACCACTACTATTGCAGCCCTCAGCTGACTCGGGGAGCAGGGCAAGCTCCAAAGCTGCTCCTGCCCACTCCAGCCAGGCTGCAAGGAGCTGGGCTGAACCTGGTGTAGCTACAGCAAGCAGGTTTATCCTCCCTGCCTTATCTCCTATGAAGCAGGCTCA
This sequence comes from Gavialis gangeticus, assembly GCF_001723915.1. Taxonomy (NCBI): domain Eukaryota; kingdom Metazoa; phylum Chordata; order Crocodylia; family Gavialidae; genus Gavialis; species Gavialis gangeticus. Next base: position 22,415,828 of record NW_017729022.1, on the reverse strand, counting down.
GGGAGGAGAAACCCACCCCCTGCTGCTATCTTCAAATGAGCCCAGCCTCTGTGCAGCCTTACTGAATCAGGGTGGGAGCAGCTCTGGAGCTCCCCCCACCACAGGTTAGCTGGGAACAGCAGCAACAGTGGGTAGGGTAGGGGATGTGCTGCTCAGCATGTAAAGAAAAGGAGGGGCATGCAGGGGGGCAGAATTCTTATCTGCTTCCAGGACTTAATAGTCCCCAGCTGCTGTTCAGGTGGCAGTGCGGTCTGCCCAATCCAGGGGGGGAGGGGCAGTTGGAGGGGGGTGGGATAAAGATGCTGCATGTGCTGCCACTCCTGCAGCACTGATTAATACTCCCAAACCACCTTTACAAATCCTGGATCTGCCCATGGAGACTGACAAAGGAAACAAAAGACATCAGGGAAAAATCTAGGGCTGCCAGGACTAACGACAAAAAGGAAAGAGTGGTTTAAGTATAACACGAACAAAAGGAAGCCTAGCAATGGTGTAGGTCTATTATTAGGCAGAGATGGCAAAATGTGAAATGATACAGAAGAGAGTTTGATAACTGCTTCTGTTCAGTATCTGGAAGGAGGCAGGATAATGTACTTCCATCATATGAAAACAGTGAAGTATTTTGTAGGCATTGCTCTCCAACAGTGATAGGTCACACTTACTTGAGATACACACTTAAATCACCTGGTCTGCAGGGATTTATTAGCAAGGGAAATAAAGTACTACACACAGCAAAGTACTCCAACTTCAACTTTAATAATGGAAACATCACTTGCTATTTTGGTAACAACTTTAAAGGGAATAAAAATCTTCCCTATAAAAATAAAGCTAAACTTATCAAAATTATAAATAGTATTCATTTTTTAAAGACATTTTTAAACATTTCCTGGCTTTGCACATGTCATTTAATCATCATTCTGGTACCATCACATAATGAATAGAAGACAATTCTGCAACAAAGCTTTAACATTAATTTGATACTAACATTATAAAGAATAAAGTTTGAGCCAGGTTTGACCATTTATTTTAAATTAAAGCTGCTGTAATCACCAGTGTGTTAAAAAAAGGCAAAAAAACCCAAACAAACAGTCTTGCAACAATTAACTGTGGACTAAGACAAAATTAAAATACATTAAGATTTTCTTTTTCCAAATCAAAACTTGTAGTGCATAAAATACCAATTGAGGTTTTTGGCTAAAGTAAGATTCACACTTTAAAGAATGATAATTTAGTTCAAGTAAAAATAAAATTCACATATCTATAAACTTTTTCCACTCAGTGTTTAAATCTGAGCAACAAATGGTTCAGTGTTAACAGCTATTATGTAAAGATTACATTGTTATGGGTTACACTACATAAATATAGTAGATGTTAACTAAATACCCAACAAATCACTTTAGTATTCATTAAAAAATATTTCTAGGAAAAATGTAAAATCACTCCCTGAACCATTATAATAAAGTGTCGCACTTTGATGATAATGTTACTAAATTCACACATGCACTACGAAGTTACATGTGAAATTAAAAAGCCCCACAAAATATGTCATATATATTTTTATAGTTAAGTCCTACTTTTAGTTTCTCATAACACATTAAAACAACTGTTATCTTGGTAAATTTGCAAATACTCAAAAAAGTTCTTAAGATTTGTCAAAAAAGATGCCCACTACTAAATGAATAAAAAGGCACAAATGTGTCAAATTAAGGTACAGAACAGAAGCATCTTGGAGTTTTACCAAGCATCCATTAGGTGTCACTGAAGTGTTGAATATTCCTTGGGAATTCACAAACTCTTTAGAATAAAGAGAGAAGCTAGTGATGCTCTTGAATGTTAGCACTATTTTCTATCTCTTACCTCTTTAACTCATTAGTTTTCCCCACCATGTGGTTATAACTAAATCCTATCAGTTCTTCAAATCTGCTTCATGCTTATTGCACACCTATTTCTTTGGTTTTTCTGAATGTGCTTTAGATAAATATTTCTGAAAGTATAACAATTACATTTACAGTAAAGTACAAAAATTCTCTTGCTACATTTTTCTTACTTTAAAAATCAAGTAAATCAGCAGTGTACAGAATTTGGTAATTAACTGTTTGATCATTTAATAACTTGAAAAATTAAAACTGTCAAATTACCAAGCCAGAATGACTAACATAACTGATATACCGACATATAATTCTCTGACATCTTGAAAATACAAATTAGAAATTCCATTTTTGTCTGACGGACAGTTTAATTAACAGATAAGCAGAAGCTGTGCTCGACTTTCAGATACAATAATTTGAAACTGTCCTGAAAGTGGATCTGTCCTCAGCTGAAAAAACCAACTTACAGTTTAACCAATGCACATGCAGCTGTATTTCTAAAACCCTAAAACATTCCATGACCAGCTTGCTGGATATGCAACTTCCATAAAAACGAAGATATCCTCACTACCCGCCATTCCAAAATCCATAAAACAGGTCTTACTACATTTGCTGCATGTATTAAACCACACATACCTTCACACATTTAGTTTCTGTAATAACTGTGCTTATATATACAGCTCAATTTCCACTAATATTTGGCTTCCTTCCTTCTGGGTGTTAATTATACTTATTTCTTTTCCAGTGTGAATGTGCTCAATTCTAAAAACTTATTTACAATAGCACAACATCCTAAAACCTTCTTCTTGTACAACTATACACTACCAAAAGCATTTCCATCTTCTTTTCAATAATATTTGTATTTCACTTTACATTAATTCTTCCTTACCAGCTGTTGCAACCTCTCAACTTTTACCTGCTTTTCAACTTGCTCTTTACGTTCTTCAGAAAAAGGACTTTAAGATCTGCAAATGCTGCAAAACCTCAAGGTTTTGTGTCCATTCCATCTATCACTGTTTTCTCACAAATTATACAGTAAAAATAGTTGAAAACAGAAAAGGTAGTGCAAATCAATTTTAAAATCTCAAACAGTGCCCCAATCTAATTCTTGTTCAGACAGCTAAGCTGCTTCATAACTTTTAGCGATCAATTTGCACACCCTTACTTTTAAAGTTTTCACTAACATTAAAGCAAAGAATTAAAAAAAAAAATGTTTAAAAAAAATCTTATTTCATAGTCTCCTAGAAAACTGACTTGCATTACAAATTCACAGCTTGCACCAAAGAAACCTGGAAAGCCCTCTAGGTGCAGCAGAGGGCTGCAAATTGATGTACAAACATGCAGTATCCCTAACTTGTGGGTGCAAGATGCTAAGTGACCTGACTTATGGGACAAAGTCTATAGGAAAGTTCAGGTACCCCGGCATCACAGAACAGTCTTCTGAATAAAGAAAACTATTCTTTTCTGCTGTTTTGTACATTTGGTTTGGCATGCTACATAACATCAGGTAGCGTGCATTTTTCCTGAGTGTCCTGTGGCCCCACTTTAACCTGGTTTCCACACACCACCAAGGGCTGCTTCAAGTTTGTCTCTGTAAGCTGCATAACGCTTCTTTAACATTTGTAGTTGTTCATCTTCCTCTTTGTCCAGTATACGTAAAAAGTTCTGCAGTTCAGGAATGCTAAAGGCTTCCCACTATGGGGGAGATGGAAAATGGAGAGTGAGACTAATGTAGAAAACAGGAAACAAGCACATTATTTACTCACACAACATTTTAAAATGGACATCAATTCAAAATCCAGTTAGTTTCAAGAAGGAAAATGAAAATAACGACACATACTAAACTAAGGACTTTATCAAATCTCATGGTTTGTTTAATTTTTTTTTTAAAGTTTCTCTTCTCTGTTCTGTGCGGGCCAAAGGTGAATCTAGCTACACAAACTTGCAAAACCACAGATTAAAGCAAAATACGAGGAAAACACTTCTGTTGGTGCTGTTTTACAAAACAATCAGGTGTTACCTGTAAAAACTGCAAGTTTAAAAAACTTCCTGAATTTTAAATGGATGGTGACCCCCTGCTTCTAACAAAGATGAAATGAAAGATGGTACTAAGTCATTTTGCCTGCATACATTTTGTTATACTAGTCTCCAACGTTTTAATAAAATTAGCACTTGATGTGTCCATAGGATGGTTTACTTTCCAAGCTGGCCACATGCAGATACATCAGTTTCTACTGGTGTTTATCAGAATGTATGCTATGAACTATGTGATGCAAGGTCACAGTTAATGTGGTCTGTACATTAAGGTTTTAAAACTTTAAATGCTGAATTGACAGTTTTTCCAAAGAATTTTCCTTTTTAAAAATGGCTAAGACTTAATAATATTACTCTTAATATGGGCTACCTAATTAGACTTTGGACTTCTCTCCAAGTCCTTTTACCACACTGAGGCATGAAAGATTCCACACTTGTTGGTGCTGAAGTAGCCTGAAGAACTGGATTAATAAGAATACTGTCAAGTTGTAGTCATCAAGTTGTAGTGAGGTGATACTCTCTCCTACCTTGGGGGTCTTCAAGAGGAGGCTGGACAGATATTTGGCTGGGGTGATATGACCCAGGCACCCGTTCCTGCTTGGGGCAGGGGGCTGGACCTGATGATCTGTTTAGGTCCCTTCTGACCCTAAGCACTATGATACTATGATAGAATGCAAACCAACAGCAAAAAGAAATGCAGAGCCTCCAACCACATGCAAACTTTTCCTAATTTAAGCAATGGCCCACAATGCAGAAGGATAGTTCATGTGACTGCAGTTTCATTGTGTTTAAGTTGAACACTATTAATGTATTTAATTTTAAACATTCAGGGCATGCCTACACAAGACATTTACTGTGGAGTTCTCACAAGTTGGCAGGGGCAGGGCTGCGTACCAGGCAGGCACCTGTCTGCCTGCCTGCAAGGTGCTCTATGCCACTTTGACTCCAGACCAGACTATGCCCCATACCCCTGTGTTTCTGGGACACCCATTACAATTCCCAACACCTAGCTTGGACCAGCCTCTGAAATCTGGGACTGTCCTGGATAAACTGGGACATATGGTCACCCTAAGTATATTCACTATTAGGGACACAGTTATGTAAATACTGGGCACATCTACATGAGATGCTCACTATGCAGTTGTTACTGTGCAGTCATTTAGTACTCACATAACCAAATACTAAATGATTGCAGAGTAACTCGAATTACTGCACAGTAGCATCCCAGCACAGGTGCCTAGTGACACTTACTGTTCAGTAGCTCATTACTACTGCGCTGTAGCATTACATCACAATTTATGCCCAGTGACGCTACTGTACAGTAGTAATGAGCTACCGCACCGTATGTGTCTCATGTAGATGCTGCCACTGAAATGGATCATCACAGAAACAGAGTTACACAAAAATCCCATAAATGTGACTTACCATAACCTCTCCAGTTTCATGCTCACGCAGAACAAAACTGAGCATTTCTGTTCTGGGGCCTGCCACCAAACGTAGATAAAGAGGATGTTCTCTGTCTGAGAGTTTGCACATATACACTGCAAAGGGAAATTGTTTCAAAAATAAAAGATTTTAAGTATTAACAGGAACCTTACTAGGGATTAAGACAACATACATTTGTTGCCACAGAACTTTTGTGCTGCTTGGGATGTTTCTAGTGAAAGAACAGTTTGGAAGGGCTTGAGCAGAACACACTGGGCAGCAATTGCCACTCAAAACATGAGCGCTGTGGCTCTTAGCCAAAATGGAAATGCATCTGAATGTATGTACAAAAGAAAGAAGAACCTCTGCAACATACAGGAATATCCATCAGTCTAAATAAACAGTTTCCATACTTCACTGCCTATTTGTCACTTTCCTAAAATATGCTATGAAGTGAATTTGAGATGGGGCATCAAGCGTAGAAACCTCACTTTGGAAATGCCCACATCTAAACTACAGAGCAATACAATGGCACATGAATGAAGTAGCTTGTATTTTACAGACTTGTTCCCATGTCACCTGACTATGCAGGGCAGTCTATGGCATAATGTGGCTGCACCTAATTCCCCACCAATCCCAAAGACTTGATGCGTGGCGCACAATTGTGTGGCTGCATCCTCTCTATGCCAGCAGGAGGGCTGCTCTTACAGGATGTAAAACTACAGCTTCTGTTATTCTGTATTTCAGGTCAAATTCCTGCAGCTAAATTTTTTTAGGAAAGGACTTCAATGGGGTTCTCTCACCCCCTCCAGTCTACGTGACAACATTGCCTGTATAGATGAAATAACTGCTGGCCAGGAGTGTTACATATCAGCTGGCTGCTGCCACCGTCAGTTGAAGCAACAGGATTCCAAGTTGCATGAAAAGGTTGACAGACTGAACATGTCACTTATGAATCAATTTTTTTTTTTTTAAACACACATTTCAGACACTCACCAGGATTCACTCGCTCCTAGATTTTAACAGCATTTTAGTGTAAGGTGAGATTCTTTGGGTGCACAGGGTAACCAGCACATGAAAGTATCCAGTATGTCCAGTACAAGAGAATCTTCTTGATACTGGGCAAAGAAATCATCTCATATTCCATTTGCCTGTTGCCTTTACTACTCCACTGTTCTTGGACCTATGTGCTCAGTGATACTGGGGAATATTTACATTTATTGTCTGGACAGCAAGTCATAATATAGGCTGCAAGTGACAGCATCTAGATACCTGTTCATGCGTAGAGAACATTTATTTTAATGATTCAGCTAAAAATACTGAAGTTTATAGAACTATCCAATAGTCTGTGGTTTCCCCAAACTTAATTAAAACATATGCAAGTCTTAAGGACCTCAACCAATTATCAACAGCTTCATGAATACCCTGAGTTTCTACCAGATAGGGGGACTAAATCCTATTTCACTTTACACACTTAAGTGGCACATACCTAGCCACATAACTGCAGCTTGACACTTCCACACAGTTTGCAATTTCAGCACTGCCTTCACAAGGAAGCAGAATTATCTAGGTACACACATAAGGCTGGGCAAGTCCCAAAATTTTAGTTGGGCAAAGTCCATCACTAATGGAGGTTAGACAGCAGGATTCTGGGGGAGGGAAGAAGATAACCCTCCTATCATTAGCTCAGCAGTCTAGTGATTAGGACACCTGCCCAGTGAACATTAGATCTGGGTTCCAGACTCCCCCTACACAAAGAGGGTTGAACTTGCAGCTCCTCTTTCCTGTAAAATACTCCCAACAATAATAGCGCAGGTCAGGTACTGCCATCTACAGTTTTCCTTTTGAAGTAGGCCCACTGGGCAGCCAAGATATGTGGGGCCAGGAGGAAACAGAAGCCATATGTTTTGGGCCTAGCGAAATGGATGCTGCCATAGAAGGAAGGGACACTCTCAGTCAACTGTCCCAAAAAGGTAGTTAGGATCTGACTTGTAATTTCTACAATATCCTCAGTAGCCTATTCAAAGCTATTTTCTAAAATGGCAGGAAAGACACCAGTCAGCAATTAGACTGCGTGAATAGATTGCGTACGTATGCCTATGTTCTACTATGGGAATTTCCCATGCTTCTAGGTTTTGCTGGGTGCCCCCACCTCTCCTCTCCTACTACATGTGTCAGGGTGGTTTTAAGCCTCCCTCAGAGGCACTGGGTGTTGCCTACAGCCAAGGCTTGGGACTTTGACTGGGGTGTGCCAATCCTCCTGCTGGGACCAAAACCAGAGGGTTTCTGGTTAGTAGGTCTTGACTGTCCACTTGGGGTCAGACCGATCACCATATCTGGGGCCAGGAAGAAATTCTACCCCATAGTCAGATTGGTATGGGCTGTGGGAGTTTTTGCCTTCCTCTGTAGCAAGGGGGAGGGGGAGGGGGACAGGCACAACCCTCTACCTGGGATCTCTTGAACATACATAGACAACATTTCATAGAAGCAGGACATTGGCTGCCATGGTTCCCCTGCTTTACCTGTGGCAGGTGAGGGTGTTAGGTCTGTGTTGTGTCAGGGATGACAGTAGTTTTATACAGAATTTAGATTAGGGATTGATTGTATGGGATGGTTTGGATAAGGCTGATCCTGGTCTCAGGCAGGGAGTTGGATTAGATAACCTCTGGAAGTCCCTTCCAGCCCTACTTCTGTGCGACTCTGTGAATATAAGATCACTGTTCCATCTCCTTAACTATCCGTCAGTGGATACTGAAAGGATGCAGCTTCCCAAATAGAAACAATCTCAGAAGATGGGGCACCTTTCCACATATCACCTATGAAGGAAGCTCAACACTCCCATCACATTATAACTCATACCTGCAATTACACTGACATGGGATGAGGACTTGCTGGGGGGAGGAGGAGAGGTGGGGGGGAGGGCTTTCCTTTTTACTTATTTTCAAGTCCCAAAACAACCTTCTATTTATCACCAGAACTAGAATGGCTCTGCAGAGGAAAAAATCCAAAAGCTCTCACTCCTCAGGTAATGTTTACCTAAATTTGTCTCTAAAAATACCCCCAAATTATCCCACTTGACTACAAAGCATTTTGTCCCCCAGTCAGATTAAGACATGCATCATTTGCAGCTCTGTGTTAAGACAATTACAGTCAGATCATATACTTTAGGGTTTCAGCTGATCACTACTAAGGGTGAGGAAGGAAGTACAGAAGGCTAGATGCATTTTGTTTCTTTCCTCAATCACCCTCTGAGGCAGAGATTGGCTATGGCCAGAGACTGGATGAGAGACTTGGAGCAGTGCTCTCCAGCAGTACAGAGAATCCTTTTCTTTCAGATGCATGGCTGGTATGCATCTTGCTCACATGCTCATGCTTTCTGTTCACGAGATGGAAAGTCAGGAAGGAATTTTCCCTTAGGACAAATTGGCAGGGGCCTTTGGGTTTTTTCACATACCATCAAGTGAACTACGCTATAGGCTGTGAAGGAATCATCTGTGCATGTCATAATTCTCTGCCACTGCAGGGTGTGGGGGTCCCAAGCATCTGGGGACACCCTGATGTCTTTCCCTGTCTGCCTGTGGCACAGAGCTCAGTTACTGAGGGCCAAAATACTTTAGTCTAACTTATTTCTTTAGCCTTAGCATAGGATGTCAAAGTGAAAAAATGGCCTGTGATATCTGTGCTGTTAGATTTAATACCCAGCACTCTCTTCTGCCTTTACAGTCTACACAGTCTCCATCTCATACACAAAATACTTCTCACAGAATGAGACAGGAGAACCTGTAACTTGAAATTACATGAGAAGGGACTGGGGGGGAGGTAGGGGGAAGAGAGAAATCTTCATCCTCTCCTCTTCCTGCCTTCTACCTCCCTGTTAACATCACAACTACCCAGTATACCAAACCAAACACACTGCCCACTGCACCATCAAAATGCAAGAAATTTAAATTATACCTTGATCTTCTTTGTGACAGCGTTTATAAAGTGCAAACTTGGCAGGATTATCAGTCACTAAAAACTTTTTGAGCAAGGCCTCAATAACTTCACGAACAGTATTAATGCTGCTGATGTGCAGTGTATTCACGTAGCCCTCAGACAAGTGAAAAGCAGTCTCGTTGTTATTGTGGGCATGTTTTCCTGGATTCATGGAAGCTGGTACAGTGATAGGTCTGCATAGGTCCATCTGAACTTTGATGAAGCCAGTGTAAATCCCATTAGAGTTCTGCAGCAGGAAGACAAGCACAAGCACTTAAAAAAATAATAGAGACCCATTGTTTATGAAAGCATCATTAGCAAAAGAGCATAGATTTCAATGGCCTTACTAAATAGTAATTAAAAATACATACCTGTAATCTGTGCAATATTAAGAGCCACAGGGTTGTAAAGATCCACACACTAATCCACTCCCCTATGGCTGCCACAAAATCCACTTCGGTTTCTGCCAGTACAATTAAATCTGAGTGGTTTCTATATAGCATCAAATGATGTATTGTATAAAAAAAGTGTCAGAATTTAGCAGTCTGTAAATTAGGGATCAAGTTGCTCTACTACCAACAATTAATTTTTGTCATGGGCTCACACTGAGGCAAGCTGGGATAAATAAGAAAAAGTTTGCAAGAAAAATCTGGTAGGTATATAAAATACATTTGTCATTCATATTAGTCAGGAAGCATGTGAATTATTTTAAATTCAGACAGTAACCTCACAGTTACTGCTTATGAAGATTAAATCTTTCACTTCATGGACAATAAACCATGCCTGTGAGGTATTTCAAAGTAGTTTTAAAAATGAAAGTTGTCCAGCAGTGCCTTTGAATTTTAGAGGACAAAAAGAGCTTGTACAGCATTTATTTTTTTACATTAAAATTACAAACCTCACACAACAGTTTTGAGAAAAAAGTGTAAATTAAATGATGTATAAAAGCAAGAACAAAAAAAAACAAATATGTTCACTTCTTAAATATCCCCACATCTATTTCAATTCTTCTATAACTAGGGACCTACCAAAAATCGAGGAGGCAGGCAACTGACTTCATGGGCTGATTGCGGGAACAACTGAGATTTTCACAGGCTTATCACAGTGCCCCCCCACACACATGCACCTGTGATTGGCTAAGGAGCCCCAGTAACCCTGCCCTGATTAGCCATGATCTCCATGGAAACCAACCCAGTGATGCAGGCAGGGGCTGCTGGGAAATAGGAGTCTGCTGTGAGCCTGATCTGGCCTATGGGCTAGACTTTGCTCACCCCTGGATTAGCAAGACCAGGGGCTGGCCAAAAACATCTGCAACCTCTACTTGAAAGATGTTGGCATGCTGGGGCCCAATCCTTGTTGTGGCAGTGCAGCCTCAGCCCCTTCCCCACCATCTGCCTAGAGCAACACATGTGCCTGCCACCAGCAACAAGCCAGACCCCAGTGCAGTTACTTGCAGCCTTCCCACTACCTCCTACAAGCAGCAGGGGCCTGCCCAGAGCCTGAGCTGGCTATGGCAGACAGCCAGGAGGCTGCAAGCAGTTGCATCAGGGTCCATGAAGCCACAACCCAGCTCATTGCCAGTAACAAGTGCACATGCGCCTTGGAGCAGATGGCAGCGAAGCATCAGGCCCCTCACAGCTCCCCTGCCATCTGCCCCAAGATGTGCATGCACTAGCCAGGGAGCTTTTAAGTGGCTGCCTTGGGGTCTGTGGAGCCCTGGCAATGAGCTGGGCCAGGGCTCTGCAGACCCCAAGGCAGCCACTTGAAAGCTCCCAGCTGCCTGCTACAGCCAGTCCAGGCTCTGGGCAAGCCCCTACTGCCTACCACAGAGCCCCGGCTGCTTGTGGCAGGCAGTGGGGAGGCTGCAAGCACTGGCACCAGGGTCCGTGGAGCTGGGTTCAGAAAAGTCATAGATGGTGCCTTAATTCTAAAAGGTAGAGAACTACTGGTCTACCTAATCACCCATGTTGGCCACATGGTAAAAACTGAGTTTTTAGAGAGAGAGAGGGGTAGATCACAATTGATCAAATACATCCAACAAACATCATTAAGCTTGCAAGGTTAAGCATGCAAAATCAGAAGTACCATTATTCTGGCGGCCTCCGCAAACTTCATTTGGCTTTTGTATGCATATGCATTTTGCCAGTCCTTAATGGCAACAATCACACACTATTTGTCTTCATTTACATTCTAGGACAGAGCTGTTGTAGGGATGAAGCTAGGGTAGTGTAGTGAAACAGGCTGCTGCCTGCCATATCCCTGCCTCATTTGCTGCAGAAATTGAAAGGTATGCAGTGAGTGAGGTAGAGGGCTTTGGGAATTAAAGGGTGGGTCTCATGGTTAAGACAGCTGAAAGCTGCCCTGGAGAGCTGGGCTCTGCCAGACTTCCTGTGTCATCCTTGGCAGATCACCTAAATCCAGATTATCACAGGGATCACCAAGGGTATAGTCATTATTTCTGGGTGCCTGCCTAATACACCATCACCCAATTTGCATAAGTGCTACGCTGCAGCTGAAGAAACTTACGTGCAGTACAGTGAATATATAAAATGCTAAATTCCCCGAAAAATGTAGGCTGAGAGCATCAAATTAGGCACCCAAAGTTAAGGGATACTTTTGACTTTGAACTCCGAGTTCAGTTCCTCCATCTATACAGTGGAAACAATACCTATCCACCTTAAACATTTAAGAGTATATTTGCATAACACCACTGTGAGGTGCTCAGTAACAGAGGTCCTTAGAAAAACTTTGGAGGGGAATAAAGATAGCATGCACTAAGAGCAGCATGGGGTCCCATACTGAACAAAGAGGAGAAAAAAACATTGAATAGTTACTCATTAAACTCTGTCATGCGTATGTACATGAGGACTGGATCAAGAATACTCAAGAAACCTTAACTCTGCCATTTCTTAAGTTTTGAATTCTTGACTATGCAGCCTTAATGTGGTCTTTTTTAATGTAGCTTCGTAAGCGATACAGATGTGCATAGTCGCCTTTGGCTATCTACTGTATATGAAACATTCTCTATGTTGCACAAATACAAACATTAACATCACACGTGGTTATAAAATGCTCGCAGTTGTGGTTGACAAAGCAGATTTAAATATCCATACCCTACTGTGAAATGGGCCTTAAAGCAAGGTACTATTAACTCTACTGTCAGACAAGCTAAGGTGAAAACTTGGTTCAATTGCTCATGGTAACTGTGCTCTTACCCCTTAAAGTGGGCTGAGTTACCTTGCATTTACAGCATGTACATGACAGGTTAGAGGAGCAGATAGGCTGCAAGTTCACGCACTAATTTGTTTTTGTGCTAATTATTTTAGGTTCTTTTGAAAGTACTTTATTGCTTTTGCTCTTTGAATAAGACATTTTCCATGTTGATTAGATTAATACTAACAATAGACAAGTCAAAAGTTAATCAAGTTAGAGAGTTTTAGATTACATGACTTTAGAAATCCAAACCACCTAAAAGATACCCAACAAAATCTGTTCAGTAGACATGGTTGCGCATAAAATTAATTGGAATATAACACTGTGTTTAAATATGGATGTACTGTATATCCAGTGGAACATAACATGATCTGAAAATTTAGATAGTTACATTTTACTAGACAAAGTAAATAGATTTTATTAATACCAATAAGGGAAAACTCAGATTGAATTCTTCAAGTTCTGCAGAAGTCTTGGAAGTTCAGAATTCACACACTTTTTATAATTTAGATTATGAATAATCTTATGTAATTCTCACCAACCTGAAAAAGGCAATCCCCAGAAAATAACTCTGAAATAAAATTAATCAAAATACCACGCTGTTATCTACTTGACAGTTACAACAACACAGTTTTCTAAGGGACAATTACAGATTGACTGTCTTATAAAAAAATAAAGTGGTGAAGTCTCTCTTTACTGGAGAGAAAATGGGGTACAAGACCCCATTTTTTATTTTGTTTATAGCAACAACTGACAGTTGGTTTTGGATATAACTTTTTGTACTATTATGTAAAAGTTTGTAGTTTCTGCTGAAATCTCCCTTACTGAATAAAAATGAAAGAGTTAAAATGGATTAAAACATATTTCAGAGCAAAGAAATCCATTTTCTGTAGTACACTAAAGCTTATTAAGTTACAGTTTTTTATGCAAAATGATAGAAAATGATTCCTAATGCACTATATAAAAGGACTAATATACAGCTGATCTTTATAGAACTACAATCATTATAAACTATAAGGTTCAACGTGAATCTTACCAAGGTCATCTTCAGTTTGTCAGTAACAGATGAATTATAGTTTTGAATCTTCTCTTTAACTTCTTCTTTACTGAGATAAATGAGGGTTTCTCTTTCTTTCTGATCATCCTGCAACAGTAAAAAAAACCAAAAAAAACACACTGGCAATTTCAGAAAAGTGAAGGAAGAAATTATTCATTTACGTTCCAGCTTATGAGAAATCATAGTCCAATAAATAATTACCTCATATGGGCCCCATGTACAACAGTTATCCATGTAGAAATATAAAGACCTAGTAAATGGGGTGTGTCAAAAGAAGCTGCTGTTGTAATCATAAATGGTTAAACCAACACACCCAAAAACACTTGTGTCATTTTTTTTTTTTTTTTTTTTACCAACTATTTTTATTCAAACATTTATTGGCAGCATGCAAAGCAGCTCAGCTCATTTCATGACTGGATTCGTCCATTTCAGTGCTATGTAATTTTATCAAGTGTAGAGTCACAATATTCTTACAGTATTACTTTGAAATCTGTATGCCTCAAAAGAGGATATAACTGCTTCTGCACAACAAAACCACCACCTGCTAAACAAGTGAAACTGGAAATTCCCAAGTGTTTGTGCTGTCAAAATAAGAACAGCATTTTTTAAACTCATACGTACGATGACAAACTATTATATGATTCATTACATGTTTCTAGGCATACACAATTTCAACAAATGTAAACTTTTCAAAAAGAAGCCCTTACTAGATATTTAACTGTTGCTTTTACAAGCTGTATACTGTACAGATTTTCCATGCCATTGTAAAACCAGTCCTAGGAGCTGGATATTATCCAAACAAGCATTTGTTCCCAATCTACATTACTGCAGCAAACTAGTGTTATAAATACACTCAGATTTCTACCACTTGCGCAAATACCATATATAGTATGAAACAGTTTCAGCTCTCAACTTCAATGATTTAAGACATCTCTTAGGAGGGGAGCTGCACTGGCTTGGAAATATCTGGATACCTCTGAACACAGAAATATTCATGCACCATTTGAACAATGGTCAAGGGTTAGTAATTCATGCTAACCATTCAAATACTCTGGAGAAGTTTAGCCCAAGTAAAGGATTTCCCTGCTCTCAAAAGTCACTGCTATAACACAATCCCTTTGAGACTTCCCAGCACAGCTAGTAGGCATTTCATTTTGCCGAAAATGAACCTGGTAACAAGACTGTATAGTGTGAAATTATTCACTTCTGCTTGCCAAAATATCCAGATGAAGCTTAAATAATTTTAGCTCCTGTGATCTTGCTTTCCTGTAATTATATAGTATTTTGCTAGGTGGCACATGCACATGCCAACTTAACCCTAAGCCATAAAGAGAGAAGTATGGTCTGAGCACACTGGGAGCAAGAAATTCCCAAATTCTAAACCCAACTAAAACCATGACTACTTTTGCAATCTTGGAGAAGACACTTTCTGTTTCAGTTTCCCTATCTGTAAATAAAGAGACATCTTTACTGTTGTAGTAAAAGAATAAACAGCACTATTGTCATAAAACCTGTAAACAGTACAGGTTTTATGACAATAGTGCTTTTTTTTCTTTTACTACATCATGAGGTTACAATACCTCAGCTCAGTGATCCACCATATTGCATGGCAGAATCCATCAACCTAGGCCAGCAGTCAGCAACGTATGGCTTGTGGAGCCAGTGGATCCAGTCTGCGGAGTTGGGGGACTTTGGCCACACTACAGCCAGGAAAAGCTGTGAATAGTGACTAGGTCCCAGCCCATCTGGGTAATTCCAACCTGCAGCTACCAAACTGCTCCCCTCCCCCACAACAAAAAACAAAACAAAAAAACCTCCTTCTGCTGGACTGGTGGCCTAGAAATTTTCAGAATTAGTCTTACCTCTTACACCCATCCTATTTTTTTCACTTCCATAAAATCTTAGTGCAGAAAACTGAAATCAATAATAATAAAGAATAGGAAATCCCAAAGCAATTTGAAAAGGGAAGTCACTTTTAAAGAAGAAATATGCTTTTATATTGAAAAAAATACATCTTATAGTGATTATGTTATAGAAGCACAGAAACCAAAGAAACCTTGAGAGATCATCCAGTTTAACCATCTGCAATGGGGCAGGCCATTTATTCTTATATTTAATTATATATGAGCCTTTGTTTGGAGGTACCTCAAATTTCTGGTTTCTTGCAGGCCAGATTCCACTGACTGCAGAGGATATAGTACCTTGCTTAAGCAAAGGCACAAGAAACATCAATATATTGACAAAAGTCCAATTACTGATTTTCTAAATAAGTGAACTCAACATATGCATCCAGTTAGTTACTATACCATCTGAACATTATGCAGATCAATCCAAAATTGAGTTAACTGCAAAAGGAAGGGTACTAAACAGCATATTTGTTGAAATTGGAACTGTGGTGTCTAAGTGCCAAGTCAAGTCTTCTATACATAGGGTGACCACGTCCCGGTTTGGCCAAGACAGTCCCGGATTTCATAGACCTATCCTAGTTGGTTGGTGAATATTGAAACAGAAGTGCCAGAATCACAGAGGCACAGCCTGGCGGAGAAGCAGAGTGATAGGGTGTGCCAGACAGGTTCCACCTCCCAACAGATTGTGTCCCGTGCCCCTGCCTCTGCCTGCAGCAGCGCCACAGACAGGGGGGCAGTCTCCCAGATTTCCTTAAAAATATGGTCACTAGGGTTATTATAGTTCCAGTTTCAAAAAAAAGGACATCTGTTGGGGGTGGGGGGGAATACCCCTGTGCCCTGCCCCTCAGTCCCAAGCCACAGTCCCCCTAGCCCTGTTGCTGCCCCTCAGTCCCAATGTGCAATCCCATCCCCCCCATCCCTGCTGATGCCCCTCACTCCCAACTTGCAGCCCCCTGGCACTGTCTGTGCCCCATGCTTCTGACTCATAGTCCCCCGCTCCCCTGGTACCTCTCACTCCCAAGCCACAGATCCTCCAGCTCTGCTGGTGACCTTCACTCCTGACCGGCAACCTACTGCTCCCTCTAGCATCTCTCCTGCAAGCCCAAGCACTGGCCCCAGTACCACCAGTCTAGTCACACAGCTCCCTGCTGCCCCTCAAGGGCAACCTGCCCTGCTGCAGCCCCAGTGCCTGGACAGCTTCCCCCAGTGCTGGCAGGCACCCCCCCTCCCCCCCCCCCCCCCCCCCCCCCCCCCCCCCCCCACCCCCGC
>NW_017729022.1:22396004-22398951 GCF_001723915.1 Gavialis gangeticus | reverse complement strand
CTGGACAGTCCTGGCCCTCCAACCCCTGCCCCCATAGACTTACCTGCATCTAGCTGCCAGGGCTGTTCCCACCGCCCAGCCTGGCTGTGTGCCAGCCACAGGTATGTGCACATGCAGAGCACAGGATGCACCCTACCTCCAAATGCCCTCTCCCTGCTCCCCCCAACTCCAAGTAGCTGCTTGCTAGGCCAAACCAGGAAGTGCCAGGAAAAACTTTTTGCTCTGCTTGGCATCAATCCCAGACAGTTGTTGATATTTAAAAAAAAAAAAAAAAAAACCTGGACAAAGATGAAAGGACCCCATGTCCCCAAAGAGGGCATGTCTGGGAAAACCCAGACATATAATAACCCTAATGGTCACCCAATGTATAAATCAATACACAGACTTCCCATGTACTACAGTCGTTGAGGATTTTCACCCTTAGTTTTAGGTTCACCAGCAGCAAGGACTGCGATAGCACAATGCAGAACACTTTACTATGTCAGAAGTGAAATGATTGCCCTCCTTGCCCCCCACTCTACTCTATCATGCCAGGAAACCCAAATCTCAGAATAAGCAGCTGGGGGGGAGGGGAGGGAGGCACTGTATTCGAAACAACAAATTTCATAACTGAAGCTCAAAACACTGCTACTGTCATGCTGGGGGGTGGGGGAAATGAGGGGGAAGGGAGTATGCACTTCAAACAAAAAAACCCCAACACACAACATTCCTTCACTAGCAACCTAGCCCCACAAACATCTAACAGGCAAAAAACGCATCTCAGTTTTTAAAAAAATCCTGTACACCTGCAACTGAGACACAAGAAACATCACACAAAAAATGTTACAGTTAACAATAAAGAAATAAGTAGCCATTCCCGTTAGGGATCATCAGATAAAGCACCTGTGAACTTCTTAATTACACTTCATTTAAAATCTGAAACCAGCTGGCAAGATGCCACATCATTTCTTTCCAATACCCTAAGAGCCAAATCACCCCTGCTACTCAGTTATACCTTAGTTTCTGACCCAAAAATTGGTCATACAAACTAATAATGGCAGAAGTAACCATCCTTTGCCTAGCAGGCTGGATCTAAGACAAGACAAGAGGAGAAGGAAAAGGATTTGGAGAGAAAAACAAAACATTTTCTTCTACCTCCCATAATTTTCTTCTGGCCTCTTGTGTTCTTTATACTTAGCAAAGGACTCGCCTTTTGTAGGGTTAAGCACCTTATCTACAGAGACTTTCACTCCACTGGCTAAGCCCTACTTCCAGTCCCATCAGCACAACCTCAGTGATCCAGAGGGAAGTATCAACTACAGTAAGGAAATCCTGCATGTATCTAGTAATATGCAGTTACAGTGACTGATAAGTAGCCTTTTCACAAGGGCATAGCATGGATCATCAAGGAGCCAGTACAACATTTTGTTATGGTCATATGGGCAGTGCTGTCAGAGACCTAGCAGAATCATCACATGGGTATATTGGAGACAGAACTAAGGGAGCAGCAGACTGCTTGGGCCGATGCGACCAAAGAAAGCAGACAACTACATGTACTTTTCAAAATAGACCCTGTAAGAGGTGAGAAACTGAAATACACTGAATGCATAAGAGGCATGATACATGTGACTATGGTCAAGGCACCTGAGAGAGAGGAGGAGGTGCAGATTTGCCTATATAAAAACCCAGGCAGAGATAAGGCCTGTGGAATCTCCACTCCAACGCTTAAATCCACCTCTGGATTTCCCAGAAGGGCCTTCTGTACCCTTGGCTGTAAGGAGACACTTTGCCTTCAGACTATGCAAGACTCAGGCAAAGGCTTTCTATTGTTTTTTTGGTTTATTATATTGCATTGTAAATTAGACAAAGTTGTACGTATTGTCACGGTTTCTTACTGGGCTGCATCTTAGCTTAGGTGAAGTTTTCTGTTGTTCTCTGTCATATGCTTGAAACTGAAAATTGTTATGCTCAGTAAACGCTCTCTTCAGAAAATGGACTGAACTGTTCTTGTTCAAGCATTTATGAATTCAGTGCCACTACCTAAAGTCTTAATATTAAATCTGGTAACAGGCAGTACTCTTACTCCGGGATTGCAGGAGAGAGAGGTCATTCATTATCTACTGCTCTAGCTACACCAGACAGGGAAAAACTGCAACAAGATAAATAAATGCTACAGTTCCAGATGGTCAATGAGAAGACACAACACTTTAATGTTAACTAGTTCAATTAATCCACAAACGACTGATTATCAGCTCTCTTTCCAAATGACACTGTGCTTATGACTTGAATGCTTTTCCTAAGTCCTGACAGCTCCCCAGAATGGGTGCATTAGAGGTGCACAAATAGTAGCAAATATGTACCAAACAATGCATTTCATGTGCTATATGTACTGCTGATATGCAGCAAGGTAAAGGGAGCCACAGATTATGCTCAGTGTCCAATACATGCCTGTTTCACATTATGTCATGCCTATTTTCACTGGTTAATACTGATTTTGCAACCTTTTTCTTCAGTGGTGTGCCCCAGTAGTTTCCTTTCTGATCAGAGATCTGTATGTGTCATGAGGGAGGAGTGAAACACACATCCATGTGCAGTCCTCCTGGCAAAGGGTCAGCCACTGCTAAACAGAACCTGGACTTGGAGGCTAGTACGCTGAATTTGGACACCTTTGAGGAACAGATGCAGAATAATAGTTGAGAAGATTTTGGGGGGTGGATGAAATAATTTTTTGCATAATCTTGACCAAAATACCATAATTATATTTGGTGTAGCATTACAGTCACTGACTGCAGAGCAGATGGCAATGATTAAGAGCTGCAGGCCATGTCACCCTTATCTCCTCCTCCTCCTCTCAGCTCAACGTTGCAGCAGAGTTCTTGGCTACTTTGATCCACAGCTTTCTCAGACCCAGGCAGGTCAGTAAATGAACACCTCACCAACCAGGTATTCTTCAGCCTTCTTCCAGAAA
>NW_017729022.1:22375926-22391004 GCF_001723915.1 Gavialis gangeticus | reverse complement strand
ACTTTGATTCTCTTTGCCAGTATTGTTAGTTTTTGTTTCGTTTTTCTTGTCATCTTCATAGCAATGTGAATAGTAATTTAACAACAGCATTCAAGGGAATCTATACACAGTTTTTTCAGGGCATGTTTACATGTCGTCTTACAGCGACAGAATGATGTGCTGTGTCATCATATGGTGCACTACGGCAACGCACCAATCTCCTGGGTCTACACATGATTGGCAGCTACGCTGCTGTAACAATGTACTCCCCTGATACAGAAGACCACTATAGCGACATAGTGGTGAATTTAAACCGTGCAGACAGTACAATAACTACCCATAATGCATCATGCTTTAGTACTTCCAAAAGGAAGTACTAAAGCATGATGCCATAGCAATGTTGCTGTGCAGCTACATGTAGAAACCCACAGGAACCCAGAACCCCCCAAAATTAGCACATCTCAGCAGAGCCCTGAATTTTTGTTAATTTGATAACTACTCTTCAACCCGATTAGAAAGGCAGGCTTAATCCTTCCATCACCACCTGTGTTTGAGAAGAGCTGAGCTAGATAAGCTCGTTAATTCCCCTAAGGTATAGTAGCTGGTCTGCAGAACAGGATTCAATTCCCAACTCTCCCACAGATTATGTGGCTTTTCACAAGTCACTTCCTCTCCTTGATTCATTCTCCCTTTGGCAAAATATGAAATATAATTCCCTTCTCCACACTCACACACATATATATGAGTGTGAGTGTGGAGAAGGGAATTATATTTCATATTTTGCCAAAGGGAAAACGAATCATGGAGAGGAGGTGACTTGTGAAAAAAATAATATTACTAGTTAAATAATAATACTAGTTAAATCCCTATTTTGTATGGAGATGTAATATCAATATGACATTAATGTTTTTAATATATATAAAAAAAATCCTGGTTTTCTCCGATCTAAAAAAAATCCCCAATTTTCAGATTTAAAAAGTAACCCAAAATCCATATTTTTCTGATTAAAATGAAACTCCACTATATTTATAATCTATAGCTCTAATCTTTCTCTAACTATATATCAACATAATTATTAATGTTATTTTTATAGGGTTTTGGTGTGATTTTAACTTGAAAAGGATTCAAGGTCACCAGTCACAGCTAAATAGGTTACTCCCAAGAAGTAGTGCAAAACTTGCTACACTAGGATACGTCAGTATCATTTCAAAACCTCAGTTTTAACATTTAACAACTAAATGTTCACATAAACAGGCAGCTAGGTACTAAATAAAAATACAAGTTCATGTTCCAAAAACAATTATACTTTTCTATTTGTCTCCACAGGGAAAAGCATGGTATTTGTAGTGAAGAAGTGACCTTAAGCACAATGCTTCACCATAGGAAAGGCAGCTTTCCTTAGCATAAAGGCTGGATAGAAAGAGGAAAACAATGGAGGAAAGCTGCATTTATACCGAAGTGAATCGAGTATTTTCTTAAGTAATCCAAATAACAAAACAGTCATGGGAGCTAAGGCAGGCCCTAAACACTGCCAGCTCCTACTTCTTCCCTTCTTCATACCCATCCCACACAAAGCAACACTTGACCCTTGCTTATCAAAGTTGAAAAGATCTTGAGTCATGCTGTGGCTAGAGACTGATTAATTTTCAAGTAAAAAAAAAAAATATAAAAATAACATGAATAATTGCATTAATGATCACAGCTCCATCATAAACAGGTTTAACTTGTACACTATAATGAACATGGAAAAAATCAGTTAAGAACAAGAGAAAGAGTGTAGCGCATATTCTCTCCACTGAGCTCAAGATGAGTTAACTTAATTACACACACATTCTCCTTCTATCTGCCTGGTACCACTAGAGAAACATGATTTTTAAATCTACCAGTTAAAATTACTTTTTGAAATAAACATGTTGCTTCCTTCACATGCTGATGTTACTACAAATCAAAAGAAACACATTTACACTTCTCACCTTCCCCAAGAAATACAACTCAGCATTTAAATGTTCCCAAACATCATTTGGCAGATCAAACTGAGATTTTGGCAGCATCCAACTGCAAATGGTGATTCATGAAAAAACACCACCTCCCCACCAGACAGGGAAGCACAGGGACAAAAGAGAGAGGGGAGGAAATAGCTTATAAACTATGAGGAAAGCAGCACTAAGGTCTATTCTTGCTCAAGTGACACCAGTCAAAGATCTC
Organism: Gavialis gangeticus; assembly: GCF_001723915.1. Lineage (NCBI taxonomy): Eukaryota > Metazoa > Chordata > Crocodylia > Gavialidae > Gavialis > Gavialis gangeticus. The sequence continues at coordinate 22,388,820 of NW_017729022.1, read as the reverse complement.
TCTGTAGATCACAGGGTGCATCTAAACATGCAATTACAGTGCATAAATAAACTCCAGAGCTTAAGGTTTTGAATGTTTGAATGTGCTCCCAGGAGCAATAAGCTCTGCAGTTTATTCATGTGCAGCACATTGAGCCAGGGCAGAGCAGCCCCACCTGGCAGAGGGCCCAAGGGTCAACCTGCCAGCCTGGGGCTGCCCTCCCCCAACTCAATGTGCTGCAGAAGGGCTGGCTGGGGCACAAGGGTGCTGCACCTGGGGAGAGGGAACCAGCATTATGTTTATAGGTTAGGGGCTGACCCTCTCAGCAGCACAGAGGCAGAGAGGGATCTTGGAGTCAGGATTGACTCCAGGATGAATACGAGTCGCGACAAAGCAATAGGCAGAGCCAACTGCACCCTGTCCTGCATCAACAGGGGCATCACTAACAGGCCCAGAGATGTCTTGCTCCCCCTCTATGCCGTGCTGGTCAGGCCGCAGCTGGAGTCCTGTGTCCAGTTCTGAGTGCCGCACTTCAAAAGGAACGTGGGGAACCTGGAGAGGGTCCAGAGGAGGGTCACTCGTATGGTTGGGGGCCTCTGTGGCCAGCCCTATGAGGAGAAGCTGAGGGACCTGAATCTCTTCAGTCTCCACAAGAGGAGACTGAGTGGGGGGGATCTTGTGGCTGCCTACAGCCTTATCAGGGGCTACCAACAGGGACTCAGGGAAAATCTGTTCACCAGGGCCCCCCTTGGAGTCACCAGGACCAATGGCCACAAGCTGAGGGAGGATAGGTTTAGGTTAGATATTAGGAAGAACTACTTCACGGTAAGGGTGGCCAGAGCCTGGAATAGGCTTCCCAGAGAAGTGGTGCTCTCACCTTCCCTGGAAATCTTCAAGAGGAGACTGGATAGGCACCTGGCAGGGGTCTTATGACCCCTGCCACCCCCAGTGCTCATTCCTGCCCATGGCAGGGGGTCAGACTAGATGATCTGTCAAGGTCCCTTCCCACTCACTGATTCTATGAATGCAGGGCTAGCCAGCAGGCAGCCCCTGCACTGAAGTACCCTCATACCCCAGCTAGCCCCTCCAGCATCTAAACGTGCACTGCTGTGGAGTTTTTTTTACTCCGCAGCACGATAGTACTCCTGCTGCAGAGTAAATTAGTTTCCTCCAGCCTAATGGGGGTACACATGTAGATGCCAAGATGTTTACTGCACAGCTAATTAATCAACTACACAGTAAACGTCTCATGTAGACGTAACCACGGATTAGGCTGGGGGGCAGTCTTTGGAGCTGGGAAGGATATCTTTTTTTTTCTTCTTTTTTAAAGGGAGAAATATAAAGGGGTGGAAGAAGAGACAGAGATGGAAACACACACACACTCACTCCTCACTAAAGCAATCTGTGATATTGTATAACCATAGGCTTACTGTTTCTTTGGTAGAAAGGTTTAAGATGAAGAGCATCCAGATTGTAGTCATATTAGTTTAGAGGCAAAAGGAATCAGAACTCAATTAAAGAATTTTTTTTGCCAAAATCTAGTTGGTCTAATAAAAGATACCAGCTCTACCATGAGTTCCGATTCCCAAGATGGAGAGCACTTGGAGAGCACTTGTTACTTTTAAATTGCTTAAAAATAAATTTTAAAAATCCCACCATTTTGGTGTCTTTACCAGGCTAGTGACAAAAACAAAAGACTAAATCATAACCTTATCTAATTTTAACCTGTTAACAGTTCTGTGTAATATAACTATTAATGCGTTTATACTACTGAATGAATATCTTGTGCAGCTCAGAAATAAGCTCCAAACCTCCAAAAAATGTGTTTCTTTTACCTAACTACTGATATTGCCTTTGTTGTGTAAAGGAGAATATGGCAATCAACTTAAAATGTGTATGCATTTGTTAGAAAGATTAACTGTATTTGCTAGTAACATTAAAGCTGCAGCTCAGGTTTCATTTAAGGTTGCCATGACCTCACTCTGAAAAGCCCTTAGTTACAAATTCCGTCATACCCTATATGGCTGTACTACAAACCGGGTTGCGTGCCAATAGTTAAACAGCAGTCATTTGTTTGTCTGAAAGAGTCTGAAAGCTAAACTGTATGAAGAACAGCATCTGAAGACCCAGCCCTAGGTTTCGTATCAACTACATAGCATGTTATAGGCATATTTAAACTTCTTTCCAATTCTGATACATTGCTTTTAAAATGCATTACATAGTTTTAGAAGAAACATTTCACAACTGTTTGTCTTCCCAATTTCAATAAAAACTGGATTTATGAATCAGCAAAACTGAACACTCAGCTACCACACCAGATACCACCATGGGGAACAGAGTTATGCTCTTGCCTATCCAAAAGAGATAAGTGCCTTACTATAGAAATAGGAATTAGCACCCTCTTATGACCCTGCTCACCAGGATCTAACTTTCTACTGATAATTGTCTATGATTTTCTCACTGCCTCTCAAGTAAACCTATTTCTTAAATACTATGTGTAAAGTAAGTTAGCAGATCTCTGAAAGTTAAGAATCGTCCAAAATTGAGCTAGTCATTTGGTTACTATCAAGATGCTTGCTTTTAGAGGCAGGATTTATACCCACACATATTGTCAAGTTGAAGAGGGAAGCTGAAAATCCAGCCTGACACTCACATGATTTAACAGACAAGGTGAAAGGAGGTCAAAAAAGACTAAATAAATAAAACACAGACACACACCACACCTCAGGGTTAATATCCATCCAAATTTTCAGCCATTGTTGAATTTCTGTGTTTTAAGTCAATCTCTTAATTGAAATGACCTTTCATAAAACTTTCCATTTATATGAGAGTTCAGTGTGGAAGGAACCAGCACAAAGATGCTGGACAAGGAAGGTAGCATGCAAGTTCCTTCCCACAGCTATGCCAATGCTTCCCATTTTTATTTGTCCTAACACAGAAGTAGGATGAGACCAGAACTCCATTGCACTTGTAAATAAACTGAGAATAAGAGACTGGGGCCAAGTTTATTATGTCACCATCATATAAACTGCCTATGCCGAGAAAGTTTCCTATTAGCTCTAACAAGAACTAGCAAGAGCTAGTACATAAACAAGGCACCAGTAATCAAAATTTACTTTAAAGGTAAATTAGGTCATGTAATAAAAATGGTTCTTCTCTCTGGAACCTGTTCTAACACTAACTCCAACAACAGGTGTTACACTAGGGGAATTCTGGGGTTGTTTTTTCAGGCTACGTCTTTTAATATTAACAGCAGAACACAGAGCGATTGCTATTGCATTTGAAAGACGCACGGTCCTCTGACACAGTTAAAGTCTTCTAGGCAAATTCCTCACCGGGGGACATTTAGTTGTTTGAATGCCTTGGGGAAGTTATGAGATTTCATTTGGTCAATGTGGGTACTGCTCATGGACATTGCATGTTGAAAAATTTTCTGAGCTAATTTCTAAAGAACAAAGACTCAACACCCTCCAAAAAATCCACAAAACGTATTGGACAAGTGCAGCCATGTATTTGTAAAAATACAGTTTTAGCTTAATTTTGTTTTATTATGTCAGGCTATATTTTCAACCAGTAATTTGCAAAAATAAGTGGTTAATGCTATAAGTTAATGCCCCTCCCTTAAAATGGGTACCAAACTCCAGATATAGTCTCTCTTTCTCCACCCAAAAAACCTACACGCAAAACATTTTTAAGTACTTTGAATTTGAGCGCAGCAGATAGGAATATCAGGCTTCAGTCCAGTGTAAATTTATAAACAATTTTGCATACCTTTAGAGTTTTGCTTTGGTTTGGTTTTAGGACAGCAAAGTTAAGAGTTAATCTGCACTTCAAGTTCTATTGCCTTTGGAAATATTTGTACCTTTTCACCTACATGTCACTGGAACATCTGACTACTTCAGAAAGCACAATCTTTAACTACCTTTTCACTAACCCTGAATGTACACAGCAAAGTAAGATAATAAATATCTCATTGAACTGTTACAGAAACGCTTCAAAGCTATGTGACAGGAAATACCTCAAAGACATCTGAAGCTGCCTATTACAGAAATGAAAGAAAAGTCTCTTTAGCTTAGTCTGTTTCTAGATTTGTATCTGTTCTTTTCTAGAAAAAGTCAATCCAGATCACTTTATACTACCTGCAGAGCATCCACTGACTGTAAGCAAACAGGGGAGTCATATGATCAGAAGAGAGCAGGGCTTTAGGAGTATATAAGCCAGTGCCAGGGCAGGCAGCCCAGCCCTGCAAGCTGCAGGGGAAGAAGCTACTGGCTAGGAAGGCTGCAAGGGAGGGCCTGATGGACTGCTGAGCTGCCTTGGGACTGCCAGCGAGACTCTGGGATCTTATGGGGACATAACTGAGAGCTGGGAGTTATGTTAGTACCTAGTTACGGCTGTCCTGTATGTTTGTTTGCCTACCCCAAGGTGGGGGGAAGGTTTTCCCTTTTGTTGATGTTGGTGAGCCCAGAAGGGAGAGCCTGTGTCATAGCCAGGGGGCTTCTCTTTCAGTTATAGTTCAAGCTGGTGGTTTGGGCAGGACTGTCATGGGTGCTTTTTGGAGGTTCTGTTAGTGCCCTAGGAGCATGCAACTGCCTTGAGCCCTGGGGGCAGGCTCAAGGCATAGTCAGAGAGCCCAGATAGGAGCAGAGCTTGGGAGTCACAGGGCACGGAGCCCAGACAGAGGCAGAACTCTCAGGTGGGGCCCAGAAGCCAGGTCTAAAACAGTGGGCCTCGGCTAAGGGACCAGCCAAAGTAAAGGGGAAGAAGCCTGAAAGGCTGAAGCCCCAACAAGGGAATAAAGGCCTGAGGTGACCTGGTGACTTAGGAGACAAGTGTCCCACCTGACTGGTGACTCAACACCTGCAAGGCATGGGGCGTGCTGTAGAGGTGGACAGAGCCATGCAATAAGCCCTTAAGGCAACCAAGGTCAAGAGAGTTCACCACTGGAGAAGAGAGCACCTTTGGCTAGCAAGTCTCTGAGGGCAGCCTCCCTTTCATGAAATTTCCCTTAAGACATGGTAGGCAAGAAGGCAAGGTGAGACCTTGAGAGATGGGGCAGAGAGGGAGCCTAGCAGGGAGGAGGGGGCCTGTAGGGGGCATAACAATGGCCCTCAGGCACCTAACCTGTTACACATCCCTACTTTTAAACAGATTACCTGTCATCTCAGAGTTGGACAGCTAGAAGAGAACAAATTTGTTCAGAACATAGGGTCCTTCAGAAACAAGCTGCCCCATTATAACAGACTGCAAAGCTATAGAGAAAGCTTGCAGCCTTTCTAAGCATCCGCCTGCACAATTATGTTTACTGCCAACCAGTCTACCATCCAACGTCAATATTTAATAGCTTTCTGGGCTTCATATTCAGTCACCTCTGATAAATGAATTAGCCACTTCCATTCATCTCACCTGATCTACCTGAGGGCAAAATTAGGGTGTTTTTGATTTTCTCAGACACTGTGTCTGGGTGCAAGAGGGCTGTTTGTGCAGTTTTAAGAATAAGTTAGAGAAACACTTGCCCAGGATGTTTTAGACAGGGATGATCTTGCCTTGCGCTGGGGGTTGGACTCTATGGCCTGCTGATACCTGCTCCAGCCCTACTTTGCTATGATCTCCACACACACACACACACACACACCCCCTACTGACTTCAAGAACAACAGGTATACTTTCCCTATTAGTAAGCCACAAATCAATTGCCACCCATCAAGTGATTCAGTGACACAGCGGACAGATGCTCTTCACTGGACTTGGTCTTCAGTCAGCCTAGCCACTGTGTTTATATGTTATTCAGTCCAGTCTACTAGTCTTCATACCATCTTTCCCAACCAACCCTTCTCTCTCTTGCCTTGCACACAACCTTCTCTCCTATCCTTTTTTAGGCTGTCTCTGTGTTCTTAGCATGTGGTCATACCACTTGAAGTTCTTCTTTTTCACCATCTGCAGTCCAGGCTTACTGAACAATGATTTGCTAGATTTTTTTATTTAAGTCTAAGAAACTTGGCATCCTTCTGTAACACTGCATCTCAAATGCTTGTAATTTCTGACTAACTCCTTCACAAGTGTCCAGCTTTCACAGCAGTGCATTGATATCATCCATATCAATGCTTTTAATAAAAAACTTTGTCAGTTATTAGGCATGGGTATTAAAGCAACCCAATTTTTATTATAAAATCCTTCTCTAAAAGTAAAAAAATTATAAATTCACTAAACTTGAAAACTAGTGTTAATCACATTTCCAGTGTCATTTTGATTTTTCCAAAAAAAAAAAGAGCAGATGCATAAGAAACAATGCATGTAAAGCACTACACTTTATCCCATTGGTTGCAATAAGGATACAATAGGCCTGTACATCAGTGCTCTTGTGTATAATAATGTATCAAGATAGAACATATACTTGTAATTTGCATAAAAGTATGAAAAAAATCAGAAAGTTCATGTGTAGTTCTGTTCACAACCATCTGGTTCACAGATCTTATTCTTACATGTAAGAGTCCTCTTACAAACAGAACACTTCTATTGTAACACTATCCACAGAAGTTAGCACTGTTAAATGTGGAACTAATGCCATTATGTCAGCATCCCTAGGATGCTGCTGGTGGGAAACAGGAAGGAGAAGGAGGTCACTTTGGTAGCTTGCTATGGTCTTGAGGGAGGTGTGTGAACAAGAGGTCTGAAAACATGGTAATGATATACAAGAAACATTTGCCTGGAAAAGCTTGTTAACCTATTCTCCCTACCCCACCAAGTAAAGCCAAGGCTGATGCTAAACTGTGTGCTAAACAAACAAAACAGTGCTTACTTTCAACCTGATTCTGTGGCAAGAGTCCAAAATGCAGAATAATTATTCTGCTGTTCTGGAGAAAAATAACTGGGAAACTAAAGGGAAAAAAAGGTTGTTTGTTCTTATAAAACAACTCATGGAAGAACGTGTTGCTTTTATAACTGGAAGTTCAAAAGTTGTTCTTTCCTAGTTCCAAACAGCAATTTCCCCATTTACATGCACAGGAAACTAAAGTCACAAGGAAGTGCTGTTGCTGCTCCACCTTTCCTTAAGCCCAATTTGTGTTTAAGGAAATTTAATTATGAAGCGCATCAGGACATGAGAGACTTCAGTGGCTCATACAGTTTGCATGGAAAGACAAGGGGAACTATAAAATGTTTGTTCCCACATTTCAAAAACACCTAAAAGTAATTAGCACTGTTGCAAAAAATAAAGTCACACAGCCACAAATCAGAAATTAATTTAGCCCTATGACAGTCACAAAACTGAAAATACCTATAGAAGCCTGCAGTAGTTAGCACAGTGTTCATTTTATTCCCCATGTCTTACACGAAATGACCCAACAGAAGTAGCAATAAAATACCTTTAAAAAGGCACTGAAGAATGTTGATATTTGGCCAGTACTCTTAAGAGGTAAAGAAATGTGCTCAATATAAATAAACTACCACATTTTAGTACATGAGAGCAACCCCTAACACGTACAATAAAACTGTATGCTGCGTGTCCATATTCCTGACTGGAAATATTGCATTACATTTACTCATGAAAACTATTTTATATTGTATGACATGCAGATATATTTTTCTATTTATCTGGGGTTAAAACTTTAACAATCTTAACTCTTACTTTCTCTTCTCCAACTTTTTAAAATGTCTATATAATGGCTATACGTAGCTAATGAGTGGCTATATAAATATAATATGTTATTATATAACCACTTCAAAAAAGTTGGAGAAAAGAGAGAAAGGAAGAATTAAGATTTTTTAAGTTTAAAACCAAGTTTTGTTCACAAAACATTAGTAGGCAGACCAGTCACAGTTTGCTTGATTGCTTGCTTGTTATGTTCTTGAAGGATGAGACATAAGGCCATCCTGCAAGACCTTCCCTACCTAAGGGGCATCTGCACTGGATGCAAGACAACAGTGACTTGCCCTGGATGTCTATTAGGTTTCTTCTGCAGACAGGATGAAGGCTTGGGTGTAATAGTGAGATTTAGTCAGTCAGTCAGCCTCCAGCTGTGCCTCCCTCTGTAAACTGCTTCTTCAATGGACAAGTATGACAGAAAAAAGTTTGTGTGCAAACCCAGCGGTGTGGAAAAAAAGTGTTGCTGCTAGTTGCACCACCTTCTCAACTTAAGGCGGCCCCAGACAGGATACACAGCATAGGATAGAGAGGCCAAATAAAAAGGCAAAAGAATAATACAAGGCATGTTGAAAGTGAAGTGGGCATAACTTGATTAACATCCAAATAATACTTTTCTTTTCATGATTTCAGCATCATAAACACACATTATATCAGCAAAACCATTAGCTTTATGCATAAGGAGGGCAATTCTCATAGCTTTTATCTACACTGCTCAATGATGGCACCATACCGAGACACTGTACTTGCTCACTCACCCTGTGGATCCTACTTCCTGAACCAGAAGTAGTATAGCCACTTCTGCTCAGAGACAGCTTTTTGGAACACAGAAAGCAATATGCTAAGACAACTACACAAGTCAGATAGTCCTTGCTCAGTCATGGAGTGATATGGAGATGCCCACACAGAACAGAATCTGGGCCTGCTTATTTTTAATTAGTCCCAATGAAAATGAGCATAATTTTCATGTACTAAAGGGAGTACTCTGACAAGTCAAAATGGGGAACCTACCTGATAATTTGCTAGATATGCCTTCAAGCAAAAAAGAATATACAACATCACTGGTGCTGAGATGCAGGGATTGTCAAGGTATTTCATGCCTAACTATAACATGCTTTCTAATCAATATATGTTATAATGCGAAGGAAGGAATGAGCCAGCTGCAGTTAGCTACAAAATTTAATTATTATTTTCATGAAAAGAGCCAGGATAGTCTAAACAAGCACATTAGAGTATAAAGATGCAAACTATGCCAAGCATGTTTGTTCCAAATAGGGCCATTATCCATTTCTCAAGCTAAGAAGGTTTGCTAATATTTTGCTTTACAGTAAATTAACAAGTCATATTAACTTTCGAAGGCCAAATAGTGCCTTGTTAACCAAATTCACTACAGAATCAGCCAAATGGAAAATGCCAAATTTCCTCCCACAACACAGTTCTAGCAGACCATAAGGGGCTTGGGCACAGCCCAGATAAAAAGTACTGGTTACACATGGCCATGTCTTTAGAGTTGTGGTAACAGAATAAAGAACTAAAAAATACTTCCTTACCACTTCCATAATCTTTCACTACTTCAGACTTGGTTATACTGGAATTGAAGCTACCTTCTCCTCTAATTCAAGCCTATTAAGAGAGTATTTACATTTACCCCGGCAGCTAACTATATTTAGCCCCAAGTAGATAATCGCATCCTTATCTTCCTATTCAAGGTAATGTTATGATGATCAGCAATTACTATTAGTTCTTAACAAGCATATGTATGCATTTTAATTTTAGATATGGCTTTGCTAAATCTTCATTTCTGCATGTGAATAGGTAGGGTGCCACTTTCCACAGAACACTATTATTGTTAGTTCAGTTTTCTTAGTAAAAAGAGAAGACTGAGTGATCCCAAATATTATGATGGTAGCTTATTCAGCAAGAGTGCAAATTTTGCAGAGCAACTGTAACAATAATCATCTTGCTAGTATGACATACACCTGGTTTCACAGAGGGCTGAGTTCTAGGTATTTATGGCATCTAGAGAATACCCTATCAGCTGTGGTTATCATATGCGCTTCTGCTAGCTTGCAACTACTCATATACTGGTCTCCAGTTCCTTCAGGAATCAGAAAATCTCCTTGCAAACTACGGCTGGTTAAAAGATCGCTTTGTCAGCAGACCTAAGGAATCCTGGGAGTATTTTGCAAATCTACTTCTACCTTCACAAACACTTTTAAAATATCATATGATAACTATGATGCATTATCTTTAAACCCATAGTCTCAACACACTTGTCTTGCTTTGAAGTTTACATGACATCACATATGTCTGCTTAAGAAAATGCATTAAGACACACAATAATCAGGAACTTGACCATTAATAATGCAACCTGTCTTTTCACATTAGATTTTTCTAGTACTAATAAGATTCATTGATGTTTACTATGCTAATCAAAGCCTCTAAGTAGATATATCTGTCTTTGCCTCTGCAGTACAAATGTTGAACAAAGCCATGCTAACAAACATTAAAAACTAAGAACTGAAAGCAGCAAGGAGTCAGGATGAGACAATAAGCCTTATTTGGATTTAGAAAAACAAAGCAAGGCACTGTCTGTCTCTGTATCCAAATAAATCTATGAAGTCGTAAAGTTAAGCTTCCTTATTATAGAAACAAATGCAATCTGAATGCTGCCACGAGACACCTGGAATTTCTCTTATTATAGCTGGATATAGTGTATACAATGCCTTTCCACTCTGATCAGGAATAAAAACACTTCAGAATTTCACTACTGCCACCCTTGTGAACCACTCCCAATAACTGAATTAGAAAGGAGAATATGAGGAGATAGCTGATGGTGATTCACATTCTTGTACAGAAAAGTACAGCACATCTTGAAGCTCCAAAATTAGCTTACACAAAGGGTACCCACCTTACAGCTCTCAGGCCAAATCCAGGTTACGGAGCTCCATAAGGGTCCAGAAATTTGACCCCGGGTGAGAGGTGGACCCAGGATCATGGCACGGCTAGATCTGACATATGAAGTCAGACCAGACAGACTGGATCACACCTGTGGACCAACCCCACACTGGATTAGGCCCTGTGACCAGGTATGTTGAGCCCCACTGTCTTAAGCAATTTCAACTGACAAAAAAGTTTTGAGACAGATTATTTAGAATAACATAACTGGATCTATCACTTTTTCACTAATTTTCTTCCCTCTGTTTTCACTGTTAGGTGCACGTGCATTAAAAGCCAATCTCGGTCTCTTAAAAAAAACAAGTCGTCCACTTTTCTTATTTATGGACTTTGCCATGCAAAGCATGATAGAGTCTTGTAATGGTATGCAGCCAGTAACAATGCCGCAGAAGTTCAAGTATGTTTGATTCCCAGAAAGACTTTCCTAAGAAAATCAACAGTGTTTTTCCACTATAATTGGGAGAGGGAGGAAAATAGTAAAATAAAAAAAGTGAGAAAGCAAAAAATGAATAAGCAAGACCAGAATCATCATATGTTGCATAGAACTGATTTTCCTATAGAACCTATTAATACCTACCTACCCACTTTTGACACTTTTAATATCACATGTGTCCCATCCAACTCCCACAATCCTTAAGGCTCAGGTGATAAGGGAGCAATTATCAACCAGGGTGCCACAAGACTGTTTGAAGGGTCCCCCAAGGTGTGAAAAGATAAAGAGATAAATGCAAGCTCAGCCTCCTCCCTGCCTAGCTGTTCCTCTGCCCCCACTGCAAGGGGAGTAAGCGCTGTAATAAATAAGTTAGTTTTTGAAGTGGGATGGTGCTCAATTTACAAATGTTATGGAGGGGTTGCCTAAAGTCTAAGGTTGAGAACCACAGATAAAAGGCATAGGAAGAAAAGATTTGTAACTGGGCAAGTATTGGTATTGCCCTTTAACTCCATCTGAAGAGATTAACGACAAGCCACAAACATTTCATGGTGGCCCACATTTGGCCAACACTTATACATGACAGTGATTTTAAGTCATACAGATATTATTGGCAGGACTGGTGACATTGCTTACTGTAAGGCTGCCTGATAATTTCCATTAAAAACCCCTGTTTTTAATGCTTTTAACTTTGCCAAACTTTAGACACCTGGGCTGAGATTCTTCATGGCACCTGTTTTTCTGAAAGCAAGTTTAGGCATAAAAGTTCAGCTGCTTCAGAATGTAAAGCAAGAGAAGTATGCTTGCTGCTCTCCCCATGTTAAAAAATTATAGCATTTTCTGTTTGAGAAGGTCTAGGGGATGAGAGAACAACTGAATGGCCAAAGAGTCCAGAAGCCAGAAAACATGGACAAGGAGGTAGGAAAAGAGATGCAGATCTTATGAGACATCAAGGGAGGAATAGTAAGATTATACATAGGACAAGTGGTAGTCAGAGGAGACATGGAATACATTAATGGTAAAAATCAGAGCAGTTTAAAAGGAGACTTGCCTATATGATCCCCACCTCACTTGTAATGAATAGGCAGGGATTTGGGGGAGAGAAGGAGGGGAGCCAGTTTCATAATAACTAAAGCAATTGGATACAGCTGTGGAGAAATGTTTTTCTTCTCCCTCTTTGCATCAGAGTTGCTAGTCAACTATTTTCTCGCAGGTAGTTGGGAATCATACTCCTTATCCTCTGGCTGCCTGACAAGAGACCCTGCAACAATTGGGATTTTCAGAAGTGCCCAGCACTTTTAACCGCACCTAACATCAATGGAAGCTGAATGTGCAAAATGCTATTGAATGATAAAGACTGAAATAAAACAAATAAAAATCAGGCAATAGGCTTCTCAAATTAGGCAGCAATTCCTAAAAGGGAAGATAATAGTACCCTGTCAGAGAAGGCAGGCTGCCGTGTAACCTAAAAATACTCAAATATCCTAGTTTAATGAACCATGTTTCAGATCTGGTCAGCAAGGTTAAGTTATTGTATAATGGACCAGAAGAATTTATTGTATAAATGTATTTATCTGGCTAACCCATAAGCATAATTGAGGACAAAATAAGGAACAAAATAAATAATAACTATAGATAAACAACGTCTCGGCAAACTTCCAACCTAAAATGACAAAGACATTTTGATCCTGGTTGCCAACAAAGCAAAGAAACTGAACAGTTAATTCCCTTCTAAGAGGAGGAGGAATCCTGGTGGATTCGCACCATGCATCTTCAAAGGGAGTCTAAAGAAAATGAACTATTCCCAAACCCAAGAGGTGGTAAGCTACAGGGAAAGATCAGCATGAACTAGCTTAACTGTTGTAAGGTTTGTTCTCTCTTACCT
>NW_017729022.1:22370285-22370926 GCF_001723915.1 Gavialis gangeticus | reverse complement strand
TAAGAGGAGGAAGAATCCTGGTGGATTCGCACCATGCATCTTCAAAGGGAGTCTAAAGAAAATGAACTATTCCCAAACCCAAGAGGTGGTAAGCTACAGGGAAAGATCAGCATGAACTAGCTTAACTGTTGTAAGGTTTGTTCTCTCTTACCTGGGTGCTCCAAATAAAACAATGCTGTAATACTTTGGTTAGTGGATACCATAGTCATTGCTACCAGAGGAAAACAAACTGCAAGTATCTAATTCATAGTTTCATAGTTTCTAGGGTCAGAAGTGACCTGAGTAGATCATCTAGTCCAACCCCCTGCCATGGCAGGAAAGAGTACTGGGGTCAAACAACCCCAGCAAGGTGTTCATCTAACCTCCTCTTAAAGACCCCCCAGGGTAGGAGCCAGCACCACTTCTCTTGGAAGTTGGTTCCAGATCCTAGTCGCCCAGACCGTGAAGTGGCGCCTCCTGATATCTAGCCTAAATCTATCCTCTACCAGCTTGTGACCGTTATTCCTGGTCACTCCTGGCAGTGCTCGGGGGAACAGGGACTTCCCCAGTGCCTGCTGATCCCCTCTGACTAGTTTGTAACAGACCACTAGATCCCCCCTCAGCCTTCTCTTTTGGAAGCTGAACAGGTTCAGGTCCCGTAG
>NW_017729022.1:22362638-22365285 GCF_001723915.1 Gavialis gangeticus | reverse complement strand
TAGCGTCCCCACATCCCCCCACATCTTAGTGTGAATTGATAATTCTGCCGTGAGAGCAAGGCTTGAACACAGTGAAAATGTTCATGGGCCATGCATTGATGACTAAGGGTGAGAGGGGCAAGGAGTCATTAAATGAGCACTGGCCATTCTGTATATTAAAAAAACCAACCAACCAACCAAAAAAACACAACACAGAAAGAGAGGAGGAAATATTATGCAATTATTATTTGGCATTTCCTAATTTTTGATCACTTGACTTTCCGGTTTTGATGTCCTTTTAACACTGTATTTTAGGTATTGTATTAATACTATACCAATGCCTTGGAGCTCAGTCCAGGATCATGGCTTCTTGTGCTGCTTGCTCCCTCTCCACACAAGCAGCTAGGGAGCCCTACAGAGAAAATTTTAAGTGCGCTGTACTCAGTAAGACTACTTGGATGAATTAAGTTATGCTTAAGCATTTGAAGGATCAGGCTACTTCAGACATGGTTCGTACCTTGTCAGAAGTCCAATTCTTCCTATGTCAAGTCCTTTTTATAAAATAAGTGATTTGTAGTAAACAAACGATGCAAGAGCTTGGGAATGGGGGAAAGGAACAAGGCAACAGGAGTACCTGAAATATTGTACACAGAGATCATACTTTCCTCCAAAATATTTTCGTACGAGAAAGCGATATAGATAATTGTTAAACAAGAAGTTTATTTTATAACTTTCCCAGAGGTAAAGAAGGTTTACATTTCTTCTCTAGTTACTTCAACACATTTTAATGCTTCAAGCTGGATCTTGACTTGCACGTACTTATTTCTGATGAAACATCATTCATTCTAGCAATTGTTTTTCCCCTTACATTTTGCTCCACTTGTATCACTGCAAATGGATGTTTAGCATCTCCTTATCCATTTAGCCAGGCAAGATGGCAACTGAATGGACAGAAGTAAACGCAAGAATTCAAGCTAGCTGCATCTATGCTAGCAAAGATTCCCTCCAAAAACGTGCAACATTCAGGGGATGGAGAGTCTATGGAAGGATAAAGATCTCACAACCAAAAGTGATCATGAACTACTTTGAACATCATCATAATAATAGTAATCATAATTCAACCAGAATTAAAAGCAATTTCTGTTGCTAAGGAATAATCAAATTCTCCAGAAAGCCTGAAGGTTCCAAGTGAAAATGCAACCAGCATCTATCTTTACTTGCAGCATTTCTTCCCTGATCCCAAGATGCAGATGTGAAATCAATACAGCTGGTTTTGATTCAGCAGATGTGAAATCAATACAGCTCCATTAAGCTTCAGGTAGAGACACCTGCAATTACGTAAACCTCTGCACTATAAGTATGTATCTATTTGACCTGGTCAAAATGAGAAGCAAGAGATGTGTCCCCTTGTTAAAAGTCTTCAAAAGAAAAAGATTCATATTTCCTAATATCTGTCTTTCCAAGTAGGCAAATACCACACCCCCCGAAGATTAAATAGTCTTTTTTTCTGTCTGAATATTGGGGTAAGGGGGGGAGGGGAACCAAGGAAAAGTTACCTCCTATTTTAAAACAAAATGGGGACAAAGTGAGGCAGGGACTGCCCCCTACAAGCAGCTGGGGTATGGGGCCAGGGAGGGCAGTTAAACTTTCCTTCCCTCAAGTACAGAGCTGCTCTGCCCTGCTAAAAACTTACTGTTGGCTGTGACTGCGGACTACAAATCCCAGAGGTACCTGGAAGAAAGAAGAAGTAGTGATGGACAACTCTGCAGAATCCTGCTGCTGTAATTCTGGACTGCAAATCCAGAGACCTCGGGGACAGCAAGAAGAGGAAGCGAACACACAGACCGTGTTGGCCATCTGCAAGAGCGCCATGCTCTAGCACCCTCCAGCTTCTGGCCTAAGCCACTGCAAGCATGTGGCTGCATTTCCTGAATCAAAACCAAATGTCTGTCCAGTTGTTTCTCAGTTTAATCTCTGCATCTTAGATTAACCTGCAACGACTGAATAAATTCAGTCTCAGGCTGTTTGACTGTACTTAGCCCAGACGCTTGTGAAGAAGGGAAGAGAGGTAAAGACAGACGGTTTCCCCCACAGCCATAGCCAGACACTTTAGTGCCTAGTACAGGTCATGCGCAAAGCACCCCTCCACCCCCATGTACTACTACATAACATTATTTCCACTTGATTTGGCACCCTCACCCCCCCCAGCCCTGCCCCCAGTGCAAGAGTGCTCTCAGCTGGTGTCTGCCACTGACCCCAGTATATGGAAAGAAGGAGCTGCATCATTTACCTGCCAGGACCAAGCTATAGATATGGTGAAAGGGGGTAAAGAGAGGGAAGGATTGAGCAGGAGTCTTGGAAAGTGGGAATAGACAGGACAAGATGGAATTAAGGGGCCTCAGTTTTCAGATACGTTTCCAGTCAGGATCAGTGGGTAAGGAAGGAGGGTCTTCAAAGCATGGGCTCTAGAAAGCTGGAAATAGAGGGGGGTAACGTAGAAAAAGGGCCCAAGTAGCATACATCCAACAGTCAAGAGCAGAGAGAAAACAGGAGAGCAAGGGAGATGAAACAAGTTGGGCTGGAGTAAGAGGACTAGAGTGAGGGAAGAAGAAAACTGATGAAGGAGATCAGTGTTTCAAAAAAAAAAAAAAAAAATCACGGGAGGGCA
>NW_017729022.1:22355012-22362519 GCF_001723915.1 Gavialis gangeticus | reverse complement strand
AAAAAAAAAAAAAAAAATCACGTGAGGGCAAGGGCTCTTCCCAACACCATCAGAGCTCCAGCATTAGAAGGCAAAACCACTGACTCAGAATAAACTACAATTGTGTTAATTAACTTGTTTTCTAGTGAAATCAAAGCATATGAGAAGGGGTCAACAGACTTTTGTCCATCAGAAAACTCCCTGGCCTGGTGCAGGAGTCCTGAAAGGACTGATACTTGACCCTGCTGAAAATCTGGTTAATCCAGGAGATTATCCCATGCGTAACAGTCTTCCCTTAACCCTGCCTCTAAGTGCTTGCTATAGAGGGCAGGGAACATGCTGGGAAACCCACTTTCCTGACTGCCAGTTCTCTGGAATCCAAAGCATTTTCCAAAGGAAGGCTCTGCCTCAGCTTGGAGGTTTCCCTGCTGCTTAGCAGTCTGCTTTCACTGTAGTTCTTGTCCTTTGATCTCCTGCCAGCAGCTGCTGCCACTTTGGACAGACCTGAGGCACTCCAAGGATGTAAAGGAGAAGTTGGTTTACGGAGGCCTGCAAAACATTACTGCGGCCTCTTTTCTTTAGAGTTGCAGCTCACACTGAACAAGGAAGAAAAAGGGAGACAATAAAGAGGACATGACTGCAGCTAGAAAATTAACAGACAAGCAAAACTACAGAGGATTCTTCTGATGCTCTACTATACTGCGAGGCAGAAACAGGCTAGAGCTTTGCCAATTAGAGGGAGCCAGAACTTGAGAGGGAAGCCTGGAGAGAATTAGTGGCTACCACTTGCCAGAGTAAAAATCTATCTGTACTGGTAGAAACCAGAGAAGAGAAATGAACCACTTATTCTGCACAGTCAAAGGGCTAAGAGATCTGAGACTCCATGTCAGGGAGAATGAAAAACAGGTTATTCCCCTACAATGGCATACGTTAACAGAGTTTAATAGCCTCATAAATGAGTCTTGGAAGGCACACCTGTCAAAACCATACCAAACCAAAACCCCATCATTCACTAGGCTAATAAATTTCTTGTCTGAGACTCTGTCTAGTACAGTGGTTCTGAACCTTTCAGGTTGGGACAGAAGTTGCACATAAACTGATTTACATGATCAGAAACTGGTTTAAACCTGTAACAGAACAGAAGTTCAGTGCACATAAACCAGTTTCAAAGTGTCTGAAACTGGTTTAAGACAAATCTGGTTGAATGTAGCATCAGACTTAACTGACTGAGATCAAAGTGCGTTATATAACTTCTGTCCCAGACCCCTTCCTGGTTCAAGTTAAATCAGTCCCCCAGCATCCAGCATTTTGCAGCCCTGAGCTGGGCTGCGCTGTCTGCTGGGCTGGCCCTGCCCCTCCACTCCCTAGCTGGAACAGTGAGGGCTGGCTCACTGGCCTCTCTGACTGGCTTGCTGGCCACTCCAGATCTGGGGCCAGGGAGGGGTGTTAAACTTCCCTTCCCCAAGTACAGAGCTGCCCTGCCCTGCTTTGCCTACTTACTGCTGGCTGCAACTGTGGACTACAAATCCCAGAGGCACCTGGAAATAGGAAAAGGAAGTGATGAGCAACTCTGCAGAGTCCTGCTGCCGGCAGTATGGACTGCAAATCCCAGAGACCTTGGGAGCAGCAGGAAGAGAAGCGGACACACAGCCCATGCTGGCTACATGCCAAAGCTGTGCTCTAGCACCCCCTGGCTTCTGGCTTGAGCCACTGCAGGAACGTAACTATTTCCTGAATCAAAAATGAATGTCTGTTTATTTGCTTATTAGATTCAGTCTTTACATCTTACACTAACCTGCAAAGACTGAATCAATGCAGCCTCTGGCTTTTTGACTTTCTGTACTTAGCCTTCTAGGCTTAAGGTACCCTCCAGAACTTTTCTGAATTTGGTGGCACCCTGGTTGAGAACCACTGCTTTTCTCAGCTTACCCACTTTATTTCAAGTCTGCTGCCACTGCCACTAGATAAAAGTGCACAGTCCACCTGTTTCCAAGAGGGGTGGACTGGAAAGCAGCTGTGGAAGGACTGCTTCCCAGTCTGGCTCCACAAGCCACTCAAAGAAACAGAGACATACAATGCAGATCCCCCTAGCAGGGGCAGCACCTGTGGCACCCTTGAAAGGGCCTTGTATCACCCCAATTGAGAACCACAGTTGGATTCAATAAAGGTAGCATAAATTATAGTGCAAAGATAGGTTGCATCCCCTGCCATAGGCAAAGGAAAAGTAAATGCTGTCCATTAAACTTATTTTGATTGAATATATCCAATATAAATACATCCAGTCCTTAATTTTAAGTTTTCAAACCTTAAATGATTGCTTACATTAAAGACAATTTTAACATCGTTATAGTCATGTCACTAGGTGAGAATGTGGAAAAGGCCTTTTTTGGAATTTAAGCAAGCAAGCTTAATTTTGGAGCTTAATTTTCAGAGGTGTCAAGTGCCCACAGATCCCACTGAGCCAAAAATTTAAGAACTAAACTTTACGAAGTTCTATATTTAAAGCCATAAAACAATTGAGATAGGGTGTTCACAATATTGAAAATGAACATACAGCTGTAGCAAAGATTTAAACAAGGCTTAAACATTACATTATTCACACTTTGGGAAGTAGATCTTAGTATATTTAGTCATCAATAATGCACACTGCAGACTACCCAGTAGTACATATTTTTCAAGTGCTGAACAATGGTCAGGACTTCAACCAAAAACTAAGGTTACTTTTAAATAGCTATCAGTTATAACAGCAAGATCAAAATGCAAAAATATGGAAAAAAATAATAAATGGCAGTTTTTTCTGATTTTTCTACATTCCTAAAAAGAGAACAAATATGTAAATAGAGCAGGTAAAAAAGTTAAGTTCCCTAGTTAATTTATCTATAATTTCCTGTTCTTCCTTTTTGTTTAGTTTAATAAACATCAGGTGGACAGATACATAGAATCTTACCACTTATGAGTGACAGATGTTTTAACAGGTTTAATTTAAGTATGCATTTGAATACCAAAAGCAATTTGCAATGGACTTAGATCTTTTTCCCCCCCTTACAAAAGCATATCTTTTTATGACCTTTTCAGGAGAAAAATTCATGCTTGTAAATCTATGCCCTTTTCACTTCAAAACCAGGATCCAATTTAAGAAACAAAAGCAAACTAACTGCAGTTTTCATTCACTCTCTAGCCATAAGCAGAACAGTGGGGGTAGCCTTCGATCACACTGCTCCAAGACACTGGATATATCACAATTCCTACTCTCTTTTTGTTGCTTTACTTTTAGGTATATTTTTCACGCAATTCAAACACTTTTATGTACTTCTCTCCCAATTTATTCCTAGGCTAAAGGACCAATAGCCGTTTAAAAGTCTCATTTTCACACAATATTAGTAAGTATGTATGTATTCTATACAAAGCCACAAAGGAAAGAACTAGTGTTAGTGTAGTTATTAAGTGGCCCTTACTAAGTTAAGAAGTTGTAAAAGTTGAGTAAACTATTCCTTAGCATACTTCCTGTTAAGTCCATTAAAACTATTCCCAAACAGAACTGGTCAGAAGATATGGCCTAGATTTCTCCATAATTCTTTACATTATTGAGCTCTTACAAGCTCCTTCTCAGAGTTCATTTGTAAGGGTTACCTGAAATTCTGGTGGTTAGGCCCCTATTCAGCAAAGCATTTAGGAACATGCTCCATGCCTTGCTGAAATGCAGGCTACTTTGTCATCTTTTAACCTCTTATGATTTCAAAAGATCACTTCAGAAGTGCATCTGAATGAGGTTCAAAACAGTAACTTGTTCACACTGAAATGGTTTTCCATCATCCTAAAAGTAAGATTCTTTGCTTTAGAGTGTTATTCTTTCCTTAGTTTAACACCTAGTGCCCTCTGCCAGTTTGGAGTCTTCAGAGAAACAGCTCAAAGAGTAGCACAAAGCCAAATACTGGAACTGCAAATGAAACTGCCAGCATTGCCCATGGGAGTAGACTGGGAACCAGAATGACAAGAAAGAAAAGTTGCTGCAGCTCCCAGACAGCCTGTGAGTGACAGGTTTTGCACAACAGAAGTTGTGCCTACACCAGCAAGTCTAAGATTCTAAACTAGCATGTCCTGGCATCCTTTTAAGGTAGGGGTGGGCAAAATGTGGCCCATGGGCCAAATGCAGCCCACCGGGCCATTCTATCCACGCTGCGGAGCCCCTAAGAAATTTAAAAAATGAATATTTATCTGCCCCTGGATGCCTGTCATGTGGCCCTTGATGACTTGCCAAAACTCAGTAAGCAGCCCTCTGCTGGAAATAATTGCCCGCCCCTGTATTTAAGGGATCCTTTGTAGGGTGGGGGCTGGGGCAGGGGGAAGCAATAGAGCCATACAATATTACCAAAACACTCTTAGGATATGTAACCACCTATATGATTCAATATAAGACCAAAGATTTCCAGTAAGAATCCAGAGTCAAAGTCATTCTGTGATCTGAAGTCTTAGCTACAGAAGAATTGTTCTGTTATTTTTCAGAAGACAAAAAATGAGTGAAAGCCAAGAGCCGTCATTTTCAGGGGGGTGCCTTGAGTCTACTGAGGAGTGTCTCAAATCCGAAAAGACTGAGAACCGTTGGCCTAGACAAGACATCTTGTTTGGTAAGGAGGAGGAGGAGGAACAATTATTAGTTAAAAAGCTGCAGGCCTGAAAAATCTTACACACAGCTGTGACAGTAACTTGACCTAGCAGGGCCTGTGAGTGTAAAGACAGGACTGATGGCAGGGTTAGAGGGGTTGTGAGGATGCAGCTCCCAAATGGTTTTGTTAGACAAAACTAAAGACTTCATTATTTCTTCTCTCAGACAGAGAGAACTGCCAATCTCATAGACCTCTTCTGAATCAGAAGTCAGGGTGCCAACCAGGAGCAAATCCACATGGGGTACAGTGGTGCAGTCACACCCCACCTCCCTTTCATAACATACTACAGGACCAGCAGCCAGGATTTTAAGTCCCTGAATCAAGTAAAAATCCCTTCCTCCCTTTCCCTGCATGCTCAGCAGCACTTCCCCTCCCTTCCCATTCTCCCTGGCCTCCTACCCACTGCCACTGCTGTCCCCAGCTGACCCTGGGTTGGGGATGCTCTGGAGCCACTGCTATCCCACTCCAGTTGGGCTGTGTGGGGAGCCAGCTGCCTACCTGATTTCCCAGCTGCTCCCTGCCAGTCTGGGAGCAAGCTCAGGGAAGGGAAACTGGCCCTGCTGCCACTGTTCCTAGCTGAGCCTGGTTCCCCAGACAGCCCAAGCTAAGCAGGGCAGGAGCAGCTCTGGAGCTCCCCACCCATGCAGCCAAGGAGGGTGAATGGGAAAGGAGGGGAGGGGACATGCTATTGAGCATGGAGGAGAGGGGCAGGGGAGGGGATTCTTACGTGAATCAGGGGGTTAAATGTGCCCAGCTGTTTCTCTCGTAGTGCCGTTTGTCCATCTGATGTGGGAGGGCTGGGAGCACCAGGCAGCACCAGTCAATGTTCCTGCAACCAGCTTCACAAAAATCCTGTCTCCTGGCACTAACACATGCCATCCAAAAGGAAGAAGGCCAGCCCTCTGCATCAAATTCCAATCCTATCATCCAGATAAGGCCTCTGGAAATTTTTTTTTTTTTTGGGGGGGGGGGGGCATTCATTTTACTACTTTTTTTGCTGTGAGACTAATTTGTCTTTAATTGGGTACCCACAGTTCCCTTCTTCTTATCTGTTCTTGTTCACCCTTATTTGTTGGTGCTATTTACTGTAATACCCTAGACTAGTAGTTCCCAAACTGTAGTGTGGAAGGCCCCAGAAGAGATTTCAGAATGTTTAAACAAATATTTTCTTAAATCTTAGTATGAGAAAGGAAGAAAACTAAAGCACCAAACCTGTACAAAGTCTCATTTAACATTTTTCCATGACGTGCCATGTATGTATTTGTAATGCTAGACTTCTTTACATATAATACTGTATTCCGAAATTTCAAGATACGGTACTGATTTGGGATCTATACACCCAAATGGATTTGAACATAAGCATTCATTTAACGTGCCCATCTTCTACAACACAAAGTTAACTGCTGTTTGAAATAATAATGGAAAACAAACCTCCAGGAAGTGTTTTCAAAGTACTATGCTGAATGCAAAAATCTATTAGCACTTCCACATTCAGAAGCAGCATTTTCTTTATTAATTTCTGATTATGTTTAAGATTTCCTACCATGCTTCATACTCAAGCTATAAATTTATAAATCATTGTTATGATACTTCTTTACAGCATCCACCATCACTTCATGCAGTTGATAAGCTTAACAACACTGTGTATTCCCTACTGTGAAAGGAAGGGTGGGCCTCAAAAGGCGTACAGAAGAAAACAGAAATTTGAGTGAACTGCAGGCTTTAGTATTCTCTCTGTTCTCTCTCTTGCTATAGTCTTGTTAATTTACAATTAAAAGAAAAGAAAAAGTCTGGGAATGAGAAATAATCACCAGTGGAACTATGGAGAGAAAGTTGAATTTCTCATAAGACAAATAAGAAAAAAAAATAATAAAATAAAATAAAAATAAAAATACAGACCAACTTTAAAATATACATTAAACATGTTAAGTTTTATAATCAGCATGATACAAGAAACAGTATTATTAGCATGTTTTCATCTGAAACCAGGGTTTTGCACAGCATCTTTTTAACAGCAAGTCCGGGGTTCACTTTAAAGCAGAAAAAGCCCAGAGAGACCCTGCAGGGGAGATAGGGCACAGCTGCAGCTGGGCTGCAATGAAGCTCAGGAAATAAGCCTAATTAGAGGGCACCTGAAGCCAACCCTGAAAGGAGGAGGGCCTGGGAGAGAGAGAAACTAGGGTCAGAGCCAGCACAGACAGTCTGGCCCTGGAAACTGAAGAGGGAAGAGCTCCATGATCAGCCTCTTGCCGAGAGGGAGACTGTGAGAATTCTAGGTTTGGAGGCAGCAAGTGAAGGGCTGAGGGCTGGCAGTGGTCCACGGCCAAGTAGGACTTTTGATATATAGCCAGGAGGCTAGAGGTTTAGTTATACATGGAGGGCTTAGGTTTTCTGTTAGAGTTTGATCCGGTGGTTTGGGTTGAGGACTATTGTTGGAGGAGGTCCCAGTAGTGCCTGAGGGCACACCGGTGTCCTGAGCCCACCAGAGGCTAGGGGCCCAGGACATAAAGGGATCTGTGCCCCAAAGCAGGTAGTAGCCAAGAAAGCAAGCCAATGTAGGCTCAGTGCTCAGAGGAGGGCACAGAGAAAGGCACCGGAGGGCAAGATAATAAGTTGGGACCCAGAAGCTCAGTCTAGAATAGTGAACTAAAGCTAGAGGGCTCAGGAAGATAAAAGTGGTGGAGGCTGAGAAGGCTGAGGCCTTCTTCCCCACCCTCCCCATACAGGAACAACTGCAAGTAGTCAGCCCTTGAGGCTTACAAGTGCCCTTGGGCATGGATGGGTTGAGAGTGCCCACACAGCTTAAGGGCAAGACTGAAACCAGTGGTGTCCAGGAGGGACCTGATGGCTTCTAGGCAGATTAA
>NW_017729022.1:22344381-22350012 GCF_001723915.1 Gavialis gangeticus | reverse complement strand
CAGTGCTCAGAGGGGGGCACAGAGAAAGGCACCGGAGGGCAAGATAATAAGTTGGGACCCAGAAGCTCAGTCTAGAATAGTGAACTAAAGCTAGAGGGCTCAGGAAGATAAAAGTGGTGGAGGCTGAGAAGGCTGAGGCCTTCTTCCCCACCCTCCCCATACAGGAACAACTGCAAGTAGTCAGCCCTTGAGGCTTACAAGTGCCCTTGGGCATGGATGGGTTGAGAGTGCCCACACAGCTTAAGGGCAAGACTGAAACCAGTGGTGTCCAGGAGGGACCTGATGGCTTCTAGGCAGATTAAGGTTCGCCCTAAGATGCTTAAGCACTCTGCCTCCCAATAAAACAATAAGAAAGGAGTAGCAAATGAGAAAGAAGGGGAAGGCACCCTAAAGTTGGAGCCAGGCAAGGACTGTGTGGCCATCAGGAGGTGACGTGGCTATACCTCACTACAATCTTACAAAGGATTCCAGGGAGGCCTGTGCTCAGGTTTAGCAGCAGAAACAGTACTGTGAAGGGAGAAGTTTCACATGGCAGGCACTGGACACCATAAGCAGTCTGTCACAGATTCACAGAAGTTTAGGGCTGGAAGGGACCTTGTGAGATCACTGGGTCCAGCCCCCCTGCTCTGGGCAGGAAAGGCTGCTGAGATCAAATAACCCCAGCAAGGTGTGCATCCAGTCTTTTTAAAGATCCCCAGGACTGGTGCCTGCACCACCCCCACTGGGAGTCTATATCACATGTATTATATGGTTTCTGACAAAGATGTGGTATTGTTGGCGTTTTGAAATATATTAATATTTCAGCCAGCCTTTTTTGTTCAATACAAAATAAACAAGTATTTAATGAAGTTACCCTGGCCACTGCCTCAGACCTCAAGCGCTCACCCTGTACAAATTATTCAGGTCAGACTACTTCCTTCAGTTTATACTGGAAAGACAGAGATCAAATCGATTTTTATAACAAAGTATTTTTAAGGTTCACTTCACCTGGAAGCAACTCATCTGGTGAAGAGCCCTCTGGTTCCTTCTACTAAAAGTTCCAGACATGTTTTCATAATTATTTCCTTTTCAAAAAAAACACTGTCTGTATATTGTGATACTGCCTTTGAAAACTGGTTTTAAGCTGGACTCATTTGCTTGCATCCAAAAGCCATTACTGTTTCATACTGTTCAACAAAGTATTGCCAATAGGGTACAAAATGTTTATCAGCAGGGATCCTGGATTTCCCTGACAAAAAAAAAATAGCATGTTCTCTAATAAAACCCCCAAAATCCACAATTAAAATGACAGGCCACCGTATATATGTATTAGTTGAACACAATGTCTTCTTGATATATTTACAATTTTAAAGCAAGTTAGAAGCCTACCAGTGCCTCAATCACTATAATAAAATAATTTCTAGCTACCTATAAATTTTGATTTATAATTTTTGTGATTTTGGTATTTGATTTTGGGTTATCATGGAAAATCAGAGCTCCCCCTGCCCCATTAGTTCACAGACTGCAGGTCCAGGCCCCTCACTCCCAAGCTACAGGACCCCAACCCTGCTGATGCCCCTCACTCGCCCCCACATCATCCCGCCCTGCTGGTATACAATCCCGCGCCGTGGCTGTACGGGCAGGGGGCACCTCACCAGGGCAGCATGGAGCCGACAGTGGCAAGGAGCTTCCCTGCGCTGCCCTGCAGTGCCAGGTTGCATCCACTGGGCTGCAGAGGCCCTGGGGGAGGGCAGGAGAGCAGCAGGGCAGGAAGCCCAAACCCCGTGCACAGATTTGGGTCCCCTTGCCCCACCAGGAGTGCGTGCAGCAGGGGGGAGCGGGCTTCATCTTCCTGCCCCCCAGACAAGTCACTTGTGGCCCCATCCCACTCCCCACCAGAACCCTGCAGCCGCACATTCCGGCGCCCAGCCCCATGCCCCCCAGCTGGGCAGCAGCAGCCCCAGTCCCAAACCTGCCCAACTCCCTTCCTGTGGGGGCCTCAATCCGCACCGCTGCCCCCCCCACCAGACTTACCTGCAGGAGCTGCTCTCCAGGCTGTCTGGCAGCCACACGCATATACATTGGGGCTGTGCAAAGCTTCAGTCACCGATTCAATTTGGCGGAGATTCAGCCCAATTCAGTGGCTAAACCTCTGAATCTGAATCGAATCAGGAGACCCTTTAATCTCTCTGAATTGAAACTGGAACCTCCAAATCTATTCAGAGAGATTTGGAGAGATCAGATGACTCAGACAGTCACATCCCGCCACACAGCTCAGCAACGGGTGCCTCCTAGGTCTGGAGAGGCACCTGGGGTCCCCCCCGTCGCTGATCGCCAAGCTGGGAGGTGCAAAGGGGAGGGTCCCCCACACACTCGGCACTGGACCCAGAAGCGGATGGGAAGAACATCTGGTGCACTACCAGATCTGCCACCAAGCATGCAGAAGGCCCCCCCATGCTCCTGTGGGATGCTCCATCCGCCCCACCATCTCAACATTCACAAGCTGTGCCTGGTACCTCGAGGTATGTAGAAAAAATATTTAAAGCTGTGTCTATGGCCAAATCACTAACTCTCCAAATCAGCATTGAATCTTCAGATTCAGCTGAATCAAATCAGAACAGTGATCCAAATCAACAAACTGAATCACTGTCCCCCAAAGCGGGCCGAATCCGAAATGAATATGGCCCGCTTCGCCCACCCCTAATATACATGCACATGGTGCTCCGTCTGACTCCCCTCTTCCCACTCTGCCAGCCTGCAGACAGCTCTTTATTGAACTGAACTTTATTTTACCCACCAGGAAACCTGCATTTTCCTGGTGGGTAAAAGGGGAATCTGCATTTCTCTCCATTTTTCCATGGGAAACGGAAAACTTGGATACCCATTTATCAGGTTCAGTGGTAGCAAAGGAGATGGAAGGCAGGGCATGATGCTGCGGTACAGAATAGATCATTGGTGTATGTGCAATATCCAATTCTGGTGCAGAAAGGAGAGGCTAAACACAGACTTTCCCACTTTTAAGTGAAAGCCAAGACCTTTGGAGTACATAAATCTGCCAAACTTGCTTGTGCACCATGTCTTCCCCTTCACCCGACTAACCATTCCTTTAAAAGACATTCTGAATGCTGCCCAGCTGCTCAGCCTTTGGTTGAGAAAGAGTGTTTCACACTGTTAAGCTGCAGCCTTTCTAGCCAAATGAAGATTAGATCTTAAAAGGCCTGTACAGTCCTTCCCCAGAAGAACTGATCATGAGTCAGAGTTTTTGGTAGGGCAGGAAGAGCAACTGTGTGTCATCATTACTTAAGTACAGAGGATAGCCTTCCAAATATATGAGATTTTATGGACAAAAGGCAGGGTCAGGTAATTCCTCATTTGCCAGAGATTCATAGACTTTAGGCATTTTTACGAGTTCCAACACAGACCGACGGCCCTTAATAAATATAAAATTGGAAAAAAATTACATTAATTACATCAACAAGGATTGAAGAGATGGCAATAAACTGCAGAATATGCAAACAAAACACATTTCTAGACATGTACATGGAACTGTCAATAGATGGGCATAGTAGTTTGTCTATCAAAAAACAGGACACAGCAACACTATGGTTAAAGGTACCTCATTACAGCACATGCATTCAAGTGTCACTCAGGATTTGTGCCAAAGGTTGCCAGCAGTTGATCTAGCAGTAAACAGGTACATGGTTGTTTGGGTCGGGAATTTAAAGACAGCCAGAAATAATGCTAGCCATATCATTACCTTGGGCGCTACTGGCTACAGGAACTGCTATGTGCCTTAACTAGGCTACTCTAACAATACTAGAGATAGGAAAAGTTCTAAGATCTCTCTCACAGTTCCTGAACACCTCAGCATAAGTAATTTATTTTTCTCTCTGCCTTAACTTTCCATGTACACCATGGTTATTATATATCACTACCTCACACGATAAGTTAAATTTGTGTGATGTGCTCAAACAGTATAATGAGGGGACTATACAGCATCCAAACAGGTGAAGATATTCAAAAGGTATTTTGAAACATTACAGTCCTTCGGATTGAATTTTGCAAGGAAAATAAGGAGGTTCAAAACAGCCACCACTTTCCCATAAGGATCTGCTAAGTTTACTGTTAATACTCAGCCTGGAATGTCTTTTGGGTGGTACCAAATTAAAGAAGAGGGTGGGAATTCTGTACTAATGCTGAAATTACATTAGTCAGAATCAGGTTTAAAAAAAATGAGAAGCCAAGTTGTATACCAGTAACAGAATTATGTTCTAGATTGTGAAGCACTGTTCATTTAACAGAGAGTATAGATCTATGCAAACTTTATAACACTTTTAGGCTGTTTACTATATTGTAAATCAGAGGTGTTCAACCCCTGGCCCCTGGGCCAAATCTGGCCTGCCTCAGCCCACAGGGCTTCCCATGGGTCTGAAAATTTGGCAGTGGGCAGAGCAGCAGAGTTAACTGGTGCTCCCCAGCTGCCAAATTTCTGGGCCTACAAGGAGCCCTGAACAGAGTGGCCCTGTGTGTATGACTGAGTGCACAGGGCAGCATAGGCCCTGACCCAGGTGCACAGAGAAGTGTGGGACTCTATCCCAGTGCACAGGAGCAGCCAGGAGCAGTGCAGGGCCTGGTTCCTGTGGGGGCAGCATAGAGAGTACCCTGTACCACTCATTTGGTCCTCAGGGTCAAAAGACTGAATACCATTGTTATTAATATTAGCAAGAAGAGAGTTTAAACAGACTAGACTCATACAACTCTATGGCAGGGTAGGAGGTGGTAGTTCTGCAGACCAGTTTGGAAATTCTTCCACTATCACATGAAAGGCAGTAAGAAAAATGGGTGAACAGGAGGGTTTTAAGAGCTTATTACTGACATCAGAACTGGGTGGTTTGCGTTCTCAAGTTAAATTTTATCATGGCAACAAGTATTTTTGAAACAGCTGCAAAATGTGATTGTAAAGCGTTGATAGGGCAGTGCAAAGCAGCTTGTACTGCTGCCACCCCTGCTATACCTGCTCTGTGGATAAACAGACTTCAACATACTGGGTTATCAAACTGATACTTTTCACAAACATTAAAAATTTTTCACCAAATTTTAAATAATGGGGTTCACAGTAACAATTAAGAGTGTAAGAAACAAAACCATTCTAGTAACAGTCCATTAGAAAAGTTATGCCATTGGTAAAACTGAAGACCATGGTCATCCCAGAGTAGAGGAAAAAAAGATGCAAGTTAAGTCTCATGTATCTACATTAGTTGTTGTGTGCAGGAACAGCAACAAACAAGAAAATACCAAAAAAACCCAAACAAACCAGCAGTTCAATTTGCTCATTAACATATTTCCTCCAAACAGACAGAGTACAACGAGGAGGGGAGTGTCACCTTTACAATGTGCAGCACACTGTCAACAAATAAAACCATAGAGACACACAGACACACATGCCTTTAGACAAAAAAAAAGTTCTGAAAAAGCCAAAGATTTCATGAAAGAGAAAGACAAAGAAAACTGTGACCACATACTCTCTATAGAAAGGAGAGAGAAAGTTAAAATACTTAAATAGCCAACTGCAAAGTGTAGGCATTTGCTAAGCAGACCTGTGCATTCTGTTGTACAGTATTAAAAAAAAAAAAAAAAAAAAAAAAAAAAATT
>NW_017729022.1:22334642-22344261 GCF_001723915.1 Gavialis gangeticus | reverse complement strand
AAAAAAAAAAAAAAAAAAAAAAAAAAATCTCTGGAGATAAGCACTTCAGCCTACATAAAACTTGGACACTTGCCCAGAACTCAGGTCATAGGCAAAGAATCCAATAAGCCACAGGGTGACAGACTGAACCAGCTTCTACCAAGTGGTCTAGGATTGCAGGCCAGGCCCAGAAATGAAATTTATCTTCCTATTTCTAAAAAGAAGCAAAGCAAAAGTACATAAATCTACACATTCCTGCTACTGACAGCAGTATTTCAGGCTTCCCTCACTAAACACTTCTAGGCAGTATCAATGTTTATGGAAACATTACTTGTAAATGTTGTTACACTTAACATATTTTGGTGTGATGATAAATAATAAAATCCTGGTTTGTGTGTAGGTCTCAAACATATTCTCAGCAGAGGAACAAAGTCTCAGCATCCTGAAGCCCATTTGAGAAAGATCAAGTTAATTCTAGCTTTAAACTATGACTTTACATTAAAAGGAACTTCAAGTTCAATACAAAATCATATATAAGGAACATTCCCCTCTTTCTATTAAAAAAACCCAATCTGAAAAAAATAAGAATTCTAGATTATTGTTAACGCTGAGCACTGTCAGTTGAAAGGCGTTAACTTCTCAGTCACCATCACTCCAATCCTGTAGCAAAAACATAGTCTAAGCAGCAACTGTAAATAATGACTCAGAGCAATACTTTGAGATTAAACTGGCAACTACTATTAATGATTATCCAATATGGCTGTTTCCAACACACCTATGTAACAACAGGCCTTTGTTAAGTGGAATTAATAAATGCTTTCTGAAAAAAAAACCTACATGGATTAAGAGATTGTTTTATGACCTCTTAAAGCATTTGAGTCATAAAAGATATCTTAAAACATAACCAAGGCTGAACTGATGGTATGAGTTCAAAGCTGGCCAACAGGTTTTCCTAATACCACAAACACAAAAATAGTAACTGGAGGAAGTGGCAAGAGAGAGAAAAAAACAACACAGGACGCTTCTCCATGAGCAGAAGCAAATACACCAAGTTGCTTTTCTGTGGGATGTACAAGCATAGCTGAAGCCATTTTTCAGCAACACACCAAGAACCTGTGCAGTCAATGCAAATAGAAACCAATCAGCAGAATACTAGTTTTTATTAAGTAACAAAAATTGAAAGTTTTAAACCCATTTCATAGTTACCATAAAATGATTACAAATTAGCTGTTGGTTATAATGAACTTAATTCAGGAAACTGCTCAGGTTTTTTGAACTCTTAGTGAAGTCAAGCAAAGCCCATTATTTTGACAGAAGTAGCAAATATTTGCAAGGGGGAAAAGATCTCCTCCTCCACAATGCTCCTTGTGAGACCACTATGGTTTAAAGATTATCAAAATAAAAATCTAGCTTTAAATCCTCAAAGATCTTTACACACTTTTCAAAGGTAGGCTTTTTCTGATAGGATGATACAACCAAACTATTCTCCATAATCCAAACTATAAAGAGTGCCTGACTCAACTAGGTCCTGTCATGGTTTTAGCCTTCTCTCTCTTTCAAAAAAGAGATTTAGGGGTTTTGACCATAGTGAAAAACTAGAACTGGTCCCCTCCAGAAGAGCCATTTTCCCAACAAAATTTAAATATAACAAACCTTTCAACTAAATAGTCACAGCCAGCCAGAAGAAGAGGAAGGGAACTAGCTAGTAAGAGGGTGGCACAACACTTCGTAAGGGGCATGCTCCTCCCCCCGTTTCTACAGGCTCTTCCTCACCTGCACATCTGCCAAGTCACCCACCTGATAAGAAGGAAGATGGGGATCATCCTCTCACTCCAGAAGTAGCAAAGCTGTCCACAGCTCTTAGGGAGACAGTATTGCTCTTCAAGCTTTAGAGCAGGGGTTGTCAACCAGGGGTAAGCGTACCCTTGGGGGTACTTGGGAAACAGTGAAATGGAAGAGCAGGGGATACTTCCAGTTTTGCCATGGGGGACCCCGCCACTCCTCCACCAGCTGAGGGACTCCCTGCTTCTGGACTGGCCACTGGAGGTACACCAACCAAAAAAGGTTGAAAACCCCTGCTTTAGAGCATATAATGTAAAATTATGGCACAAATTTAATTAATACAACAATAATTAGAGAGATAGTTTCCACTGTTAACTTTCCATGATGCAGAACTGAAATGTATGTGGTGTAACATGCAGTTCTTCCATCAAGTGTACAATGCTTTTTCTAATCCCAGACCAATGATTTGGCATGAAGGAAAGGAAACCTTATTGCAAGTTTAAGTAAATCAGACATTTAACAAAACCAGTTATAGAATCACAGAAAATTTGGGTTGGAAAGGACCTCAGGAGATTATCTAGTCCAATGGCTCCCAACCTTTTTTGTACAAGGACCCATTTGTAAACACTGATGGCCAGTCCTGACCCAGTGCCCCTCACTCCTGACCCACTGCTCCCTGCCCCCAGGCCCCAGTCCCCCAGTGTGGGGTAGGAAGGGTGTGTAGGAAGCTTGGGGAGGGCATTGACGATGCATAGGGGGTGCATGTGGGTACACGTGCACCCCCTGACCTTCACAGTGCACCCCCTGCATAAAGATGCTGCCGACACTGCCAGCAGTGCCTGCAGGAAGTCGTCACTTGCCACCCCCCCTCCCACCACAGACGGCATCTGCGGGTGGTCCCCAATCGCTGCTGGCTGCTGTCGACACTGGCAGCATCTGCAGGTGGTTGCTGACTGCCAGTCAGCACTCGCCACCCCTCCCCACCACCCTTGACAGCACTGTGGCTGCCTGCAGGTGCTGACCGCTCGCTGCCACCATGCTCCCACCGCTGACAACGCTGCTGCCACCTGTGAGAGCTTGCCGTGCCCTCTGGCCTCCAGGGGCATGCAGCGTTCATGGGGGGGCCTCCAAGCAGCCCTTTGTAGGGTGGAACTGTGCAAGCAAAAAGCCACGTTCCTATCCTTTAAAGGAGAATCCATTTTTAAAGCGTGTCCATAACCCTTTCATATGTTCTTGCAACCCACTTTTGGGTTGTGACCCATGGGTTGAGAAACGCTTAATCTAGTCCAATCCCCTACTCAAAGCAGGACCAATCCCAATTGCATCATCCCAGCCAAAGCTTTGTCTAGTCAGGTCTTACAAACCTCCAAATTTGGAGATTCCACC
Organism: Gavialis gangeticus; assembly: GCF_001723915.1. Taxonomy (NCBI): domain Eukaryota; kingdom Metazoa; phylum Chordata; order Crocodylia; family Gavialidae; genus Gavialis; species Gavialis gangeticus. The sequence goes on along the minus strand of NW_017729022.1, from coordinate 22,341,114 downwards.
ACCTCTCTGGGTAACCTGTTCCAGTGCTTTACTACATTCCTTGTAAGAAAGTTTTTCCTAATATCTAACCTAAGCTTCCCGTGCTGCAACTTGAAACCATTGCTCCTTGTTCTGTCATCTGCCACGACTGAGAACAGTCTAGCTCCATCCTCTTTGGACCCACCCTTCAGGTAGTTGAAGGCTGCTATTAAGACAGTACTTAAATCAACTAAAGTTTTAAAATATGCTTAAACAACTACAGCATGCAAATCAGGGAAAGAGTCTCATAAGTTGTGAAAAATGAAGATCCTGGGATTTTATATAGAACAGCAGACTTTTGTATTTTATAGCCTTTTATAGTTGCCACGTGTGTTTTGTTTCTTCATTTCATACAGGCTGACCCAAGAAGAACTATTCATCTCAATGTCATTCACATTTATACTTATCTGCCGGTGCCAGTTATAATTATTCATTCATTACAATTCTTTAGAATTTGATTTCATTGTTTCACACCAACAGTTAACCAACTTGCTTTTTTTCTTGTAACTGGCATAAGCACCTACTTTACTGAAGATTAAAGCATGTCTCATTGCTGTTCTAATAAAGTAATGCTTAAAATACTCTACCATTATTTGACCAGTCAATTGACCAACTATTTTTTGAGTGGTCAAACACCCAGCCCTAAGTATAAGCTTAAGCCCTTCTCTCTTGCCTGCTAATCAGATTTAAAAGCACCAACACGCTGCATTAAGAAGTTTTGTACAAATACATGTTGCCAGAGTGAAGCTGATATGTAACAGAATTATTAAGAGAGAATAAAACTTGTAAATGAGTTGTAAACTTTGCCTGTGAGAACATAAAGATCTAACTTGGAGGCAATGAGAAAAGCAAACAAGGAAACAAAATAACAGTGACCCTGGTACAAACATCTTGGCACAGACCAGAAAAAGCAAGGCCTGCAATTACCTTCAAAGACCTTGCAAGTAGCTATGCTGTAAACCAGGCTTGTCCAACATACGGCCCATGGGCTGCCATGAGGCCTGCCAAGCTGTTTTCTGAGGCCCGCGGTGCTGTGACGGGAAATGAAAGTAAACACTGTTTACTTTTGCTCCCGCCCCTTGCCCCACCCCCAACCCCTTGTCAGCTTCCTAATGGCTGCTGAAAGGCTGGAGAAGGGATAAGGTTCCCACACGCACTGCATCAACTTGAGGTTGCCGGCGTGGTGCATATGGGAAGAGGAGTAGCCATGTGCCTCTCAGGACAGGATGAGCACAGCCGGAGCACCAGGGGCTCAGCTGCACTTTCCCCCTACCTGCGCTGGTCAGTCCTGAGCAGCACATGGCTCCGCCGCCATTTCTGCTGGCTGCTGCCGACCTGAGCAGATCCGTCCCATCCGGAGCACCACGCAGCTGAAGCTGGCTTCCCATATGCTACTGGGGATGGGAGGAGCCCAGCCAGGTTGGCACCGGCCAGCAGAAGTGGCGGCAGAGCCATGTGCCACTCGGGACTGACCGGTGCAGGCAGGGGGAAAATGCAGCTGAGCCCCTGCTGCTCCAGCCGGGCTCATCCCGTCCCATGCGGCACAAGGCTCCACCGCCGCTTCTGCTGGCTGGTGCAGACCCGGCCGGGCTCCTCCCGTCCCCAGCAGCTCGTGGGAACCCGGCTTCAGCCGCATGCTGCTCCAGATGGTACAGACCCAGCTGGGTGAGCACCAGCCAGGAAAAGTGGCATGCGGCTGAAGTTGGCTTCCCACGTGCTGCTGGGGATGGGAGGAGCCCCGCTCGCAGCACTCCTGCCTAGCCACCTATCCCCTCCAACTGAAGGGGAGGAGCACATACTGGGGTACACCCAGATTGCACTTTTAAACACAATATAAACAACCGTGCTCCCTCATTTTGAAATAAGCCTTATATCACATGAGCCTGTAACCAAATCAAAAGCAGCTGCCAGCCTCCCAGCTTCTAATCAATCTTACTCTTAAACAGGGGTGGGCAAAATATGGCCCGCAAGCCGAATCCAGCCTGCTAGGCCATTCTATCCATGGGGCCCCTAAAAAATGTTTTTTAATTAACATTTATCTGCCTCTGGCTCCTGTCAAAAACAACAGGAGGCAGGGGCAGTAGACCCAGGGGAAGCCATGGCAGGCCCCTGGAAAAGCAGGGGCCACCCAGCCCCACCCCCCAACCAGAAGCCCCTACCTAGCAGAGGTTTCTGACCTGGGGCTGTGGGACTGCTTGTGCCTGAACCAGAGCGGGAAATTCAGGTAAAAGTGGGGGGGGGGGCAGGGGAGGACCGCAGGTGATCGCCCCAGTCCTCAGGGCTGGGCCAGGTCCTGCTGGGTCTCATGGGCAGCTGGGAGTGAGCAGGCACATGGAAGCCAGCAAGAGCCACGATCCTTTCACCCAGCTGGGTGAGCGCAGGGTCAGGGCTGCACGTGCTGGTCCCTGCCTGACCGTGGGGCTGAGAACAAGCGGGCATGTGGGAGCCAGGGCCAGCAGGGCCCAGAGCAGGGCAGCTCCCCTCTCTCCTTGCTGGCAAAACCCAGCCCAGCTCCAGAGAGCCCAGGCAGCCCTGCCCTGGGCTCCTGCCACCTTGCTCTGGGCCCCGCTGGCACTGGCCACCTGGCTATAGCTGCCTCCCAGCTCCCCCACCCTAGCCCCATGGTACAAGTAGGGACCAGTGCACGCACTCCTGACCCCATACATCCCACACTTGCCCGTCTCAGCGAAAGGATCAGGCCCTGGCCTCCTGGCAGTGGCAGGAGCTGCCAGGGTGCAAACACGGCCACAATGCTTGGGGCAGCAAGGGCCCGGCTGGCTCCCCCCATGGTCGGCCCCAGGGCATGGTGCCACATTGGGAAAGAAGGCCCAGGCTGCCCTGCACACCAGGGGCCTGGCGGCCCACCAGCAGCTCACCCCCTGTTCCCGGGACAGTCAGAGAGGCTCTGCCAGGAGCAGGATTAGGCCTATGGATGCTTTTGCATTCTGGAGGCTCCTGAGGCTGCCAGAAACCCAGGGGCCATCCGGGAAGGGCCTGGCCAGCCTGGGGACAGCACAGGGGTGCAGCTGGGTGTGGTACAAGCTGGCAGGGACCCAGCACAGGGCACTGGAAGCCTGGGGAGTCTCCCCCAAAGTTGGATCTGAACAGCTGCAACAATGCACTGAGACTCTGGGATATTGCAGAGCTGAGGCAGGTGCTGACCAGCTTAGTGGGGAGTATGCAGGGCACTCCTATGCACACCTCACATACCCTCAAACCCTTCCCGCAAACCCCACAACCACACCCTCCTCCACATACAATTACACATCTCACAAATACCATATACAGACACAGACACACACATCCACAGATCCCCACATCCCAAACAAACCCCACACACCCATACCCCACACACACTGTACAAGAGCAAGACTGCATTTTGAGCTATTATGCAATCACTTCTACATATAAAGCACAAACACACGCATATCAGAACAAAAGTGGTTTTTTAATTGAATTAAAATATAATATTATGGGTATTTGATTTTAATACATAATTTGTTTTTTTTTTTTTCTAGTTCTAAGATAGCAAACACTCTTCCCCAAAGGAGTACTTCCAGGGGCAAAGGGAGGGACTTCCTGTGGCAAGAGTTAGAGGTCAGGGGCAGGATTTCTGGTCCCAAGATGGCAACCAAGGGGCAGGGTATCTGTCAAGGGGTGGGGCTACCCATGTGGTCCTCGACAGCTTGTCAAAACTTGGTAAGCAGCCCTCTGCCCCAACACAACTGCCTGCCCCTGCTCTTAAAAGAGAACAGCCACCCACCAAATTAATCTGGTACTCCTATTCTAAAAAAAAGCACTGCATGATTCTGCAGACTCAACAAATGTATGCTGGGAACAGAAAGGGTTGCTAAAACGATACCAGCAAAGCCATTTCATAAGTTCTACTCGAATATGTTATAACATAATTAGTCCTGCAATTATGAATTTTGAGGACATGGCACACTCCATTTTAATCTTTGGCAGCAGCAATGGAACAGCAACAATTTAAAGATACAAAAGTACTAAAAATCTTTCCTGATAATTTACTTAAAGTTCTTTGATAAAACTGTCATTATAGTTCTAGAAGTGGCAGAACAAGTTCCAAGATGGGAGATAAAGAAGAGACATTTAAAAGCTTTCCTAGAACTAAACTCTGAGGAGGTAGTATTAAATCAGAAAAGTTTTGTGCTCATTTGTCATTGTTAAGGCTTGCAGTAATGGCAGCTAAGAATAAAGGTCTTCCCATGGGAAGAAGTCAGAACAATGAAATGCTGCCCTCACATTTCACCACAACTAAATATTGTTACAACCTTTCACAAATTCAGCTTACTCAACAGGTGGTCAGGAAGCGTTATGATAAAACAGAACTAGTGTCTTAGGATTCTTACTGTGTTTCTGGGATCAAAGTATTATCAAACAATATTGTATTATAAAATCTGCTGTGTTTCAAGAAAACTTAATGGGATCTCTTACAACTGGGCTGTAATGGAATTTCTGTACAATAACATTTATAGTCAAGCTGTTACTGAAACTCACATATTTGGGAGATAGTAATCCAATAGCTATTTTTCGCTGCATTTATAACATGCCCATCATGCTGGCCACTTACGCACATTTTATGTTGGCTTACAGCTTTGTTAATCCCCAGAAAGATTCCTGGTAGGATACACTGTATTAACAGCTTTCTTAATCAGTTCATATTATATGACTACCTGCTTACCACCTCACTTTCCTCAGATGCTTTATATTTTGACCACCAAGAAGGGAGGAGACTAGATTATCTACTCAGGGCCCTAGTGGACACTGAGGCTAGGTAGACATTCGAGGAGGTTAGGTTAAAAATAACCCCTGGTCCCAGGATGGGGGTGGAGAGAAGTGAGCCTCCTGATCCTTCCCCCCTCGCCCCCCCAATCCTAACTTAACTTAGATCAAGTGGCCATTATTAACTCCATCTAATCTCCCTGAATGTCCATACGTACTGAGTAACTTTGTGTAAATTAAGATCCCTTTATAAATTCAACAAATATCACTTTAAAAAAAGTAACTTTAGATATAATCAGCCCTCTGAATGAATTTCACAGGAGACAGAGAATTCAGAAGCAAGCCAAGTAAGAAGACCACACATACATCTTAGAGACAAATACAAAGCGCGTTGTCATACCACATTCAAACATACAATGGCATGAGCTAGCAATGGAGTAATTGCCCCATTTTTTAGCCTTGCTAACTTACTCTTAACTGAGATTTTTTTCTTATACTTAAGATTTGTAATTACAGCACATATAAAACTAGAGATACTGTGAAAACGAGCTATTTTTCTACTTTCTTTCCTTTTATAGATTTAAAATTAGAAAATTAAAAAGGTACATGAGTGGCCTATATGCAGCCCATGAAGTTTGAAAGTGCTGCCCCCAGGCTCCTACCTGGTCACCACTCCCTCCAATGCAGGCTTGTCCAACATATGGATCCCTTTAAAAATTCCCAGCAGCATATAGGAAGCCGACTTCAGCTGCATGCCGCTTTTCCTGGCCGGTGCTGACCCGGCTGGGTCTGTCCCATCCGGAGCAGCATGAGGCTGAAGTCGGTTTCCCACAAGCTGCTGGGGACGGGAGGAGCCCGGCCAGGTCTGCACCAGCCAGCAGAAGTGGCAGTGGAGCCGTGTGACGCTCGGGATGGAATAAGCCTGGCTGGAGCAGCAGGGGCTCAGCTGCATTTTCCCCCCACCTGCACCGGTCAGTCCCGAGCGGCACATGGCTCCATCACCACTTCTGCTGGCTGGTGCCGACCTGGCTGGCTTCCTCCTGTCCCCAGCAACACATGGAAAGCCAGCACGGGGGGGCCTCAGCAGGCGGGATCCTGGTGTGACCTCTGCAGGGCGAAGCAGCGGGAGCTGGCGTCTGCAAGACCCTGCGCTCCAGCCTCGCAGCGCTGAGGCCACCGGGGCTGTGTGTGTGGGCAGCCAGGCACCACAGTGAGCAGGGCCGTGCTGGCAGGTGGGTGAGGGGCTGTGGTGCAGCGGCTGCCTCGCTCCAGCCCTCCTCAGGCAGCGCCGGCTCGTGGGGCTGCGCTGCTCGGTGGATGGAGATGTGGAGCTATTTATTTCTCCCCTTCAGTCTCTGGGGCAGTAGCTGGCTGGATGCAGAATGGGTCCCTCCTGCCCCTGCCCACCAGCAGCTACCATGAACCTTGCAGTAACAGGCAGGTGCGGTAGGGCTGCACAGGCAGGGTCTCTCTGGCCCAGGACGGAGAGGGTGTTTGAATATGGCTTGCTGGCCCACTGGGTGATTAAAAAGCTTATGATCTGGCCCCACATTCAAAAAGGTTGGACACCCCTTCTCTAGTGTATTAGCTGCTGCTGCAACCAGGGTCTCTAGCTCCCCCCCTTCCCTTAGCTTTTATTTCCTTCTTGCATCCCAGGGGGTAGGGTAGTACAATCCACAACAGGGGGGAGCCTGCAGCCCAGTACAAGGGA
>NW_017729022.1:22325358-22329642 GCF_001723915.1 Gavialis gangeticus | reverse complement strand
TCATGATCCGGCCCCACATTCAAAAAGGCTGGACACCCCTGATTTATACTGTTTAGACTTTATCCTTTGCAACCTGATTTAGGAAGTAAATTTGGATTTTTAAAAATGTCTTTATTTTCTCATCCATAATTTTCCCACTGTGCATCGAGCACAGACTAATTCGGCATTGTTATTGTGGGGTTCTTTATTATTCAGAGAGTTTACAACACTGATGCTATCCCTATTAATATTAGAACTTTCTCTTCAGTAGGAAAAATCGTGGATACTTAACTCAAAATAACTAATGTGATATAAAGTCCTTAGGAAAACAGGAACGTTTGTAACCCATACATGAATTAGTAGGTCAAGTTACTTTAACTTGAATATTCTCTAATTTGATATACTTCATCTTCAGTGGTCTTCATATTAGTTAACTTATGATGAATACACTTTTCTTTCTTAATGAAGACATAGGCAATAGCATGACATTCTCAGCTGACAGTAGTCTTCAGCAGTGGTCCTTCTGAATTGTTACTGACAGTCACTTAAGTATTAGTGTGAAAAGCAGGACAATTCTGGCTCTTAAGATCCAGAAGGATATGGTTCAGAATAGTTAGAGCAGGTATTCTCAAACATTTTCAAGGCGTGCCTCACATCGCACTGCCGTGTTTCATGGACATTCCCACTTACAATAATGTGATCATTTTTTCCCCATTTGCTTTTGCAAGTGAAGTAATTGCTGACATGAAAAAATAATAGGGAATAATTAAGGAAGTTACGTTGAATGTATTCTAGCTGTCTTTTTAATATACCCAAGCAGCCAGGAAAAAAGCTAGCATCAGATATGCAGCCAACTCTTTGGAGAATGATTAATAAATGCTTGTTGATAATAGTTTGAGAGTCTGAGCCAGATCAATAAATTTAGTTTAAATGAGCGCAACAGAAAAAGGCAGTGAAAAAATATAAAATTCAATAAATGATGTAAGATCAGTTGCCCGTAATCCACTTGCTTTTCATTCTGTAAGTTAGATTTCTCTCTTTGTAGTGCTATCTGGAGGTCTAGAAGTGACACAGTGAGATGCCTATTTATAGTCTCTCTATTATTCCACAAGTTCCCTTCTTCAAAACTGCAGGCTATCCCAAAACTTTTTTGATGCATTCTTTAAGGGACAAACATGACTGTCCAGTTCTGACACTAGTTTGAGCTCAGTTTTCTATTTTAAAATTTTTCTGTCAAGGTCTTCTCTCCCCCTTTCTGTTACAAAGATTTGCTTCAGGCTTTAATTTGGTATGCATGGTCTCAGCCTGGGAACAAAATTGTTTTTATAAAATTTGAAAAAGGAATTTAGTTGTTCAGCCATCCATGTGATCTGACTGGCTAGATGTTTTTTCTCATTATGTTGGCCATGACTGTCCAACTTATAAGTAGCTATAGGCCACATACTGTGGGGGGGCACACTAATGCAACACTGCACCCCACCTCATCTACACCACATACATGGGAAACTTCCCCACACTGCTGCACCACGTGCATTGGCAGTTGTTGTACCACAAACCCAGAAGACACCCCCCAGTACTATGTTTGCGGGTACCCCCCACCTTGGCTCCCTTGTACTGGGCTGCAGGCTCCCCCCTGTTGTGGATTGTACTACCCTACCCCCTGGGATGCAAGAAGGAAATAAAAGCTAAGGGAAGGGGGGGAGCTAGAGACCCTGGTTGCAGCAGCAGCTAATACACTAGAGAAGGGGTGTCCAACCTTTTTGAATGTGGGGCCAGATCATAAGCTTTTTAATCACCCAGTGGGCCAGCAAGCCATATTCAAACACCCTCTCCGTCCTGGGCCAGAGAGACCCTGCCTGTGCAGCCCTACCGCACCTGCCTGTTACTGCAAGGTTCATGGTAGCTGCTGGTGGGCAGGGGCAGGAGGGACCCATTCTGCATCCAGCCAGCTACTGCCCCAGAGACTGAAGGGGAGAAATAAATAGCTCCACATCTCCATCCACCGAGCAGCGCAGCCCCACGAGCCGGCGCTGCCTGTGGAGGACTGGAGCGAGGCAACCGCTGCACCACAGCCCCTCACCCACCTGCCAGCACGGCCCCATTCACCGTGGTGCCCGGCCGCCCACACACGCAGCCTCAGTGGCCTCAGCGCTGCGAGCCTGGAGCGCGGGGTTCAGCAGATACCAGCTCCTGCTGCCTCGACCCGCAGAGGTCACGCCAGGACCCCGCCTGCCAAGGCCCCCCCGTGCTGGCTTCCCACGTGCTGCTGGGGACAGGAGGAGGCCGGCTAGGTTGGCACCAGCCAGCAGAAGCGGCAGCGGAGCCATGTGCCGCTCGGGACTGACCAGTGCAGGCGGGGGGAAAATGCAGCTGAGCCCCTGCCGCTCCAACTAGGCTCATCCCATCCCGAGCGGCACACAGCTCCACCGCTGCTTCTGCTGGCTGGTGCAGACCCGGCCGGGCTCCTTCCGTCCCCAGCAGCTTGTGGGAAGTCGACTTCAGCCACATGCTGCTCCGGATGGGACAGACCCAGCTGGGTCAGCACCAGCCAGGAAAAGCGGCATGCAGCTGAAGTTGGCTTCCCACATGCTGCTGGGGACGGGAGGAGCCTGGCCGGGTCTGTACCGGCCAGGAGAAGCAGCGGCAGAGCTGTGTGCTGCTCAGGATGAGACAAGCCAGGCTGGAGCAGCAGGGGCTCAGCTGCATTTTCCCCCTGCCTGCACCGGTCAGTCCCGAGCGGCACATGGCTCCACCACTGCTTCTGCTGGTTGGTGCCAACCTGGCTGGCCTCCTCCCGTCCCCAGCAACACATGGGAAGCCAGCTTCAGCTGCGTGCTGCTCTGGATGGGACAGACCCTCCTGGGTTGGCACCAGCCAGCAGAGGCGGCAGCATAGCCATGTGCCACTGGGGACTGACCAGCACAGGTAGTGGGAAAGTGCAGCTGAGCCCCTGGTGTTCTGGCTGGGCTCATCCTGTCCCAAGAGGCACATGGCTACTCCTCTTCCCACATGCACCGCATCGGCAACGTCAAGCTGACGCGATGCATGTGGGAACCTTGTCCCTTCCCCAGCCCTTCAGCAGCCATTAGGGAGCTGATGAGGGGCTGGGGGAGGGACAAGGGGTGGGAACAAAAGTAAACAGTGTTTATTTTTGTTTCCCGTCACAGCACCGCGGGCCTCAGAAAATGCCTCGGCAGGCCGCATTTAATGCAAAGCAGAATGTAAGACATGGCACCTTGACAGACTTTTAGCCAGAAAGCTCCTGACCAGGCAGGCTGTTGCTCATGAAAGCTTATTCCTCTTTGAACCAGGAGTTTCTAAGGTGCCGCCCTACCCTACCTTCTGCCTGATTTCAAACTAACATGGCCAATCATCTTCTTTTAGTACTGATAATGCCCCTTTGACTCAGTTCCTGGAGTATTTCCAATACTAATATTTATGTATAGGCACCTGATGCAGTAACTGTTCTGTTTGTAGTATAAAACTGTTGTTTGTACTGCATCTAGTACAGTGGGATCCTCATCGATGACTAAGGGTCCTGGAAGCAGAACCTTAAAAGAAGAGCAGTTGCCTTCCCTTCCCTTTCTTCAGTGTCTGTTTTGTAAAGAAACAAAAAAACTTCAGGTCTCAAAATTTCCTCCCATTCAGGTGTGACCCTTACTAGGCACCTCATGCAACAATCACCACGTTTTTGATCTTTAACATTATGCCGCAGTTATATCAGTTTCACTATACACAAGCCTCATGGTGAAACTCTGACTGGACATCATTAGTTTTATAAGGTTTCCTAGATATTCCACAAAGAAAAAAGTAAGGTAGATATTTGAAATTAAAGAGGACTAGCTCAACAGAACAGAGATTTCCATTATCTCACAGCCATTATTTATCAGTGAATATATATATAAAATATAAGCAATATACAGTCCTGTCAATTTGGCATGAAATTTAGATATACTTTGTTCTTTACAGAACATGGGCCTTAGAGTGTAATTAAGCAGTATAAAAAAATGTCTCCTTTTCCTATTCAATACTAAGTTTTCCATTAAATACTTTTCAAAGGTTGTAGTAGGCAACTGTTAATCCTCTGGAGCACGGTTTATGCATAAGAGGTCTAGTCATCAAGATCTTCAACATGTACACCTAGGCAGGAGTCTGGAGGAGTTGAGGCTGCCCAAGACCTACTATCCCTGCTTTAGACCACTGAGACAAAGACCAGACCAAGCCCAGTGCCTCAACAGTTGTACCCTCTGCCAGACAGCAACAGATCAGAACTGCTGCTGACTGCCTAATGCCTCAGCAAGGGCA
>NW_017729022.1:22318813-22320358 GCF_001723915.1 Gavialis gangeticus | reverse complement strand
AAGACCAGACCAAGCCCAGTGCCTCAACAGTTGTACCCTCTGCCAGACAGCAACAGATCAGAACTGCTGCTGACTGCCTAATGCCTCAGCAAGGGCATGTTTCTGTCAGGGTGATGTACTGTAGTCATAAGCAAAGTGTTACAGAAAAGATAATAAAAGGAAGTGCAGGGGAATAAAGGTCACTACTTAACAACAAGATGCAAATATTGTAGAGACAGCTTCCAGCTACTTAACCCACACCTCCTTCCATGGGGGGTGGGGGGAGGAGAAAGACTTCTAAAATCATGCAATCCTTTTAGGGGTGCACAGATAGAGATTTTGGGGACTGATAGCTGATTTTTAAGGAGACATACCAACTTATTGGAAATTGGCCAGTAAGTCTGTTGTGGTGGAAGGAGGGGGGGGGCAAAGGGGCATGGGGGGAAACGCAAATCAGTGCCCCCACGGTGAGGGAGGAGTGGAGCAGGAGCTGGGGCAGGCACTGCCCAGCCGCGGCGGGGCAGGATGGGGCACAGGATGGAGCCACGGCTCATCTGCGGCTGCGTGCACACACGGGTATTTATCGGCCAAAGTAAAAATCGGCCACATCCAGCCGATTTCCAATACAGTCAATTTTCTTTATATCAGTGCCAATCCAATAATAGGACTGATGTATCGGTGCACCTCTAGATCCTTTACTTCAGTTTCTACTCTGATTTCTACTAAAGTGAATGATCAAGCCACTATTAGTTTTGATGAAAACTGTATCTGATCCTCAACATCAGATCCTAGTACTAGAATACCACCATAATGGGGATGGGCTTCAGGCTTCCCCAAGTATATGATATGGATGGTCAAGGACCATAGCAGCACACATGGTCTAAAGACTTAAATAGTTCCACCCACATGCAACATGATTAGATCACTGTACACCCATGATTAGATCAACATGAAGACTTAAATAAAGGAGTAGCCATACTACCTCTGGACAGCAGGGAATAAATGGACCCCAGATCTTTTTTTTAACCCAGGTGGCTTATGAACTGCTTAATTTGCAGAAGGCTTCTGAATTAAGAACAAATGGCTCAGCTGTTTGCTGTAGTTTTTATTTCAAGGGGGTACTGCTTCTCCACTCAGCTGGATTTCGTTAGAAGCCCCACACAGGTGATTGGAGAAGCTCTGAAAAGCTATGGCAAACATCTGGGGCACCTCAGCAACTTGCTGCTGCCCTATAACTGCCAGATGGTTTGCAAACCTTTTATCTTTATAGAAAGGAACCTAACTGCCAGAAACTGGATTGTACTGTAATCATTAGCACTGTATTAAAAGCAGAACTATTATAGATTTCATAGACTTTAGGGCTGGAAGGGACCTCACGAGATTGTCAGGTCCAGCCCCCCTGCCCAAGAGACAGGAAGAAGTCAGATAATCCCAGCAAGATAAGCATCCAAGCTTTTCTTAAAGGTATCCAGAGTAGGTGCTTTCACCTCTTCCAGGGTGAATCTATTCTATACTCTGGAGACTTGGACAGCACACTTACACAATGGGGAACTCCTTACTCGAGAG
>NW_017729022.1:22306858-22318802 GCF_001723915.1 Gavialis gangeticus | reverse complement strand
CTAGGTCCCTTCCGACCCTTAATCTATGAATCTATAAAGAAGTTTTTCTTTATGTCTAGTCCAAAACAGTTTTCCAACAGTTTGTAACCATTAGACCTTGTCTTCCCTTGGGGTGCCCCGGTGAACAGACATTCTTCCAGTTCCGGATGCACACCCCTTATATACTTTTAGGCCACCAAGTCACTCCTGAGCCTTCGCTTCTCCAGGCTGAACAGTCTCAACATAAGGCCTGTTTTCTTGACCTCTAATCATGCACGTGGCTCTCCTCTGGACTCTCTCAAGCTTCTCCACATCCTTTCTAAAATGTGGAGCCCAGAACTGTATTCAGTACTCCAGCTGCAGCCTCACCAAGGCTGAGTAAAGCAGGAGAATGACAACTTCTTGGGTCTTGCTTAAGATGCATCAGTAGATGCAAACCAGAGCTTCATTTACTTGTTTTGCCAGCTGCAGCATCATATTGGTGGCTTGTGTTCATCTTGTGGTCCATCATGACCCCAAATCTTTTTCGGTTATGGTAATAATAAATCTGCCAAGCCTATAAGCATGATGTAGTAGTAAGTATAACTATTAAAAAGTATTACAAGTATAAGTATTAAAACACAACTTTGAAGAAAACAACAAAAATAATTTGCATATCATCTTTTCCTCCAGAATGATTTACTTTCTAGTAGAAAACAGAACAAAACCACCACAAAATGTGTTCAAGAGAGACAAACCTTCTATTTTAAAATTCCTGCCATGGTGCCTCATGTCCCATTCTCCTGCTGGCTGCATCTTCTTGATCCACCACTCTCCCCCATAAATACTAAACTAGTAAGAGGCATGTAGTTCAGCCAGGCAATTCAACTCAGACAAAAGAATGGGAACATGAGTCATCCATACTACAATAGCCCTAATATATTGTGACAGCATTTCTGAACAGAAATTTTAGTTACAATCCAAAATATTCAATTGTTCCTTCTGATAAAAAGCCTAAAATTTTCTATGGAATAAGGTTTTTCTTGTTTTACCGAGAAAAGGACAAAAAATAATTTCCTACTCGAAATAATTTCAATGTAAAATTTCCAGCCAACTCTACTTGAAATTTTATAACTAATAAGGAGGGGAAGATGTAGAAAAAGTAATGGAAATAGTTATTACACATGCTTTCTAGCTGATATGTAGATATTCTAAAACCAACTGGATAAATGTTCAATTTTATTTTTATACAATATTAAGAGGAATGATGTTATTTTTAAAGATGAATGGACTTGCCCATGACATCTTGCATAATAACTGTGTGTACAGCCTTCAAGGTAGTTAGCAAGAAATAAGGATAGTGTAAAAATAAGGATAGACTTTGAAATCATAGAAAAAAGTTCAAAGTTTTAAGTTAAAATGTCCCAGTTGATCAAAATTTCTGGGGAAAAAGAGGAAAATGGCATCATCTCTAACAACATGTATTAAAGTTAGATCTAAAAAACAGGAAAGAAATGCAATGCCAATAAACACGTAGTACAGTAATGCCACTACAACTGCACCTTGAAGCACAAAGCAAACCCCTGCCAAAAAATACAATGAAGTTGATGAAAAAACCCAGCAACTGTAACACACACCCATATGGGTGAGGTTATGTTTACACTTGCTATTTCCTCTGAGCTAGAGGCAGTGGACCTGCTATTGCTGCTTCTATGGATTTCAGTGCTCTGTTTTTCTACAGGTCCCAACTTCTCCAGCAGAGCGAGCAATAACTGGAAAAATGGTGTTAATTGTTACACAAATTACATAGGTTTGCTTCAATTATCCAAATGTTCTGCATACAGGAAGCCCTGTATTCAGAATTGTCTACCATCTGTCAACCACACATAGAAATACCTCTCAGCTTTACCCAGGGAAAAAAACAAGACCCAAAATGTTACCTGATCCACATCAACTAACACGTGCCCTGCAATAGCACGTCTGCATGCTTGTCTCTACACATACACAAATAGAAACATCACCTGACCATTGCTGTAACAGGAAGAAAAATGGAAGATAAATGTTTTGCTGAATGTTAACTGGACTGAAGAACATGCTCAGCTTAAAGCATGTGTTTATATTCCACTGACGTCAATGGGACTCAAAAGGAAGAAAACTGTATCTATATAGAAGACAGTTTCCAAAGCAGTATCTATTTTAAAATTCCTACATAAATCTGAGCAATTAAATGGGGCCCACTGCTGCCTGGCCCTACATGTAACCCTTCAAATAATTCCAGATTTAGTCTTTTATAAATCAGAACAGAGTTTAGGCCAGATCCCTGGATGTAAGGTAAGGAGCTTTGTTCACCTCCTTTACCCCTTCAGAACACTTAGATTGGCTGGCCTGGCTCCTAAGGATATTATTAAAGGCTAAACTGCATTATAGGTCTACAGCCTCTGTTAAAAGCTCTGCTAATAAGTCTGCTTAGAATTGATAATTCAGCCCTAAGTTTTTGCACAATGTGACAGGTCATGTCTGTTTCAACATTTCTGTTTGCCTCCTTTGGGTTTTTTTTGCAGCGGCTATACTCCATGCATCGGTGAATATCTGCTGCTCTTCCTAGCTGGCTGACCCAATCTTGTTCATACAGTATTTGAAGGAGAAAAAGTGACGAGGACCAGGCTTCCCCGCACTAAGGCTTGGCGGTGGTGGTTGTTACAACTTTTGTTTCCTGCTGTGTGTTCAGATATTCCTATGACTCACTCATCCCCACCACTCATCCTCAGAGCTAAGCACATGAAACCTTCTGTATAGAAAGCAAAGGCAATAGGAAAATCCCAGACTTTAGCTGTATGCAATTATCTGGTAGATCATAGTGAAACGCTGAAATAAGACCTCTGCACAGAACCTCAGTCTCATCACCATACTCTACACACATTAAATAAAAGAGTTCTTGCAACTGAAGAACTAGTGTCAGTAAATATTTGGTGTACATCTGAATATCACCAAAACTTATATAACTTGTATATTACTGTGGTAGGAAGGAGAATGAAGTAAAAGGATAAACAAGTTAGTCATACCTTCCCTCCCCACCCTGTTCTCCTATTTACATAGTACCAGTATTGTACCTAATTGAGCCGTGATACCTTTAGTTTGATCTACTGCACAGGTTAAAAGTTTTAGCGACCCGAACAGTGTTAGAGGCACTACATTTATCCTCTAGGAACAAACAAAATAATAAGGAAACAGATGTGGAACCTCTACCTCATACAGTGTGCATATTGTCATTAAGTCCCAAAAAATAAAACATCATTACTATCAGATTCCAACTGTGACTGTGCCCAGTTTATACTAGAGTCATTAAAAGTAATGTAAAACATTACAAAGTAAAAAGATTAAAAATAAGGTTCTTCGGGTAAATGTGATATCTTTTATTAGACCAACTCAATAGTTGGAAAAATTGTTCTTTGCAAGCTTTCGGGAACAAACACCCTTCTTCAGGCACACAGAGTCTGCTGGTATTTTGTGGGCTATCCTGGGTGGAATAGAAGCCAAAATGCAAAATGTAGGTCTCTGAAAATGCAAATGCATGGCAGTGAAGATCAGGGTAATAGGACACAATAGGTGTGAGACAGTTGCAGGGGGAGAAGAGGGGAATGTTGAACTGGTGATAGAGTGTAGCTGGTAAAATGCAGACAGGTTACCTGGGGTAATCAGATGGCAGGCAGCTTATAATGTGCCATAAATCCAACATTTAGATTTAGTCCATCATTTTTTGTATCCAGTAAATTTATGAAGAAGTGCGCAGGCTCGTCTATGAAAGGCATTTTGTAAATTTCCTTTGAGGATTAGAACTGAGAGACTGGAGAGAGAGTTGGTGTCTTGTGAGAAATGTGCACCTACAGGTAATTGGGTATTTTTGTCTTTGATAGATTTTTTGTGTCCATTCATTCTGGTGCATAGCTGTTGTGTGGTTTCTCCTACGTATTTTCCATCAGGGAATTTAGTGCACTGGATGAGATATTACATTTCTGGAGGTGCAGATGTAAGATCCAGGAATGGCGATGGTGTGGGGTGTAGTTATTGTCAGAGTGTTGGAGATACGTTGGCATGTTTTACATTTCTTGTTCTAGTATGGCCTGGATCCATTAGGTATGCTTTGGCCCATAGGAAGTTTGCTTCTGGTGAAGAGGCTGGTGAGGTTCAGTGCTTGTTTAAAGGCTACGATGGGTGACTCTGGAAAGATCTCTTTAAGAATTGGATCTTCTTCCAGTATGGGTTGCAGTTGTTGAGGATTTTCAAATTGTGAGGATTTTGTTTTTGTACTGCAGCACTTCTTCACATGGTATCCGTGTGACTCTTCAAAAGTGCAATCCATTTCTCTGGAAGAGTATCCTTGTTGGGTGAAAGCCCTTTTGAGATTTACGAGGTGACAATCAGGGGAATTCTCAGTGCAAATTCAGTAGTATCGGAGGGCTTGGCTGTATATTACAGCTTTCTTATTGTGTTTAGAGGGATTGCTGGTTCTGTACAGATATGTATGTTGGTCTGTGGGTTCTTGTATGTTGCGGTCTGTATTTTATAGGCCTGTGCGAAGTGGCAAGTATTCACTTCAGATTCAGCTGATTTGGTGGACAGTAATTCGATTCAAAGATACAAATCACTGTCCTGATTCGATTTGGCCAGATCAGATCTGAAAGATTTAGTGCCACTTCAGAAATTCAGCCATAGACTAAAAAGGCAGCTGATACAGCTGCCTCCAGCTGGTAAGTCTGTTGGGGTTGGGGGAGGAAAGGGGCATGGGAGAGGGAGGGATTGGGGCTGCGATAAGGTGCCCCGCTGGGGCAGGGGGCACAGGATATAGGTACAGCAGTACTCAGAGTGGGGCTCTGCCCTGCTGCCACTTGCCTAGCTGGGGTGGGGGAGAGGCAGATGTGAGCACAGCTTGCTCCAGGCAGAAGGGGGCAAGAGGCAGCAGGGCACAGCCCCCGCTCCCTGTGCTGCCATGCCCACATCGTGCCCCCTACCCCCCTGCACTGGCTGGCAAGTGGCAGCATAGCCGGTGCGGGGCTGGGGGGGCGTAGGGGAAAGAGGGGTACGATGAGGGTGTGGGCGCAGCTGTGCTGGGAGTGGGGGCCATGCCCTGCTGCTGCTTTTCCCCTTCCGCGTGCAGCAAGCCGTGCCCACATCCCACTCCAGCCGGGCAAGTGGCAGCAGGCCACAGTTCCCGCTCCAAGCACTGCCACACCCGTATCCCATGACCCCCTGCCCCCCACCCCAAGTTCCACGCCCCTCACCCTGGCTGGGCAGTCTGTCCCAGCCCCAGCTCCAATCCCTCTCTTCCCCATGCCCCTCTGTCCCCCCTCCCCGAACAGACTTACCAGCTGCTTAGTCTATGGCTGAATAGCCGAATCTTTTGCAAATTGATTTGGATGCTTCTAATTGATTCAGAGCTTTTAACTGGTCTCCAGATTCGATTTGGATTCGGAGATTTGGTCTCCAAACTCAGCCAAATCTCCTCCAAATCAAATTGGCTACCGAAGCTTTGCACAGCCCTAGTATTTTACCACTTTGGTGATTGCCCATAGTATCTAAAAAGGAGATATTGGTGCTGGAGTATTCAAGAGACAGACTGATGGAGGAGCAACGATTACTGAATTTGTGATGGAAATCAGAGCTAGCAGGTTTTCGATGTCATCTATATATCTTAGGTATAGCATGGGTTTGATGGAACAGTTATTGAGGAATTTCTCTTCCAGGTGGGCCACAAAAAGTCATCTACTTGCACTAATTAAGATGCACTATTTAATTTTCTAGAGCTCTGTTAACGTCTACCATGGTTATAGATGCGCACTGCGCCATGATTTTATGTTAAAGCACAACTCAGGTCTAAGCTACTTATATGTAACCATTAGTCAGTTCAATGCCACGAACAAGTAAAGACAAACAAAAGAATCTAAATAAGGAATGTCATCATCAATGACACTGATGCTCACCTATGCCGTTAAGAAGTCCTATACCTTGCAGTATCTCCTCTCCAACCATCGGCTGAAGAGAGCATCCTGTTTTATCCAGCAGCAAATAAGAACAGAGTAGTCAGCAACTGATCTTTCTCTAGGTTTTATATGATGTTCAAACATAAAGTAATTTTTCCTTAACCTTCAATCATTTCAGCTGTAAGAATGTTTATAATATGAGAACCACTGACTGCTAAAAAGAATTATGAAGAAAATGAACTACATTACTATTTTTAGTTTTACATTTAATAAACTTTGTATCTAAATGTCAAACTCAAATCTAACCTTTTTGAGTCTAAAGAAAAATCTAAAAATAGAATCCTCATTTGTTCTAGTAATCAGAAGAGATGTTTTCTCTAGAGACCGTTACTGAGAGCAAACTCCAAGAGATTCGGTAAAGAGTCACAACAGCCCACTGTGTGAAACTCTGACTAACTGTGAGTATTAATAAAGCATAAGAGCCAGCATCAGATTCATACTACAGATAACCAACCAACAAAAGGTTACAAGTTACAAAAAGATTTTGTTTTTTGGAAAGTAAGTTCAGTGCTCTGTGCTCACCTAATGAAAATAATTTCTTAATAATAAGATATTCATGCAAATTCAGTTGGAATAAGAGGCAATTTATTTTATCAGGGCCACTGTTAGAGATTAAAAGCAGCAGGTAGTGATTCAGCCTCCCTCACCTCCAAACTTACCCTTTTTTTGTCTCCTTATAAGTTCTATAATGTGTATTTACTTTTCCCCCAGGGACCCAAAATTTCACCAAGTTGGGTAAACGGGAAGGACAAAGCCAAGGTGCCCTAAAGAAGAAGGAGGCACAACATGACTCTTGGGGAAGGGAATGAACCATGAACCTTCAGGGGGAAGGCAGGGTAGGGAGCAAGGTCTGGCACGGGGTAGTGAGATAAGGCCTGAAATAGGTAGTAGGGAATAATGATGTTTCCCACATTGTGTCCCCAAAAACAACACATGCCCTCCTAGGAAGAGGCTGAATACTCAGGTGTAAGAGCAGCTGTTGTGCTTTGCTGTTGTTATTGTTTAATTATATTAAACAAGACAAGCAGTTCTAGCTTCACCATTGCTCTCACAGATCTATCCCTGACCTCCTTCCATTTTTCATTAGACTGAACACTCCTCAGACAAGTCTGTCTTATTCTCCTTGAGGCACCTCACATTTTGGGCAAAGAATAAAACAACCAGAATGATGCCCTGTCCCAGTTTACCCTCTCTTAGCTACAAGGGTCATACTAAGAACCCATTGTCTCCACTACACCTCCAGTGTCCCAGCGGTTGTGTTTTCTCAAGTGCAGGATGCAACATCCAGGGCTAGGAACTGGCCCAGACAGGCCATTCCATTGTTTTCCAGCATCTCATCTTTGATGTAAAAATAAAAATGATACACATCTAGTTCTATAGAAAAAACTTCAAAGTGTGAAGCACGTGCAACCACATGCCAGAGTGTCTCCGCAAGAGTTTGGAGAGAACCTGAAGTAACCACTCTGGCACATGAACTGTCCCATTCACTTCATTAACTGCTAAATCAGATGCCAATGATTATGATGACAACAACAATGATGAGGTTGGATGATCTTTTTGGGTGAGGAAGCGGAGTTAGAGAGGACTACAGAAGACACACAATGTCGTCAGGTTTTAAAAACATCTCACAGAACTCTAAGCTTTGTAGACTGAATGGAATAAGACCATTACGAGATGTTTAAACTTGTAAACTGGAAACAAAAATCAATTTGTTTTTCTTGTTACATAACTTAATTCCTGCAGCTTTGGTGTATATCCTATTAACTACAGGAGAGAAATTCAACAATATGCTAATTTTACGGATGAAAATGACCTTTTCTTCCCATTCCTCTTTCTGCCTCAACTTAAAAAAAAAAAAACAAAAACGTAGGGATCCAATCTGAGTGTTGATTTCTTTGGAAAGTTAGACAAAACAAACCGCAAGCCAGCACAGCACATCTTTCTGCACACAAAATTATAACTTTTTTAAAGACTTCAAAAAAAAATTTCAAGAGTGAAAAGGGATGTCAAAGGAAATTAAGGTGGTATAGTTAATTAAATATATTGAAATTTACATGCGAACACCAATAACCATTACACAAGGAAACAATGCTGCAAAACTATCTGCACATCTGAAGAGAGACAGACAGCAACTTAATAGCTGCCGTCTTCCCTCAACTCGCAGGGTACTTGGTATGCATTTTTTACCAAACCTCAACATACAAACCAAACTAACATCCTCATATAACCAAAAAGTGTTGTTATGCTAGCTTCCCCTTCCAGCATCAAGAACATTATCAGTGACATGATCATCAAAATCTATGTGCATTTTGCTGTGTTAAGAAAGAAGTTTTCTTAAGAAAAACAAAAAATGCTATGCAATAATAAGAATAAGCTTTGCAACTATAACCATTTAGCTAAGTATTTCTGGTGCTGTAGACACCGGGATATAGGTGACATCTATTCCAGGCTGCCTTATATATCTCTAATCTGTAGCGACATTTCCACTACCCCACTGAGCACTGAACACTAGAGATTCTATTAGGTGAAACTTATTTTAGTTGTTCTCTTGCTCTAACATGAAAAATTCTTACCAGTTAGATACCTGCCTAATCTTGCTTATGAAAATAGTAGCAAGAGTGTTTGTAGGACCAAGGCCTACATGTTTTTAGTATGTCTGTAAGTGAATGTAGAGGATGGACATAATGTTTACAGAAACCTTGACAACAGTTATGCTGCAGGTGTGCTGAGCCCATGTTCTATTATGCTGACTTGCATAGTCTGGTTTCCTTGTACTCCCATCTCTTGTTTTATACCTTGCCTGTTCTTGCTCTGTGCCTGTACAGTATTCTAGTAGGTTGGTCTGTCCCTTTAGAACAGGGCAATACAACAGGATTCTTCTATTACCCCCACCTGCTACATATGGTGGGCTCAGAGCTTAGGAGAGACAAAGCCCCACTACTAGGTAGGGGAGGATAGACAGGTTGTTCCTACTAGGAAAGAGTTGGAAGGTAGTATTTAGAGAGACTGAGGGGCCAGGAGCTTTCCAGGTAAGTAAGAAGGGTGAACTCAAGGTGACTGAGAAAGAGGTAGAGTGGGAAGTAGCAGGGGACTCTCAAAAGGCTGCTTTTTTGCAAGGTCCCTGTGCAGGCACTTGAAGTGGGTTGGCCTAAACACCCTGCCCACCAGCAGCAGAAGAGACTACTAAGGGGAAAAAATTCCTGGAAACTCCTCCGGAAAGGTAAAGAATTTGTTGGAGATGACTGGAGGGCAAGGATCATAAACAAATCTCTTGATGGCAAATGATACTTGGTACTGAAGAGGAAGTGGGGCAGGCTCACTGCATGCGCCATATAACAGAGAGGGAAGGACGTAAGGCAAAGGTGAGGAGTGGCAGACAACTAGTAAGGCCCTCATCCATAACCAGGATTCCCAACTGCCACAGTAATAAGTGGCAGGAAGGAGGCGCTAAGAAAAATAGAAACTACAGTGAGGGAAGAGGAGAAAGAAAAAAACATCAAGAGAAAGAAGGGGCACTGCCAAAAGAAACTATGGCTCATCAGTTTCCAAAGGATGAACACTGAACAATGCTTAGACTTCAGGAAGTAGAAAGAGCCATGTGGGAGGGCTGAGTTTCCTAGTTTGAGACATCATAAACAAAAGGAACAAGAAATGCAGTTTACATAAATTGATTCCTATTTTGCACCTTTGGCACACTGTTCCACTTCACATTTCTGAAGTTAGTTTAGCTATTGGTAGAGATCGGTTTTCAAACCTCCAAATTTCCTGCACTTGGGACACAAGCCTACAGTTCACCGAGACAGTGAATGGCCTATTGACTAATACTCCAGTCCCAACTCCATAACAAAATATGAATACTAATTCCATTCTTTGGTTTTGAGACTATTTGGAGCTGATTGTTCAGCAATTTGAGATTAGACAAGACACTTGTATCTTTTTCCCTCTACCAACCAAGAAGCTGAAATAGCCCCCATTTAACTCATGCTTCCCAGACTCGACATAACCATAAATACAGAAGCACATAACAGCCAAAAGGAAAACTAAAAACAAAAGATGACAGTATGATTACACCCTACAGAAACAGGTAGCTTGTATTTCATCACCATGACTTAAATTCCAGTTTTTTGACAGAAACATTCAGTCTGCCTAGGTTTTTATAGTCATCTGTTCACATGGGGATCTGTCTTTTCACAAAAAAAAGAAATACCATATTTACTCAATTCTAAAGCAAGGTTTCCCCCCTCATTTCACATGGAGAAGAAACCCCTTAGAATTAAGTCTGAGTGTGGGGTGTGGGCAGGCAGCTGCTGTGGCTTGGCCTCTACCTCCTACCCAGTCAGGGTCATAGGCACAGCTGCTGCCCATCGCCTCCCAACCCCTGCCACCCGCACACCCCCACACTGCAGCCTCTTCTCCCCATCTCCCCTTACGCAGCTTCTGCTTCCCAGCCTGTCCTTCTCCCTCCCCCACTTAGCCTTGCTTCATGCAGCAGGCAGCCTGGGGCACTGAGCACAGCCCCAGCCTGATCCTGTAGCAGTGGCATGGGAGCACAGCTGCTGAGAGGCTGGGGCCATGCTCAATTCCCCAGGCTAGAAGGGGATGGAGCCTGCTGGCATGGAGCAAAACCCCGGGGGGCCGGGGGTGGGAATGCAAGCTGCCTGACCTCCCCACACCACCTGCCTGCAGCAGTGAGGGGGATAAATTAGAGACAACTCCCCAATAACTGGATTCTATACATGGAAAATTATAACCAATTGATAACTTTTCCAGGGATTAAAATCTAATTATTCAGGGATCATCTTAGATATGCAGTCATCTTGGATTCAAGTCAATACTGTGTCTCTGAATGCACTTTTAGAACAGCTAGTGAAAGTTACTGCAAAGTTAGTCTCAAGCTAGTCATAGAATCATGGGAAATGAGGGTTGGAAGGGACCTCAGGAGCAAATCTAGCCTCCAGTTGCTCAACCTGTGAGTTGCAACCCAAAAGTGGGTTACATGAATACATGAAAGAGTCGCAAGCAAACTTAAAAAAATGAATTCTCCTTTAAAGGAGAAAAGTGTGGGAAACTATAGGTTTTCCCCTGCAGGCCGTGAGGGCTGCTTGGGCCCCCCACCCCACACGCTGGTGGGCAAGGGATCGGGACTGGCCGTCGATGTTTACAGATGGGCCCTGGTACAAAAACGGTTGAGCGCCGCTGATCTAGCCCAAACCCCTGCTCAAAGCAAGACCATCCCTAACCAGATCATCCCAGCCAAGGCTACATCCCCAGGGATGGAGATCCCCCCCACGTCTCTGGGTAACCTGTTCCGGTGTTTTACTACCCTCCCAGTGAGAAAGTTCTTCCTAATTCCTAACCTCAACTTCCCTCGCTGCAGCTTGAAACCGGGCACAGCAGCTGGCTTTATGTCTAGCGCTAGCACCCAGCCCAAACCACAGAACAGAGGCCCCAGCTGTGGGAGACACGTTGAAGTGCAACTCCCAGGTGGGAGCAGGCGCTGCGGCGCTGTCAGAAGGGAGCTCCTTCCCCGTCCCGGACCAAAGACCGAAGTTTCCAAGCGCGCGGCACCGAGGTGACCCGCGCCGACACCGCCCTCCCGGCCCGGCCCCGCACGCGCTCCTGCCACGTTGCTGCCCCGAGGCGCTCGCGGCCACCTAAAGCGCCGGAGCCCGGAGCCGCGTCCCACGTGCAGGCACCGCTGCAGCCCTGCGGCGCGCCCGCGGGCAACTCAACGCGGCGGGCCGGGGACTGGGTACGGCAGGTCCGGACCACCCCCCCGGGGCACCCCGCAGCGCTTAGGGCAGCGATGCCGCCCGACCCGACCGCAGCACTCACTTGCGGGCCGGGCCGGGCTTTGCCCTGCGGCCTGCCGAAGAAGGAGGTGCGGGCGGTGAAGAAGAACTCCTCGCTCTCCTCCTCCTCCAGGCTGCTGTAGCCGCTGCTCATGC
>NW_017729022.1:22293429-22306067 GCF_001723915.1 Gavialis gangeticus | reverse complement strand
GGGCTGCGGCTGCCCTGCCCGCCCGGGACGCGGCGAGAGGAGGGGGAGGAGCTGCTGCTGCTGCCACCTCCCGCCCTCCGCGCGCTGGGCAGCGCTGCCCGAGCCGCCGCCCCCTCGGGCTCCCGCCCCCTCGGACTTCAACCCGCCGCGGCGGCGGCCTCGGACACGCACCCCGCGGGACGGCCCCTGCGGAGAAGGGCCACACACGCTTCGGCCCCTCTTCTTAGGGAATTAAACTGTCCCGTCCCATTGTCACTGCTGGTTTATTTCATTGCAGCCTCAAGTGCTAGCTGAGGCGAATGGAAAGAGGGCAGCTGTACTGCAGGAGGGGCCACAACGCGGGGACTCGCCCGCCTGCTGGGCGGTAAAGCGGCTTGGGGTCCTGTGGTGACCAGGTCTGGGGCTTGGTTCTCTTGCAGCAGTTAGTCTCCGAGGAGCCTTCCTGCCCTGCCTGGTGCCTGACTTCAAGCAGCGATTCCATACGGGAGGTGGGGGCCTCTGCTTCATCAGTATCAGATCCAGCCACTGGCGTTCCCCAGGGGTCTGGAAATCTGGCAGTGCAGGAGACAATGAACAGGGCCACCATTTCCTCACCAGGAAATGTCCAGGCCTCATGCAATGGGATCGGGCCTATGACTAGATCTGACCCAATGGAGCAACCAGGCACCCCCCGTTCTGCCCGTGGGAGCAAAAGGTTGGGCACTTTTGCGTAAGTCTTGTATGTGGAATCCTAGTCTGGAAGGGAGCCCCAGAGGTCATCTAGTCCAACTCCCTGCCTCAGGCAGGGTCATCCCTATCCAGACCATCCCATACAATCAATCCATAAACTAAACTCTACATAAGACTACTGTCAATCCTGACACAACACAGACCTAACACCCTGAGCTGTCATGGGTTAAGCAGGGAAACCAGGATAGCCTACATCCTGCTTCTATGAAATGTTGATATATGCTTAAGAGATCTAAGGTAGAGGGCCACCCCCATCCCACTACAGAGGAAGGCAAAAGCCCCCCACAGTCTACCAATCTGACCATGGTGTAAAATTGGTTCCTGACCCCTTCTGTGCTTAGAGAAAGAGAGAAAGACCTTTTCAGTCAAGCGTGCTACCACTTTTAATCCAGAAAAAAAAGTGTGCGCCCAAGGTCTCAAACATTTTGGAAACACTGCTTCAAACTAACGAGATGAACCACCTCT
Organism: Gavialis gangeticus; assembly: GCF_001723915.1. Classification (NCBI taxonomy): domain Eukaryota; kingdom Metazoa; phylum Chordata; order Crocodylia; family Gavialidae; genus Gavialis; species Gavialis gangeticus. The sequence goes on along the minus strand of NW_017729022.1, from coordinate 22,304,873 downwards.
CTTCACTCATGGATGAACGTAGTGTGAACAATTATACTTAGAATTTTTAGCTACTTGAGCCAAATCTTGTCGGTCCCAACACTTTGGTGGCTTTTGCCCTTTTCCTGACTAGCACTAATAACCCCTTCTGCAGTGACTACCAGTACTGAAACCACCAGCACCAAAATGACATTGTAGAGTCAAGGAGGCCTAGTCAGCAAAGCATTTGGGTATGAGTACAGGAAGGATTTTGCTGGGTCTGTAGCTTACACAGAGGTGGTATAAGAGCTGATTTGCTCTGTGAAGGAATAATTAGGAGTTGCACACATTTGGAAGGACTGATACTTAAAGCAAGAGATGAAAGAGTTGAAAGTCTGGAAAGCAGGAGTTGGAGAAAATCCAGAAACAAGAGCAGGGGCTGGCAAAGGAGGCAGTTGTTTGTGTGGCTTAGCTGCAACTAGAGTGACAGGAAGAGAGTGAAAAGAGATCAAAGCAGGGATTTGGGCTGAAGGTTACTGGATATTTTAAAATCTTCCTCTTCCATTATTCTTCATTACCCTCCCACATGGCCCCAAACATTTCCTGTAGCACTCTCATTAGTGCTCAGTTCCTCAAGCGAAGATACTTTTACGAAAGCTCTAAGAAAGCAATGAGCTCCCACCCTCTCCCCCCACCCCCGATAGAACCTATAAAACCACTGGATTTTAGTCATTCATAGAAAGGAACACGTTAAAAGGAGGAGGCAACCCCCTCCCATTAAAAATGAACTACAAAATCAAAAACTTTATTGGGTTACCCTATACTGCATATGGAACATTCCATCTATCGTAGATATGACACTTATAATGCCATCTTGACCAATAATGAAATTCACACAAAATTCTAATTAATCAGTATTTCTGAAAAATCTTCTCTCAACATTTTAATAGCTGTTCTATTTGAGTCTTGTACCACATTTAGAGCATGATTAAAAAAGAGCTATAGATAGCAAAAATGATAGAGCTTGAAAACACAGGACAGATCTGAGAGCAAGTGTCTTTGAATTCACGCCTACCTATCAATGAAAGTTTCATAGCATTTAAGAGAATTTTAAATGGAATGCCAAGTTACAGTTGCGGGAGTGGGCAAAATTAAAATAATTGCTCTTCTAGAACAAGGATCACTGTATTATCTGGTTTGCCAAAGTCAATGCCATATCAGAAGGCCTGAGAAGATACCAGTTATGGGTCTGCTTCTGAACCTATTTAAATAGATAATAGCAAGGGCTGGGTTGGGTCTAAAGAGGGCAGGTAAGAGTGTTAAAAACTTTCTGACCTGTTGTAATCTTTCTGAGTTCCTTGCAGCAGAAGAATTGCTCTGTTATTTTCCTGTAGTCAAACAAAAAATGAAAACTAGAAGTTGACACTTTCTGAGGAGTGCCTTGACTCTAAAGAACTTTAGAATTACTGGTTTACACTGTGCAGGGGCTCTTGCAGTTAATGGGACTCTGCACATTGCACTGACTGATGCGCCATTAGCTGCACCATCAGGGAACTAGATTGTACATTCTCTGGCACAAAGAACACATATTGCACTTTTCTGCTAAGCCCTGTTCACATGCATGGCATTCAGACAATAATACCGATAACCTCCTGCTTTGATAAAAATGGATTCAAGAAAAAATGTATATTGGGATTCCTTATACCATGTCCTGCAACATGAAACAACTTTCAGATGTAGCTCAGTTTTCAGGCCTATTAAGTTTGACAGTGCCCTCTTATATTATTGTTTCCACATGTAATGATTGATAAATTGACTTCATATTTTGATTTATTTTGCACTTTCAAATAAAATAAAATTGAATCTGAAATATTCTCACAAATGTTATTTAAAAAACCATGCCTGCTTTACCAGTGCATCACTAATAGGAATAAGAAAGTATATTTTAACTTTTTATTAATTTGAAAGTAATCCAGATTATTTCACTGTTTGTAGGTTAGTTGCTTCATGCAACTGAAACACACTTAACTGAGACATTTCTCATGAAACCTATTCAAGTGTAATGATAAATATATAGGCTTCTTTATCCAGAAAATAACTTATCTTTACTTATCCTCATTAAATTATGTGAGTGAGCTTGCTAATGTTTTACTTCAAGTGTCAATGACAAGTTAAAGGTGAGGATTTTTATAGGTGTTATCTTTTACTGGAGCAACCATATAGTTAGGACAGATCTAGACAAGCTTTCAAATGCAATGGATTCTTCTTCAAGTCACTTGTTCATATCCAATAAAAGATGTCACCTACAAAAATCCTTGCCTTTCATATCTTGGACCATCACAGGTTCATCACTCCAACACGACCGGTGGCAACTAAAGATGCATCACAAGGAAAATATTCACTCAGGGGCCCATTGCACAAGTCAATTTATGCAGAGCTGGGATTAAGACAGTGATTCTCAACCAGCATCAATGGGGTGCCTTGAAATCTTTTCAAGGATGCTGTGAAGCGGTAGGCAATGTGAGAACTCTTAATTGTGAAAACATAATTCAAAACATAAATCCAGAGATTTCCAATATGAATATACAAAGTTAGACCACAGCAGGTCAAAATGTTTTTTTTCTGATATCTTTGCAACAGAAGAATTACCCTGTTATTTTGTATAGTCAAAAATCTGGTGAAAACTAAGAGCAGGCATTTTCTGAGGAGTATTTTGAATCTAGCAAGGGGTACCTTGAGTCTTTAAAAGGCTGAGAATCACTGGATTAAGATGAATAGCCTAAAGAGTCTAAAAATGTGTTACAGTTAAAATTTGAGAGGTTAAAAAATAAATAAGGCTATCACCACCCTCTCGGGCATTTCTTTTTATCTTTCATCAATCTATGGATTACATCCATAGTGGCTTACACTATGAACTGAATGATTGACTGCCAGAGCTAAGAAGGCATAAGTCTACAGCTGAGCTAAACAGCCAGGCCGGCCTTGTACATGGGAGCTGTGAACCCTGCATGGAGTGGATTGTGTAACATGCTGATTTGTAGGGTTACACTTACAGCTTTGATCTTCCTCTCTAAGCCACCTCAAGATTACTGTAGCTCCAAGTCCTCCAACCTCAGCCTTCTGTCCTACTCCCAACCTCTTCCTCCAATGGATTTCTTAACTCTGTATACCCAGTTCCTCCAGATACTCTCTTCCCTTGTTTATTGGGCACTGCTCCAAATCCTGGACAGATCACTAGGCCTGGAGTTTTCCTTATCCAGTCTGACCAGCCTTATTCATTAGCTGAGCCACAGTTTGAAGATAAACTTACTGATAACTGCGCGGAGGGCAGGTTTGTTCTTGTGCAGAATTAACGTAGTGCTTTCTGAACACAGAGCATCAGAAGCCAACAAACATGGCAGCAAGAGAGAGGATTAGCATTATGTAACCCAAAAGTAAAGTTTGTGAAATGTTTAGAAAATATATTATGCTGTTTTAATGCTGGAGCAGTCTGCAAAATTATTAATAGAGGACAGAGAAAGCAAAGCAGGCGATTATCTATCTAAGAGAACTCAGTTCAAACAGAGTGTTTTTCCTCTGGCAACCGGTTAATGATTGCTAGATACTAGCCAGTCATAAAGTCAGATGAAGCAAGTGTCTCTGCCTTTGTAATTACTCTAGATTCCCCTTGGTTTCTAACAGTTTACTCTAATGACCCCTCACTCTTATTTACCAGGCATTTACTTCATTTATGTTCTCTTGAATAATAATATTGGGTAAAAGGCTGAAATCAATCATCCACAGCATAAAAAAAATTCAACCTATTAAAAAATAAGTCTGGGAAACAAAAGGCAGGTGATCACGTAAGCAAGGACAAGATATGGTCAATTTTGTACATACATTTTAAGAAAATTAAACAGGATTAAATCTGAGTAATGCTACAGATAGCCACGGAAGGAGATGAGAAAATAGCATTACTGAGAAAAGCATAATTAATGGTCATAAACATATAATTTTACACTCCCTCAAAGGGTGTGGACACACATGCATTTGATCCATTTTAAAAGGAACCTTTTCAGAAGAACAGCAGCTATCACCTTCCATTTGTTATCTGTGGACAAGCCTAGAACAATTCAAATGCAACAAAATTGCTCCAACTTTAAATTGGATGAAGCAGTGTTAAAAGTTGTAGTGGTTTTGCTACATTTATATGGTTCCCAGCTTATCTACACCTAACATTAGAATGTAATGGCTGCTGCCATTCTGAAATGTTCCATATTTGAAATTGTTCCAAATGTACATCCCTACACACCCAAACAATATAGGCACATTGTTTCACAAAGGCAGAATAAAGAAAAAAATATATATTTTTGAAAATACTGACATTTTCTCAGGAAAAACATAAGCAGTTGTAGTTGCAGGAGAAGAAAGGGAGGCAAAGCATTACAGCTGCTCTGTTAATTCTCTAAATGAGGGATGTCACAGCACTGCCAGCTGAGCCAAACTACCTGACCTCTTTTCTCTTCTTCAGCTGAGCTGCATGGGCTGCTATCACCTGTCAGCTCAGCTCAGGGCCTGATCCTATGCAGAAGCACCTGTGATTAACTGAAGGCCCACTCAACTGATTCAGCAGAAGCACCTACCTTAGTACCCAGGGCTCTACTTCAGAAATACTGCTGGCAGCTAGGGAGCCCTATGCACTAACTGTGCTGGCCATGGTGATGCATGTGAAGCATTACTTCCTCTTTCCTCCAACAGAAACACCTGCTGCAGAAGCTGCATTTACCATATTTTCTTCCTTACAATGCACACCCTAGTTCTCAGCAGTTGATTTTTGTGAATTAAGTGTGTGTTATATCCAAGAAAATACAGTAATAGATCCAGGAAAGGGGCTAGTGTTGCATTTGCTCTCTGGCTTAGTGGTTTGTGTATTGTGCTGAGCCAGAAGGTTGTGAGTACAAGGCTGGATGCATCTCTAAACCCCCTCCCCTAGGTAGGGGAGTGCCAGACATTTTAGGGCCAGTAAAACTCTGGCATGCATCATGCGATGCATCTCCAGTAAATCCAAAGAAGTGATTCTCCCGCTCTACTCAACATTGCTGTGGCCGCAGCAATGTTCTGGGTGCTGGGTGCATCCAGTTCTGGGTGCTGCACTTCAACAAGGACTTGCTAAAGCTCGAGAGGGCCCAGAGAAGAGCCACTCATATGATCAGGGACTTGCATGGCAAGCCATATGAGGAGAGGCTGAGAGATCTCAGACTCTTCAGCCTAAAGAAAAGCCGGCTGAGAGGGAACCTGATTGCTGCTTATCGCTATATCAGAGGCATACATCAGGGGCTTGGTGAACAACTCTTCACCAGGGCACCCTGGGGGAAAACTAGAAACAATGGTTACAAACTCCTGGAAGATAGTTTCAGGCTGAACTTTAGGAAAAACTTCTTTACAACTAGGGTGTCCAGATTATAGAAAAAGCTCCCCCCAGAGGTGGTGCAATCATCTACCCTAGAGGTCTTCAAAAGAAAACTGGATGGTCACCTGACTGGGGTTGTCTGACCCCAGATGTCTTTCTTGCTTATGCAGGGGGCTGGACCTGATGATCCTTCAGGGTTCCTTCCAGTCCTATGATTCTATCTGTGATTAGAAATAGTAATGGAGGCACTCTATTCTAAAAAAAATATGTTCATGGATCAAACATCAAGAAAAGCAACTACAGGCAATGACAAACCTTGTAAAATATATTGGTATATATACAACTGTGTTATTAAAAGAACAAGGTCAGAATTTTCCATTCTATTTAGAGCTAAGGTACAGCTTTAAACTGCCATTGGGGGTTTAGAGGTTCACTTCATTAAAATTAAATACCAGGTTTACTTTGTTCTCCCTCCTTAAATGGGAAAACAAATGTGAACGGTTTGATTAATTTGGTGAGGATTTTAGATTTTCAAGCACTATAATTTATGAACAACCCCAAAAAAAAGGCAGTCTTGTCCTCACAAAGTCTTGTGTCTTTACATGAAATTAAAACTGTTGATACCTTCCTAATGATTAACTAACTATAGTTAGAAAAAATTTCCTAAATTGAAACTCAGTTTTCCTTGCTGCAAATTAAGCCATGTATCTCTTATTCTAGTCTTGGTGGACATTAATTGATCATTATTCTCTTTAAAATAACCTTTTGTATATTTGAAGAGTATACACCTTTTGTGTATCACTTTGTCTCCTCTGCCTTCTCCTTTCTAGACTAAACAGAAAGTTATCTGATAAAACAAATTCTGTATAGTTTACATTAATTCCAGCAACAACTGCATTGTGTTTTCTTATTTCTAAATAAGCTTGTTAGACCTTGGACATAAAAAAGTGCAACTGCATTAAAAGGGAATTTACAAGACAAAGACTCAGATAGCTTAGTAATAATGCCCAGAACCACCAAACAAAATATACAGTTCCAAAGAACAGTCCTGTTCTCAAGACCAGAGAAACAACAGTTCCCCTTCTTCCCTGAGGTTGTTACCCACAAGTGCAGCAAAGGAAGCAGGGATGTAGTCATAGTAAGGAGTTGGCCCAGAAGGCCCTGTGTCATTTAAAAATAAGCCTCTAGGTAAGTACAAACAGTATTCTGGATAGCTCAAAAAAATCTCATTCAGTCCCCCTCTGCAAAGATTTAAGCATATGCATAATGCTGACATTGAGAATAATGAGTCTGGTTCTGTGTTTTGCCAATGAATGGTACAGCGCAGAAGCCAGGGCCAGAGATGAATTTAAGCCACCTTTGCACTCTTAAATTCTGGACTGCTAAAAGGCCAAAACAGGCCTGATAGCCTCCTAAGAGTTAAAACCTTCCAAATGCAATGTCCTATGGGTCTATTTTCACAAACTTCTCAGCAGCACATCTATGGCTTGCTTTGCAAGGAAGATAAGCACAGGGCCACTTCTGGTTGTCCTATGCCATGTCTGTGTCTTAAAAAATCCTTCCTACCTTCTTTCAGGCTGTTGTTGTCTGTATAGCTCCTTTTCTCTGCCAGGGTGACACAGAAGAACCAACATGTTGGGTTGGGCGAGTATGTGTGTGTGAGGGTCTATTCCATAGGGTTTACTTGCATACAGAGTATGCTCCATATATGCTAAGCCCCTGGGGGTCCACAGACTATGCCTAAGGGGGTCTGCAAAAGATGACTATGATCAATCAAAAGTGTCAATACCTACACTTACAATTCAAAGGGGTCTGCACCTCCATTCACATTTTTTAGGGGTTTTCAAATGAAATAAAAATGAAAAAATGAAAAATAAATAAAAGATTAAAATAAAATAAAAATGAAAAAATGAAAAATAAATCCTCCTGGGCTAAGGGAGTTGAAGGAGACAACAAGAGAGGTCTTTAGGTTTCTGAAAAGAACAGAAACGACACACCCAATATATATACATACATCCCCTAAAATGTCTTTGACATTTAGAAAGTTAAACATACCCAAAAGTTCTTGAAGGAAATCCAATTTTATTTCATAAGCACATATGTAACTATATTCAGAAAGGGAATGTGATCTCAGGAAAGAGAAGAAATGTCTGAGCTGCCAAAATCATGTAAGACCAAGATGAAGAATGAGAGTTATGAGACAAGCCATTGATTACATTACAAAGACTTCTAAGGAAAGATGGGTTTGTAAGTTTCTTGCCATTTTCATTATAAATATGATATTGGTGACTCATACCTGCAACTGCTATCTGTTGTTTCAACAAATGTCAGCAGGACCTGATGAGAAACCAATATTCAAGGGCACTGAAGGAACTGACTGAAGAAATCTTGGAGCCCCGGCAGTGTTATTTACACCAGCAGTGTCAAACTCATCTGGCTGGATCAGGCCCGTGAACCCATCACTCTGCCTCATGCCAGATCTCTGAGATGTATGCCACATACAGCATCTGGTCTGGCCAGTCTGGAATGGGCACCACATGCAGCATGGATACTGGACTGGCTGGAGTAGGATCCCAGAATGATCACTGCATGTGGTGTGCATCCTGGGACCCTGAGCACATGGCTCAGGCACATGCATGTGCCACAGGGCCAGCACCAGGGTATGGATAATGGGGCTTCATGGGCTGAATATGGGCTGTATCTTTGATACCCCTGATTTACACAGTGACGGTTGCCAAGTAAGGTCCCAGAAGATTGGAGGCCAGCTAACATAATGCCCATCTTTGAAAAGAGGAGGAGGACTTAGAGAATTATAGCCTGACCAGCCTGACTTCAATAACTGGGAAATAATTGGAGCAAATAATAAAACAGTCAATTTGTAAATACTTGTAGGAGCAAAAGGCATCACTGGATAAACATTAGACACTGTTCCACTGCTATTTATCCATTTTAGCCAATTAATATTAAATGCGAGGTGCAATGGGCTGGTTTCAAAAGGGCGGCTGGATAGCATTCTGAGCAATGTGTAGCCCACAGTTTGGTGGCTAAAATACTTGATGGGATGTAGGAGACACAGATTCAACACTCTTCTAGGTGAGGGAGATAACTCAAGTCTCCTCTCCCTGGGGAAGTGAACAAACAGCTAGGCTACTGGCTAAAAATGGGAGGTTCTGCCTCACGTACCTGGCCAATCCTAATCTACCATAGGGGAAAACAGAATCAAAACTGTGTGTACACATTATCAACTACAGTTATGCAGTTAGCAAGTTCCACTGAAATACGTAAGGGTAAAACAAGATTTAGCTGCAAACATCTATATGATCTAAATTCTTTATTTTGGACCACCTCATAGCCTGTCTTTATAAGATAACCCAAGAAACCACACATTGATTGGTAAAAGAAAATGTACAATATTTAGGTCTTTGCCCTGTACACTTAACCTTTTATTTTTAATCATTTTTACCCCAAACAGGTAGAACTATTCTAGTTGGCCTCCGCATTGTAAATAATGCAAATGATATTCATATAGCCAAGATAACCTGAGTTTGTTTCCCCAAAGAGCAAATTTCAGAGTGTATGAAACAAAAGAACAGTATTTGCAACAAACTATTCATTTTAAATAAGGATAAATAACAGAAAAATGGATTTTCTTAACTGTTTTTGCAAATATTAGCTGAAAATGAGCAATTTTAAATGATAAAGACAAACAAACAAAGCAGAAAAGCAATCAACACAAAGTTCCTTTTTAGTTTTATAGTTTCTTTAGTCCTGTAACTTTCTGCTTATACATTTCTTCCATTTGTCCTGAATTAGCAGCTCAGGTCTGCTTATTACCACAGGCAGCAGTAACAATTTCCCTTTGATTCACAGTCTATAACTTGCTAATTTAAACAAGGTCACTCTAACCACAAAGACATGCAAATGTAGTGTGAAAACAAACAGGATCAGGCTACGAAACCTTTCCTCATTTCCTTGAGAAAGAGAGCTAGTATTTTTATGGAGAGAGACCCTACAACTATACTTAGCTTTGTGAAGAATCTTTCTGAGATTATTGTAGAACTGTCTGATTTTTGCCTATCCCCAATGTTCACTGAATGCTCCACATTGTGGTCTGACATGCCCAGGATAAAAGGACATCTCAAAATTAAAAACACATTGTATAATTTCACTCACACAGCATATACAGCAGTTTCTGTGCCACATTAAAGCCCTGGGATTGATTCACCTCACTCTGAACAACCAGAGGCTAAATAATGGAACCAAAGGCAGGTTCATACACACTGCCTGCCTTCAGGGCTCTGTTGGGAGAAAACAGTTTTTAATTATCTTTAATATCTAGAAAAAGAGAATGGTTGTGCTTATCTCTTTGTCTTCTTTATGATGTATAAATGCAACCTGTCGTTTTACAGCTAAGAAAGCAGACTTTGCCTTAATTCCCCCCTCCCTAATAAAAGTTGTTTGTTTTGATTGCTGCCTGATTGTTTTGATAAACCCTGTACACCAGGGCAGAAATAATAGTTTGTTAACAAGTATTAAGGAAGAAAAAAAAACTGATTAAATGAGAGAGGAAGTAATTTTTATTTGTTTTGTTCAAAACTGATTTTGGTTGTTGATCTCATGTGCCATCAAACAGCTGTTTGAAAGTACAAGATAACCAATTCCTTTAGATTCTGCACAAAGACTCACAAAAACAGAGGTGAAGGGTTTCTGTGATGTATTTTATTGGAGCAACTGTAGAGTAGGGAGAGAGGTTGGACAAGCTATTGGGCACAAATAGTGTCCTTGAGGTCTGCTCTTCTGCAGATCTAAAGGAGACTTTGGGCTCAAAAGTTTGTCCAACATCTCTCACAGTTATACAACCAGTCCAATAAAAGATATCACAAAAAAAACTCTGTCTACATTGTACGTTTGCAGGGCTGCCATGACTATAATAAACCTTCCACCCCTATCCCAAGGAAGACAAGACTTGATATGCTTGATAGTGTTTCCAAATTTATTTGTAAAAGATACTAGTTGTGGTTCTCCTGTGACTATTGTTTCAGGGATTTATTCCCAAGTTTATTCCCCTACCCAGCAGAATATTATTGCAACAGAGCACATGTGGTCAGAGCAAATCACTTCTGAGCCTGCTGAGAAGGGCAAGGCAAATAGTGCTGTGGGGAGTAGCATCTAAAATCTCTTTAAGTGGCTCAAAATGCCACTTAGGAGGCTGAAGTTAGCCACATAAATGCTACTTAGCAGCCTAACAGGGAGCTGGATTTAAACCAAAGTCTTTTTGGTGCTTCTAAAGTGACGCAGTCACAGCTCTAGAGAGTGAATACCTCTGCCTTCCCACGGAACTGGCACACCGTAGGCAGTTATAATGCAATCTACCTTTGTCTTGACTTGAAGAAGTAGGTAGGGGTCAAAAACTAATATAGCCTTCATGCCAATGCTATCCTTTGTCCCTTCTTGTCCTAATACTGGAACTAGAATCAACTTCTAAGCTAGGCTACGACAGCTTTCCAGGATATAAACATTCTGAACTCAAAAAGGCTTAGATGTTTCCACATCCAGTTTAGCAGTTGCAGTGTTAGCAATTATGAAGCTATAATTATGATTATTGTAGAGCATTTCTGCATTTTGAAGGCACTGCCTTGGGGTTTGGTTTTGTCCTGTGGGAAGAGCAGCATCCTTCTAAGACAACACACCCATATAGGGTCTGATCCAGGGCCCACTAAAGTCAATGGAAAGCTTTCCACTGATTACAGTGGGTTTTGGGCCAGGCTTTAGAGCAGTAATATCCAGATAGACTCCTTTTCTATGTTCTACCTATTTTCCCCGGTTCAGTACTTTCTTGAAGAATTTCTGTCTTCATTATAACAGTGCAGTACTACTCTCCAAACACACAAAGGAACTATAGCATTCCCTCCCTCCCCCACCCCTTTATGTACCTGTTGTCCACAGACTGAATCTACAACAGGAACATAACCATTTATAAACATACATATCTGTATCATGATAATTAAAAATAAAATAATATTTTACATTTATTTTTCTGTCCCTCTCAAGAGGCTCTCGAAGTGCTTTACCAATATCACTGAAAGGAACCTTTCAA
>NW_017729022.1:22280225-22288429 GCF_001723915.1 Gavialis gangeticus | reverse complement strand
AACTATAGCATTCCCTCCCTCCCCCACCCCTTTATGTACCTGTTGTCCACAGACTGAATCTACAACAGGAACATACCCATTTATAAACATACATATCTGTATCATGATAATTAAAAATAAAATAATATTTTACATTTATTTTTCTGTCCCTCTCAAGAGGCTCTCGAAGTGCTTTACCAATATCACTGAAAGGAACCTTTCAACATCTTATCATTTCCATTTAATTGGTGGAAAATTTGAGGCACAAACAAATGGCCTGATGTGTGCAACATCACACAAGAAAACTGTCAGAAGCAGGAAGAGAATCTAAAAACCAGACCCTGAAAACAGGTCCTATGAAGAGTGCTTACTCACTCCAGGAGCTCCATTAAAGTTAATAGGAATGCATATGGATAGGTAAGAACCACTCACATGGGGACAGTATTATCAGTTTGGACTTTTGTTTTCCAGTTCTCAGTTCTGTGTCTTACCAGGATGAATAACCATTCCTCTGTATTTTCCATCTTTCTTTCATCTAGATTCACAGAACTTCAATAAAATACCAACTATTCTAAAGAGGGAGAAATAAGATAGAAATGAAAAAGACTCTATGAGTCAATACAACTCTAAGTACATTTTATTCTACACTAAAGTGTACTGAAGATAGACACTTTGCTTATTATATTTTTTGTAATTGCTTATGGCATGCAAAAGTATTTGGAGGAATAAAAATTAACCAGGACCTTCTTTCTGTTTTTAGTACAGAAAACACAACTGCAGAAGCTCAGCATGCTTATGAATACTGGGAAAATGCCAACCCTAATGCACTGTAACTGAAATTTGATTCCCAGCATCTGTTTTAAAACCAGTAAATCAATGAGAGGAGGGGCCTTCCAATCAGGGAATCAAGTTGTCAGTATCATTTCTAAGACAAAGAGAAAGAAATCTTCTTGCTTTACTTTAGACATGTTCATTTCTGTTTCATTATAATAAATCTAGTGGAGATTTGTGCTAGAAAATTTCTAGAAGTCTTTGACCCTACAGTTTGGGACTTAGAAAATGATTTAAGTAACCAGTCTTGCACACTATTAGTTAAGGGGCCATGTCATAAAGGGTATAGCTTTTGATTAGATATAAGTATGGAAAACTAGTTGTTTGTAAGCCATTATCTAGTTTTTTCCTTCTAGCCCTCAACAATCATGTATAGAATAGATCTCCCAGGCACGCAGGCTTCAAAACAACCAAGCTAGCTGAAATGTTGGCATATGTCATAAATTGTCCCTTGGTTTTTTGAGTGTTCTTGCTCACTTACTTGCTAACATACAAAAATTAGTATCTTGTAATGGATAGCTATTTTCTTATTCAAATGATATAGGTTTTTCTGTAGTAAAGATATGAAGATAACATTTTCAAGTTTTTCAAAATTTTCTGTGGTATGTAGACATCTGTAGAAATTGTACCCTAAATCTAGTGTGGCTTTAGCCAGGGCTCACTAAACCAGTTCATATTTGGAAGACAACATCTACAGATGTGCTGCATCTCTAGTTCACCATTGAAAATGTTCTTATCTCCCCACATTTGGATTATGAGGACTTGTCTCCTCTGCCATGAAAACCAATACAGGAGAAGCAGAAGAAAACTAAGAAGGGTTGAAATGAAAGGAATAGAGATAATGGTAGTGAAAGACACACATAATGAAAATATTTAAGCCAGACAGAAAAAAAGAAAAATTACATGGTAACAAAGCAGAGAAAAAGCTATAGAGAAAAACTGTATTGAAATATTCAAAAGAAAACAAAATATTTGTCCCAAGAAAAACATGGCAACTGAAATAGATGCTAAAGATGTAGCAAGGACCTAAAGGAGAAAAAGGAAAGTGATGTATACTGTGCCTTCACTGTGTGATTTAATGGACTGAAGATCAATTTCCTAGCTAAGAACAGAGAAAACGAATACACAACCCATAGATTTGATGCCATTTGGATACTACTGATCATCTTCATCTTTTTAATAGCTATAATACATAAATATTTCAGATGGCTGTCAAAGAGTTGCCTTCCACCAGATTGGCACTTTACTCCTGAGTTTTTTCTATCATACACAAGAATTGTTGGCTCTAATTTTCTCAGTACAGGTGTATCCCTTGGCAGAAGTTAAAAACAGAGGATGGAGATGAAGGACACTTCCTAATATTAAAACTCTGTCCAACAGAGCTGGGGACACTGAATTGGTCAGACATTGATATAAGAAAGCTTCCTGCTTCTGTGAGACCCTGCTCACCATTATCCTAAGCAACTGGCATCTCTGCAAAAAGAGAAAAAAACTGCATTGACACGGTTATACAGAGTAGAAACCCCTGACTGCTCAAGAAGCAAGGATGCATTGCTCTGGATTTCCTTCTAGGCCCTGTTCTTGGTACTAACTGCTTTCTCCTACTGCCATCTGATGTAGCACTGTTGTGCTGAAGGCTCACAGTTCAACCCCAATGAAGCTGCAGGGTCAGGAGGTTGATACAGTGGTAATTAACAGAATTAATTTATCTTGTTAAAAAGTTAAGGTATTATATGAAGAACTAAATTTACATTTACAAAGAAACTGTATCAAGTTAGTAAATGCCACGTTTACAGGTGAAGGTGCAAATGTAATATGGCCCCCTTGCAATTAGTCATCATGAGATAATCTTTAACTAGCTTTACTGGAAACCAGACAGACAAAAGATGGGGTTCAGTTTGCATGGACACCTGTAAATATAGCTTCTGAGCACTTTACTGTGCAATCTAAATACCATTCTTTATGAATTGTCTTTTGTATACAGTGAAGAAACATGGTTAGATCTACAGTGTAATATGCAACATGGCTGTGTTAAGGACTTTAAGTGCTGATTCTTTTTCAAACTGAATTATCCAATCCAATTATTTTATTCATTATATTTTACATTTAATTTCCTTGTGTTTTAAACTGGAAATTACTTTATAATGTTAGTATTTAAATGATCCCTATTCCTATTAAATCTTTCAGGTTACACCTCATTGATAGGAATATCAAGGGGAGATTAAATTATTATATTGCTGCTCCAGCTTGGCTGGAGACAGTTATCTATAACACTGAGATAAGAGAAGAGCACTACTCCATAGGTTTACATTGTGATGCATTTTTTTAAAGAAGGAGGCTTGGAATATGCAGAATACAGGGAAATCTAGGAAGATCATCGAAAGCAGTGGGAATTCCAGTGTTTTCAGGCCACAAGAGTATATCTCCCAAAGTCAAAGCCCTGGAATTTGTTTGTTTGATTGTTTTAAAGCTTGAAAAATGTGTAAACCTCTCATTGAAACAAACTCTTTCATTCAAAGTATCACAACTGCATCTTGAAAGCAGTTGTTGAGGAAGGGATCGTGTGCAGTGGAGTCACAAATAAGGCAAGAACTTTTTAGATTCTGCAAAAAAAGAATAAAAATCTGAGCTGTAAATATGGCATGCTCAGAAGAGATTTTTTTAAAAGTGTAATAGTCATCCAAGTCACTTCCCTTCAAACTTGGTCATGAATTTACATCAAGAAAAGCATCGTTTACATACCAGTATTTCAGAATTCATGCCTTTTTAGTGTATGAAAAAGAGGTTTAAAAAAAGAACACAGTGAATGTAGTTTATAATTTCAACACTACATATCCAAAATATTTGAATAACCTTTCCTCAAACTTTTCATAAAGTCACTTTTTAGTTAGGATCAAACATGGTAAATATTATGCCCTGGAAGAGAATTTTTCTTTGAAATCTGTGAAGGAGTAAGAGCAAATGCTTCTAATGCAAACTGTCTCATAACCATGTAATGATAAAAACCAGTACAAAGCAAATGCTCAATTTCCAGTTGAAAGCCAACTGCCATTTAAAATGAAAATGGTTTTGTATGAGCTGCACTATAAAATTAAACAAGCACAAAAATCTACACTAACTAGCTGTTTACATCTGTGTTTTACCACAGCACAAAAATTATAATCAAAGGAAGGAAACTCGTAGGAGATCTGAAGGCTTTTAATTGTTTTAGAGTGCAGATGGTTTGAATCACAGAGAATCAACACAGCTGAAGGTCAATATGTAGAGCTGTAATAACTGCTTGAATAAGTGATTTTAACATGCTTACACCTCTTCTGGGAAAGAGTTTTTCAACTACCTTTAGCTGCTTTTTTACCTACTTCATAAATAACCCTAAGGTTGACAGACACCACAGCAAGTGATTGAACAATACTTAATGAGCAAAGATGTCAAAGTAATTCTCTTTGGGTGCATCTACACACACACTTTACTCCAGTATGGACTAATTAGCTCCACAGTAAAGGGTCACCATCTACTTCACCTCAGTCTTTCACCAGATCAAGGGGAAAACCACACCAACTAGAGTAGAAAATGAGCACAGTAGGAATAATCACCTTCCTACTATTGCAGTAGAATTGGTGTATGACCAATTAATAAAATTAGACGTATACAAGTCAGCAGGATCAGATGATCTTCATCTGAGAGTGCTGAAGGAGCTGGCTGAAGTCATTGCAGAACCCCTGACGAAACTGTTCCACAACTCATGGCACTGTGGAGAAAACCCTGAGGACTGGACAAGGGCCAATGTTGTGCCCATCCACAAGAAGGGCAGGAGGGAGGACCCGGGTAACTATAGGCCAGTCAACCTAACTTCCATCCTAGGGAAAATCCTAGAAAAGTTCATCAAGGAGTCTATCTGCGATAGGCTTGCAGAAGGTAAGGTTCTGAATGACAGCCAGCATGACTTCGTCATGGGCAGATCTTGCCTTACCAACCTCATCTCCTTCTATGACCAGGTAACTCGCCACCTAGACATGAGAGAGAGGGTTGACATTGTATACCTTGATTTCCAAAAGGCCTTTGATCTAGTATCCCATGATGTCCTCATGAGAATATTGGAGGATTGTGGGCTTAACTCCGAGACAGTCAGGTGGGTGAGAAATTGGCTGCAGGGTAAAACCCAGAGAGCCATAGTGAACGGATCTGTGTCATCCTGGTGAGAAGTGGGTGGCACAGGGCCACAGGGGTTGGTGCCCGGTCCAGTACTTTTCAACATCTTTAGTAGTTTGGATGTGGGAGTGAAGAGCTCACTGGCCAAGTTTGTGGATGACACCAAGTTATGGGGAAGAGTGGTCACACTTGAAGATAGGCTGCAATTACAGGTGGACCTAGACAGCCTAGCAAGTTGGGAGGATTGGAATCTGATGAAGTTCAACATCAAGAAATGCAAAGTGAGCAACCCCCAACACACTTACAGGCTTGGTGGCACCAAACTGACTAGCACCACAAATGAAAGGAACCTGGAGGTGATAATAGATCACAGTATGAATATGAGCTGACAGTGCAATGCTGTAGGTGTAGGGCAAATAATACTCTGGCATGCATCCATCAATGCATCTCTAGCAAAACCAAGAAGGTGATTCTTCCACTCTACTCAGCACTGGTGAGACCGCAGCTGGAGTACTGTGTCCAGTTCTGGGCACCACACCTTAACAAGGACGTGGACAAGCTTGAGAGAGTCCAAAGAAGAGCCACCTGTATGATCAGAGTCTTAAAAGGCAAGCCATATGAGGAAAGGCTGAGGGATCTGGGACTCTTCAGCCTGAGGAAAAAAAGGCTGAGGAGGGACCCAGTAGCAGTTTACCACTACACTAGGAGAGTGCATCAAGGGCTCAGTGAGCAACTGTTCACCAGGTCACCCAAGGGGAAAACCAAGAGTAATGGCCACAAACTCCTGGAAGATAAATTCAGGCTCAACATTAGGAAAAACTTCTTCACAGTCAGGGTGTCCAGACTGTGGAATAAGCTCCCTCCAGAAGTGGGGCAACCACCTACCCCAGAAATCTTCATGAGGAGACTAGATGGTCACCTTGCTGGGGTCACCTGACCCCCAGCTATCTTTCCTGCTTGGTGCAGGGGGCTGGACCTGATGATCTTCTGAGGTCCCTTCAGGGCTTACAATCTATGAATCTATGAATCTACATGTGTCAGTATCAGGGCACAGTAGACTAATCAACTCTGCTGTAAGAAAGTAAATAGTAGAGCTGTGTGAAGCTTTGGTCCCTGATTCAATTCAGCAGAGATTTGGCCCGACTCAGCAGCCGAATCTCTGAATCTGAATCAAACCAGGAGACCCTTTAATCGCTCCGAATCAAATCGGAACCCTCTGAATCGATTCAGAGAGATTCAGAAAGATTTGGTGATTCGGACATAGACACAGCTTTAAATGTTTTTTCTATATACTTTAAGGTACCAGGCGGCTCATGAATGCTGCAATGGTGGGGTGGATGGAGCACCCCACAGGAGCGCAGGGGGCTCCCCAGCGCACTCAGCAGTAGACCCAGAAGTGGACCAGAAGCACTTCCAGTCCACTTCCGGGTCCACTGGGGAGTGTGCTGGGTCCCCCACCCCTGCACCTCACCCAGCTCAGTGACTGGTGCCTCCCGGGTCTGGGGCGGGGGCACCCAGGGTCCCTCCACAGCTGATCACCAAGCTGAGTGGGCTCTAGGGGGGGCCCTGTACGCTCCATGGTGGACCCAGAAGTGTACCAGAAGTACTTTCAGTCCACTTCCAGGTTTGCCACTGAGCACACGGGGGGGCCCCCATGCTCCTGTGGGATGCCCCACCTGCCCCAGCATTGCAGTGTTCATGAGCCGTGCCTGGTATCTCAAGGTATGTAGAAAAACATTTAAAGCTGTGTCTATGGCTGAATCACTGATACTCTGAATCAGCATCAAATCTTCAGATCAGGATCCAGCCAAATGAATCAGGGACAGTGATCCGAATCAACGAATTGAATCACTGTCCCTGATTCAGGCCAAAGCCGAATCGAATACATTCCTTTTTGCACACCCCTAGTAAATAGCTCCCCAAGAGCCCAGCTCTAGCTCAGACTGCTCTGGACTTTATTGATTCACATTAATTGTACTTGTAGGTGCACCCTTTGTGACTTGTACTTAAGCACTAGCAAAATTTACATAATGAAGTCTGATTACCTTGCTGTTTCATATTAACAGTTTATTGCAGCATTCTCTCTCTTCCATTACTGGTATAAAAAGAGTTTACTGCAAACTCATTAAGGTACTTCTGAATCCATCACATTTGTTTCAAAATGCCAACGTTCTCTTTATGACTCTAGTAGCTTGAAATATAATTTTTTAAAGTAAATCTGGGATTCTGGAAAACAAGGTAGGAAGAGATACTGGGCCAATTACCAGTACATACTACCATCACAATTCAGCTGAATCCAGCAGTGGTGTAAGTAGGGGTGAGTGCACAGGCAACAAGCCCTGGGTAGTGACATACTGTGAGTCTCCGGTGCCTGGGGGCCAATGCCTGCATTTGTACCCCCTGCCATCCGTGGCTGATCGGCAAGCCTGGAAACACCGGCAGTGAAACTGGAAGTGCCACCGGGAGACTGATTACCCCCTGAGGGCCCAGCTGGGGCCCACCCTGGCCGGTGCGCTCCCCCCCCCCGCCTGGCACCCAGGGGACATGGCCCCTCCCTGCCCCCCCTGTTGGTACATCAGTGGCCCTGAATACTTAAAGGGGGCATCAAAATGGAAGCCCCCTGGGGAGTCTGCACCACAGCAATGGTAGCAGCAGCCAGAAGTAGGGATCTTCTCATTCTCCCCCCATATTGCTGCTGCTTCTTTTCTCACTGCCAAATTCCCTATTGCCACTAGAAATAGCAATTGGCAGAACTTAGCAGTGATGGCAGTTGTCAGTGACATTTAGAAATGAGAATACCCACCAGGTTTGGGAAACACTGGCCCAGATGCGAACTTTTAATAAAACCATCCCTGAAATCCAGGCTCTGCTTCGGTGTCTGCCATTATGACAGAGGAACTGTTCATACCAAGCATTGCAAAAGCATGAGTCAAGGCTAAAAAAAGTCACAATTTGTCTTTAAAATAATGTTTTTTTTAATTCCTATGGTTGGATTTAATAACCCCAGGCAAGTTGGAACTTACTGAGCTGGGACTGCATGGCAAGGAGTGTTAAGCAAACAATGAATAGTAATAATGTAGACTTCAATTTGAGATCCTCAAAGAACATTATAAGCATTAAAGAATTTAGTCTAACACCACCACAGGGAAGTAACTAAGGAAAAACAAATCTTTATCTTTGTTCTTTTTTAGTTACAGTGTAGTTGAGTAGAGCTGCCTTTACTTGCGGGGGGGGGGGGGGGGGGG
>NW_017729022.1:22278808-22280095 GCF_001723915.1 Gavialis gangeticus | reverse complement strand
TAAAACATTTCTTTTAGAGGGGAAGGGGGCAGCTATTACCTGCACTAATGTGGAGTTGCTTCCCAAGTTATGCAGGGGCCTAGTTGCTGAAACCACTAAACCCAGCAACTACTGAACACACATCTGAAAGTGAACAGAAAACTCTCCAGCTTACTCTCAGGTTCCAATCTGGTCAGCATGGCTCAATGTAGAGATGGTCTTGGGCCTGCATTTGGACCCTCGTCTTCAGAGCTCACAACATATAACATCTCTTTGGGGGGGTAGCAAGTTCTTTTCTTTCAGAGGAACTTAAGCTTCTTCCCTGCACTTGCTGAGGGTGCAGTACAGTTACACAACCAAAGGTCCAAAGACATCTTAATAGCATTTCTTTAAAATAAGTTTAGGGGACAAATGGTAGCACATGTTTTAAATTTTCCATTTAATATAATGTGCTAAGCTATGTTTATAAAGCAGTGTCACACATTATTGTATTTCCTATTTTGGATATGAGAAGTGATTTCAAGTGCCTGGGCCAGCACATATCAGAATCTGCCAGAACAAAACAGACAGATGGAAGTAGAACAAATATTGAACAGCCCATAGTATCTTTGCCAAAGGATTCTGCAAGGCAGTTATTGAATTATTTTCACTTCAGCACATTTCAAATTTTGTATGCTGTCTTCTCCAACTGACCATGGTGAAAGATCATATATAGGGGGAACATTCTTGAAGAGAATCTGTTTCCTAAAGAATCCATTTCCTAATCAAAACACAAGGAAGTAGGAGGATTTTCCCAAGTCTGGCACTAAGGGCATATCTATGACAGGCAACATAATTGCTGGAAGTTAGTGGAGTGAAACTGCCAAATCTAATTAGAGGGGAGTTGCCAAAAACTTAACTTTTTCTGTCCTTAATTGCAGCCAAAAAACACAGGTGTCTTAAAAGAAGAGAAAGCGCAAGGAAATGTAGTGACCAGGAAACATTACTTTGCTGTAACACAGCCCAATGGACCTTTTCATTAAATGCTGCTCTAGCACTTAATGTTATGGGTAGATGCCAACTAATCTTAAGGTTATGAAAGTTTGGGGATAGGCGGGGTCCCAGCTCATATATCGCTCCAGCCTCAGAGGCCCTTTGTCAGGAAAACCATACTTCTGACTGAGGAAAGACAGGACAGGTTCCTTCCCCCAAACTCACAAGGGCTCTGGCACTAACTCTGCTGACTGCAGCAAGGAAGCACAGTTTAAAGCCATATTACAAGTAAGACCAGAGGAGCAGTACATTATATATATATATATATTTATATAT
>NW_017729022.1:22265893-22273696 GCF_001723915.1 Gavialis gangeticus | reverse complement strand
TATTGAGAAGTGTTGGTGTGGTGGAAAGAATGAATGATGTGTAAAAATATATATATATACATACACACACACACACATATATATACACACACACGCACATATACATATATATAAAAAGTTGATAAATACTCATGATCTTGACAGAGTCAGTTTTTCCTCCTCCTCCTCCCTCTCCTGTGATTTCTAGTATTGTTATCATCACAATGGTCCAAGGAATATGCAAGAAACATGATTTGTTTGGTAATATTTCTTATTGGACCAAGTTCATGGATGAGAGAGAGGTCAGACAAGCTTTTGGGCACAAGGCGCCTTTCCTCAGGCTTTTTGTGTCCAAAAGCTTGTCTGACATCTCTCCCAACCATGAAGTTGGTCCAGTAAAAAAAGAAAAATTGCCAAACAAATCTTAACTTCTTGTTGATTCTAACACAGAGAAGCTGCTCCAGTGACATTCGCAAGGCTCAGTATAACTGCATATGATCAGTGGGCACATCAGTGTGTGCAATTAAATGCGACAATTCACATCACAGTGTATTGATCCTGGGCGCAGCGTTCAGAGAATGTTCAAAGAGTATGAATTTGTTCAAAGAGTATGAATTTGTTACCATCACTTTTAAGAGACATTCATCTCTAGTGACACAGTACAGCTTCCAGAAGATGTGCCACAAAGAGTTCAGGAATTAATATTATTTAAAAAACTGAAGTTTAGAAAAAACCAGACTTGTGAATATGTAGTGTTTTATTAAACAAAATGCACCTGTTCATGTCTTTACTTGTTCTATTAATTATACTATTATTTTAAGGGTTAGGTAAAATCTCAATGAAGCTGCTGGGTGTAACAGAATATATGTAAAAATAATGAAGCTCAATTATGGAATTTGGTAGCTAAAATGATGAGAGCTACTATCCAAATCACAGGTACATGCAAGTCTAGTCAGAAATTGAGCTATGTGGGCAGCATGGCTTTACTGTGAATTGTCTGGTGGAGGAGTGTCTGAACACTGCAGTGAGGAACAGTAGGAATAAATCAAAAAGACAGTCAGGACTAACACTTGGACACTGGCCCTAAGAAAAGGCTAGAGAGACAGCTTTTTAAAGGCAGAACTCTGATGGGCCAGGGGATGGACCTGTAAGTAAAGAAACTACCTCCTGCTCTTTGAATCCCTGTGTTGAAACCCAGTATGCCTGTGTGCGTTCTCTGACAAATAAACAGGATTGTATCAAAGAAATATACAGCTTTATCAACAAGATCTGTCTATAACAGAAGAAAACAGCAAGAGCCCAGAAAACAGGAAAAGCCCCTTTTGGCTCAGATAGCTAGTTGAGCTAGCTACCTGGGCCAAAGGGGTTAAAATACATCTTTCCTTAGCAGAGTTGTCATGAATAAAAAAGACAAACTCCCCATCGTCCTTCTAGCCAGACTGAAATAAG
This sequence comes from Gavialis gangeticus, assembly GCF_001723915.1. Taxonomy (NCBI): domain Eukaryota; kingdom Metazoa; phylum Chordata; order Crocodylia; family Gavialidae; genus Gavialis; species Gavialis gangeticus. Next base: position 22,272,268 of record NW_017729022.1, on the reverse strand, counting down.
TAGTGAAGAGTGATGTTATAGCTGTCATGGGCCAGAAATTATGTGAGGGGCAAGGATTTCTTAGGGTGACATCTTTTATTGGCCCACCTGTGTAGTTGGGACAGAGTACTTAGTGAATCCAACAGAAAGAACCTTACTGATGTTAATGGGCTTAGGATCATGCCCTTCCTGCCTTGAGTAGGGGGGAGTGACAGTCTCTCTACAGGACTCCAACAGCTGCTAATAAGAGAAGTCAACTGAAATTACACTGGCAGTTCAAGACAGCTCTGAAGTAGCCACTACAGTGGTGCTGATCCTGTTCTAACAGAATGGCAGTGAAAACAGATGAAGAGGTAGTTTAAGAAGGAGGGAAACCCTTGGTGGTTTCAAAACCTGTATTGCTAGCTCTTGCTCTTGCCTCTAGGAAAATTTGGCATGGAGAATACATCTCTGTATATCTGACTGTGCCAGCATGGCTCTCTTTGCTCCACAGCAGAATTAACCTCAGAAGAGAGTGTCAGTCACAAGGGCCTTCTGCAGAGAGAAAGCAGTTCAAAACCCCAGCTGGAATTCCATAGGAGGGAGGCTGGTGCGGAGCAGGGAGGCATGCACTGATTAACACATCCACCAGTTGCTTGGCCCACACAAATTTCTCAGCCACCACTGACTCATGTTGGAGCAGTTAGTATTGGCTCCCTGCCTGCAAATGTACATTGTCAGTCTCTTGTTATTTATTCTTATTTCAGTGAGATGCTTAATTGTCTTGTTCAACAGTTAGTCCAATAAAATGTGTTACCAAACAGAACTGACTTCTTTGTCTTATTTGGGCAGTCTGTGTTGACACTTATCACCAAGCAACTGAGCATCACATACTTATGAAGATATGCAGTCATATAGCAGGAGTGTTTCTCCAGGCAGCAAGGCACCTGTCTATACACACACTGGCAAAAAAAAAGTCTCCAACACTGCCTTAGTTAGTGCTGTCCTGTTTGCACTTTGAAAACCCATATTAAAGAAAACTGTATTTTGACCCATATAATGCAAGCTATTGTAAGTACATCACTTAAGCTCCTGGCAAGTTACCAATTTGCCTCTTGCTTAGGCAAAGCATAACTGTTTCTCATCGGGGTGTGCATACAGTGTATACAAACATCTTAAACTCAATTTTTAGAGAATAATTTATATTTATATTCTTCAGGGAAGCAAGTCTAGGCAACAGTATTTCAAATTACAAGAAAGACCCCCCCCTCATTGATTTTCATAATTCTGTATTGAAAGCCCTACCTAGTTATCTTCTTAAAGCCATTCTTTAAAAAATTATGTTTGTACTAAAGTAAGAAGTTTTGAACATGTAATAAGCATTGCATTCTCTCTGTTGGATAGATGGCAAGTGTAGGTATTAATACTGTATTTAAAATATTAAGTGTTTTTTATATTCACTAAAGAGGTATAACACACATGGCTCCTCATAGTGTCTGGTTAATGATATTTTAAAGAAAATGAGCCTGAAAGGTGCCGAGTACTCTATCCCTATTCCAAAAAAATGCTTAAGCAACATACATTTAACTTTGAGAACAAGAGCAGCAGTCTCCTTGATAAGCCTAGTTCTAACAGAGCTATTTTTATCAGTAATCTGCCCAGTTTTTTTACAAAGGAGGAACTGTTTTGATTGTCTGTGGTGAGAGTGCTCAGTGGGCACATCTGCATGAGACACTAGAGGCGTAGTGCTCATTAGTGCGGTCAACAAAAACTGTGCTAATGTGCAGTAGAATGAGTCTACTGCATATTAGCATCATGAAAAAGTGTGTGCCAGCGCTACTGTACAGTAAGGCCAATTATGGTGCATTATTACCTGTATTTACAGGCACTAAACTTAATGCGCCATACATAATTATGGCACATTAATGAGCATGCAGATGTGCCCAGAATTTAGTAGATTGAGCCTTAAATGCCCAAAAGTATGAGAGGCATCCTCATAGTTTAATTCTGATCTGGAAGACTATAAGGGCTTCCTTACATTTTAGGCAGCTTCTGGAGCTCTTAACCCCTGGAGTGGCTGCATGCTGACACCTTGTAAATGGCTTAATACACTCATTAATTGGTTTAATGTTGCGCCACTTGAGGCCAGGATTATCTCTAATCTGCCTAATTTTGCTCCTGTTCCATGAATTTGTGACCACTCTCCACAGCTTTCCCACCCAAGCTGAAGTCTTTCAGCAGCCCAGGAGGCAGTGGGTGTGTGGGGATGCTAGGACACAGCACGAGTGGGCACAGTGCCTTGCCCCCCAGGGACATCCAGCAGAGTGAACACCACACCCCAAAGTGCCTGGCAGCCATGGTACTTCCACTGCTGCTCACACTGGGAGCAGAGGCAGCTGGTCTAAACTGCAGGGAGGGACGGCCTCGCCACTGCTGCTCACACTAGTTCTGCTGGGAGCAGAGGCATCTGGTCAGAGCAACACCAGGGAGGCAGTGCCCCCTACTTGGACGGCCTGGTTCTCGTTCTGCTTCTGGTGGGAGCAGAGCTGGTTTGGAGGTTGGCAGGATGCACTGCACCTGCCAGGCACTCCAGTTCAGGTTTCCCTTGATTTATGCGGATTCTTTATATGTGATTTTGTTCTTATGCAATGAGCATATTTAGGCCCATAACTCATTATATGTGAGGTAAATTCACTCTTATGTGATCAGCATAGATGCCCCTCCCCCCTGCCCAAGCAGGTAAGTCTGTGGTGGGAGGGAACAGGGCTGTGGCCCCACTCACCCCAGCCCCAGCTGCAGTGGCCCCAGAAGTGGCTGGCACCAGCTGCCTGCAGCCACTGGGCTGCACCATGCTCCGCCTGTCCCCCCACACCTGGGCTTACCCCAGCTCCTGGACTGCACTGTGCCGTGGTGCAGGCAGCTGGTGTCGGCTTCTCCCAGGGTTGCTCCAGCATGAGCTGGGGTGAGTGCAGACAAGCAGAGCCCTGGACAGCACCAGCTGCCGGCACAAGGGCACGGTGCAGCCCAGGAACAGAGGTGAGTGAGGACAGGTGGAGTACTGGGGCAGCCCCGCTGCAGCTGGGGCTGGGGTAAGTGCTGCTCTCTTCCCTCTGCTTTGCTGCCTTGTGCAGCCCCAGGAGTGGCACCCCATACCCCTGTCCCTTCCCTAGTCCCAGCCTCACTCCCTCCCTCACTGCCATGGGAACCTATCCCTATTTGTTATGTTATAAAGTGGTTGCTTTACGCAAATTCAATTTATGCGCCGTTCTCCAGGAACACATGTACAACATAAATCGAAGGAAACCTGTACTGCAGCACTTGCTCTGGCCTGCAGGAGCAGCAAGTTTGTCCTTCCCCTAGTCCTGCCCCTGCTCACCAAGCCTCTAATGGCAAATCGCAGCTGTGCAGGTGAGGGGCAGTCAAAGCAGGGGTTTGGGACCTTGAGACTGCTCCACTAAGCCAAACAACTATAAACCCATTAACATCTGTTCGGCTTACAGGGTCGAACATCAGTTCACCTGACAAGGCCTTTAGTAGTCAGAGAATAGTCAAGTCTTCATGGTCACTGCTCTCTAACTGAGGAGTTCCAAAACTTTTTGCACCAACAGACTGCTTGCTGTCAGCTCTCAAAATTTCACATAGACAACCATGCATACTTATCAACAAACTTCCAATTAAAATACCAGAAAGATACATGGGGACCAGGGTGCACTAGCTGCAAATCACTTGATGTGGCCCTGCCAACCATGGACCACAGTTTGGGAACCGCTGCTCTGCCTTTTCTAACAAGGGTAGCACTAAGAGCTGTCTGTAGAAGTATATCAAAGCAACACAAACAAAAGGAATGGCTTTTATGTTGTGATCTATAGTCATCACAGGGTGGGATCCCCATTTTTCCTGGGCAGGACACAGAAAGGTCCATCTACCAAGGTCCCTTTCAGTTTCGAATTCAGTAATACAGGATTTTAGCCAGAACAAATAAGGCTCTTTAAGATCTGTAGATAAAATCCTGTGCCTACTGAAGTCTCTGGGGGCTTTTCCATTTACATAAATAAGACCAGTTTTTCATCTCTTCTGTTTAATTTCTTCATTTTGAGCTTCTATTTTAGTCCATGTGGCCTGTCCCAAGTCAACCTGTGCTAATATATCTGCTATGAAGATGAAGAAATAAGAAGCCAACAGCTTCCAAGTCTACTTATTCTGCTTTATCTGAGCTGACTATTAGAGGGTCCTGAAAAACACTTCTTATGTACTCTCATGAATCAAAAATGCTGACTGCTTCTAGAACCAGTGCTCACAAACTTGGTTCTCTCACAGTACAATTCCAGGTTCTACTTTATAAAATCGATATATAAAATGGAGTAGAATATTTCTCTTGAGATTATTTGGGGAAAGGAATGCTTTATATAGGGAGAGCAGTTATAGGACTATAAAACTGTAGGTACTGAATTATTTAAGGATACATTAAGGAAGCAGTTTATTAATGAACTTTTACCAGTCAAAGGCAAAGCAGACTATGACAATTAGATGAACGCCAGCTTAGCAAAATATACCCAAATGATCCAAGGAAGTGGATCATAGCAAGCTGTCATAGCCCAAGCTACAGAAGAAGGCAGAAGAACCAAGATGGTGTCTGACAATCTGACTTGGGGAATGCCAGAGATATCAGTTAGTGTAATCCCCAGTGCATAAGCAAGACAATTAGCCAGTCATCTGAGATGTTTCTCAATACCACTAAAAGCATCAACATCCCACCACTCTCCCCACCCAATCTCCTTTTTCTTACAGCAGAGCGAGCTAGGCAGTTGTGTTAATCTGAAGTCGGCAGAAGGCAGGGCAGGGTAGCACCTTAGAAACAGACTAGTTCAGAGTCATAACCTTTTGTAGGCAACAGCATGCTTTGCCAAATGCATCTGACAAAGTAGGCTGTTGCCTATGACAGCCTACACCTTTCTGCACCAGTTAGTCTCTAAGCGTTAATCAAGTCTACTGAAGCATGCTAAGTAGCACACTCCAACAGCCTGGGCATCACGTGTATTCAGGGTCCTTGCACTTGAAAATGGCGGTGAGGGCACTTTAACTAAAGTTCAGCAAATGAGCTTTAGTTAAAGCGCCTCTGCCTCCATTTTGAAGCATAGGACACTGAATACACAAGACGCTGTAGGTGCTTTAATTAGAGTGACTCGCGGGAGCTGTTCTCATTAGAGTGCCCCCCTTCCACACTCCAGAGCACTGTAAAGATGCCCTAAGGTGCAACACTGCCCCGCCTTTTCTCACAGTGCTCCAAATGCTAGTTGCTGTGTTTCATAATGTATACAATGCTTTCTGTGGTCATTCGATGTTTATTTTTACTAAGAAAAATTAATGGTACTCCCTTTAGCAGTTGACTAGGAACCATTAACAGTTACTTACTGGAATTTTATTTATCAAAATTTTACATACAATAGTTCTAAGGTTTAACTCTCTATAATTCATTCTGTTGATATCTTTTATCAGCCCCACTTTATAGTTGGAAGAGATATTAGACAACATCTCTCCCAAACTATAAAGTGGGGCTGATAAAAGATATCATAAACAAATGCTATTTCTTGAATTTTCCCTGAACCGTGATGGCTACAACCAGACAATGATACTATTAATGCTTTCTGAAATGACAGAAATCAGGTTTGTGCTTCTCCAGAGTTAAGCTAAGGTGTAGGGAAAGAGGGAGTATAATGGTCATAAATAATACAGCCTCAATATTCCCCTGTCTGGTGACATCTTTAAATAGCATCTTTAGTCCAAAGATCTTTAGGATATGATTGTAGCTGATGGGAGGATATAGATATTGAGCATTCAAGATGTACCTATTCTTACATCAGGTCCTTTTGATTATGGATCCAGTTTTGAAACAAATCTGCATATGAGTAATTTCATGGTAATGAGTAATACCTTTAAGTTCAGGGGCAGGCAATTGTTTTCGGCAGAGGGCCACTTACTGAGTTTTAGTAAGCTGCCGAGGGCCGCATGGGTAGCCCCGCCCCTTGACAGGTTCCCCACCCCCTTGAGACTGGAAGTCCCACCCTCTAACCCCCAACCTTTGCCACCAAAAGTCCCTCCCCTTGCCTTGGGAAATGCTCCTTTCAGCAAGGGGTTTTGCCATCTCAGAACCAGCAAAATACCAAATTATAGTCTAAAAATTGAACATCTATAACATTAATTAATTTGATTTCAAAAATTTTTTGTCCTGATTTACATGTGTTTGTGTAGAGTACACAGTGGTGATTGCCCAATAGCTTAAAATGAAGTCCTACTCTTGTATATTGTCGGGGGTGGGGTGGGTATAGGGTTGTGGTGGGCTGTGGGTATGTGGGTTTGCGGGGTGGTTTGTTGGGGAGCAGATAGGTGTGGTGGGTGTGAGTTTGGGGTGAGGGAGAA
>NW_017729022.1:22257444-22265699 GCF_001723915.1 Gavialis gangeticus | reverse complement strand
GCAGGAGGGTATAAGAGGGTGGCTGAGGTATGTGAGGGGGTGTGGGGCTCTGTGTGTATGGCAGTGTTAGGGAGGGTGTGGGTGCATATGTATGATGGGGTGTGCTTGTGGGACTCGCCCTATGAACACACATACACACACTCTCCCTTTCCCTCTCCCTCTGTCCCTCACTGCTCCTACACACACACACACACACACACATACATGCTGTGCTTCCCTCACTATACACACACACATACACACATAATCTCCTTCCCTCGTTGCTCTCTAGGTCTCTTTTTCCCCCTCCCTCATTGCACAGACACACAAGCAGACACACACATCCCTCTGCTCTTGGCCCCCAGGAACTGGCATGGGCCTCAGGCAGGCAAACAGGGAAGCAGTGAAAGCTGTGGCAGGCAGAGACTTCTTGTTAGGGGGAGCAGGGGTGGGAGGGAGCTGTGGGGGCTGCGCCCAGGCCAGCCTTGCTCCTGAGTCCTACTACCCCTGGCTCCTGTCATCTTTGACAGGCAGCCAGGAGCAGATAAATATTAATTTTCTAAACTTTTTAGGTGCCCTGTGGGCCAGATAGAATGGCCTGGTGGGTCAGATCTGGTGAGCAGGCTGTATTTTGCCTGCCCCTGTTTAAGTTAAATAGGACTATTAACACCACTCATATTTGCAGTTTCTAAATATAAGGACAATAACTAACACTGGGTAAAATGCAACAACTATATGTACGCATTATCCTATTATTTCACAGTATAGAACAGGAAATTAAAATACCACAAACCACCCACCTGGGATTATGGTAATGATGAATTCACAGCATACCCAAAATCAGGATTTAACTAGGACACCAGTATTGTAGGGTCTTATTACACAAGCAGTCAGGACCCAGTTTTATATCTCACCTGAAAGACAGTACCTCTAGAAATATAGTGCCTCGGGACACTCTATCAATGTCTACTATAATTATTTCTCAAGCTCCTGTCTGAAGCATTTAAACCTTATGTCTTTGCCAGAGGTGAGCGGGACATATACTAAGTCTTCTCCTGCAGTTAGGACTGGTCAGAAAATGTTCTTCCCCTGTAGAAAATTTTCATAAAATGAAATAAACTTCACTTGTTTTAGAAATGTTCTGAGGAACATTTCAACATTTTGCCAAAAAAGTGAAAACCCAACTTTTTGCTGAGAGAACTTGGAATTTTCTCTCAAAGCAGACACTTTTCATGAGAAATGTTAGTAGGTGAAAGACCCAGGGCCAGAATTACTAGGGTATGTGTCCTAAACAATAGAGGTTGCAGGGGCTGGGTCACCTGCAACACTTGGGCCAGGGTAGCTGCCATTCTTACCCCTCCTCCATTCCCATGGGTGCCTGGGGCTGGTTCTTTGGTCACCCACAACTTTTTATGCTACTGCAAAGATCCAACTTCCCACCAAAAACAGTTTCAGCAATGAAGTTTTGACTAGCTCTGCTTGCAGCACTTACCTAACTTGTATTTACCAGTCCTGAGTTACAAATTTGATAGCCTGTAACTGGAATAGCCAGAAAGTGTTCCTGTATGCATATTAAATAACTGCAACTATTTAGAGATCTGTCAATGTCAATTTTTACCATGGAAAACTATAGCCTTGTGCAGGAGAAGAGAAAGGAAAAAGCATTGTGGCTATCTTTTTAAGAAGTTGTTGAAAGTTTGGGCTTAAAACTTATAGTGCTTATGGCTTTCCTTTATGTGACATGGGCATTTTCTGAAGGCTACTGGAGCAACATAGCTTCTAGAATTAAAATCAGTTCCAGGTTTAAAGTCAGTCCCAGTCACTGGCAACAATGAAACTGTATTCAGTCAGCGAAAATGATTATTATTCAGTTTTACATATTTTCTTCTCAGCTGCTGCCAAGCATAAACAGGTTTAATGGAAATTTGAAAGACACAGACAATAAACAACACACACATTGTACAGTGTACAAGCTATTGCCAAGCAGCTTTATGAGAAAGAGACCAGTAGCTGGGCATTAGGTTTGAGGCCAAAGCAAGAGTTGTAAGAATCTTAATTCATGACTCTATTTTATCCAGCATTTGAGAAACATTTTTCCCTTCAAATGGTGTATTATTTACACTAGAGAGATGTCAAACTACCTCATCTCTATCTGGGCACAGCTGTTTAACTTTAGTAATCCCCTTTAGATAATCAGCTCAAAGGGCTTCCAATTGGGTACAGAAGCTTCATTGTTGCATTGCAAGACACTTCAGACAATGTCCATCCAAATCTGGAGCAACCTTGTGAGAAACAGAATGACAGAATCCAAACTGGATGGGGCAGTCTTGCCATTATCCTTTTCAGTATTTCAGCAAGGTTCAAAAACCCTTATAACATGACCAGTATCCACAAGTTCAAACAAGCATAATCCATATTCCTTGTGGGTGAAAGACTTTGGTAATTTTTGTAAATATCATATTGCAAAAGAAGAAATCTACAGCTACAATTTATGTGAAATGAGTCAGTTAAATTTAGAATGCTGGATCTATTTTTCCAGCAGATGCTCAGGTCATCTCTGTGGACAGTAACATGGTAATGGCCTGTGAGACTCAATTTATACCTTTGGGGGAAGAGTCGGAAAAGATAAATAAACAAGTACATACAATCTAGACATCTTTGTTTTTCTTCCTTAGTCTTTCCATGGCCCTTAGGAGAGCCAGTTGCATGGTGTTAAAAATAAGACAGCATCTGGCAGAAAGGGATGGGATTGCCTAGACTCTAGAATGATTCTACTCAGGTAAAAACAGGCTATAGCATTCGACTGACCCCACTCAAAACCTGGGAGAGCAAAACCTTTTTCACACAGTAGCTTGTCCCTAGAATGAAAGACATTTAAAAGTGTTATCTTGGAAATTGCACAGGTACTTAAATTGGGACAATGGACTTATAGGATTTCAGGATATAAGGCTCTGTCCAGGGAGAATTCCCACTATTTTAACCCCTTTTTGCTAGTTCTCTGATGGTGATGAATAATTCAGATGGTGACCATTCTTCCATCCCAGGCAATTTTGCAGCAAGATTTTGAAAGACTCATTCTCATTGCCTCTTCTGTTCCATCTCTGCATTAAGTTATTTGGGGAGATCATGCAATGTTAGAGGTTATAGAATCAATATGCTATCTCCTTTTCTGAGCCATACACTTCTGTCATCAGACACATGCAGTGCATGCGAAACCCTAACTATTTAATTACCCAGTGCTTGGTAGTCCAGATGTTCTCTTAAAGAGCACAGACTTTTAGGCCTTCTAAGACCTGGTAGCTTTCAACAAAATGGAAAAAGCATAAGTAAATGCCAAAATCTGGAAATAATTGGCTAGATAGCAATGCAGCCAAATGTCCTAAGCACTTTATGGTAGTGCAAAGAAATCCTTGCCACCCATCTTAGAAAGGGTGAAGGGATGCCATCAGGTAAACAGCAGAACCAGGAACTGAATCCTGATCTCATGATTTCTACTTCTAGCCACATGACTGCACCATGCACACATGGGATTTTGTGTACAGGAAAAGAGCTTCATGTTGTAGTAGTAGGGCTGGACTGTTGTAGCCATGATGGCCCAGGAAGTGTATGGAAAACAAGGAATTTTTGTAATCAAGGTCACTGAAGAGTGGCACTTGATGCCCAAAAGCTTGTCCAACATCTTTCTCAACTGTATAGTTGGTTCAATAAAAGAGATCACAAAAAATTTTCCTTCATGGGGTACAAAATATTATAGTCTGTATATATGCAAGCATAAGAAAATGCTTGTTTCTTCAAAATAATCATGATGAATAATGGAAATATCATTTGAACAATGATCTATGAATATAAAATGTCAGACAAACTGACCCAAGTTGCAATATCAATGCTGAGGAAGACAGGTATAAGGCATTGTTATGTGGTGTTCTGAGAGGCTTGTGAAAATCTGGGGTATTGTTGATTATTTACATTAGGGTAATGGATTGCAGAATAGGATTCATGACCCCAAATGAGGCTGTGGTACTTAGGCTGATGGGTGAGTCCCAGAGAGAATCAGTTCTAGTACTCAGGTTAGAAGGAGAAATTGATGATAAAGTCAGGTATTGCTTTGATGCAATCCTGTGCTGTACAAAGAATGAACACACAGTTCTGTTTCCCTGAACACAGAGGGAATCAAATAAGAAGAGACAGTTTCCTTTCTTTATATTTCACATCTCTTCTTTCCAGTCAGCATGCTAACCAAATGGGTTACTTTCTCTCAGATTTATGCTGAATGCTAAAAGTGCTCCTTTGACAGTCCTTGGCTTTTTGCTGCTCTCTCTGTGTACACACATGCATGTACAAATATACAGAGACCCATCAAATTAAACCCACATAAACTCTGCATGTATGCCCCCATGCCTCTGCCCAAGCAGCACAGCTCCTGATCTCTTTTGAATGAGGCCTGTGTTTTTGGTAAGGGCTTTTGTTGCTTTTACTGTCTTATTCCCCCCCAAAAGAGGCTTTGTTGCTTTTTACAATCTTCTTGAATGAAGGACAGCTATTCAGCCCTCTAGCTCAGAGATTCTCAACAGGAATGCTTTGAGATCCCTTCCAGGGGTGCCACACAATGTTAGCACTGTTAGGTGTGCAAGCATGATTCACAAGATAAACTCAGGGATCTCAAATAGGAACCCAGAGCAATAAAAGCATTGTGACCTGTTATGATCTTTTTGAGCTCACTGCAGCAGAAAAATAGCTCCATTATATTTTCATAGGTAAAAAGTGAGTGAAAACTAAGAACTGGCATTTTCCGAGAGGTGTTTTCACTCTAATGATGGATAGCTTGAGCCTTAAAAGTTTGAGCACCATTGCTCAGAAGTTTACAGGCATCAAAAGGAGAATTAGTGCCATATGTATTTAAACATTTTGCATACATGTTAACCTGCATAATATCAGGTTACTAAGGTTAGGTTTATTATATTAGGTTATAAAATCAAGTACTCAAAAGTTAGGAAATGTCAGAACTAAGCTTCCCTGTACAACTATAATTTACTCCCTTTGTACATATGCATTATGACACAGTCTTTAGTTACATGATCACATCTATTTTATCCACAGTACTCCTGCCCCAGACAGTACACAAAATGAAAGGGGCTCATTTAATGGAGTAGCCAGTCAATATTTTGTATTCTTTTCGTTATGCCTTATTCACTGCACTCTATTCAAACCATGTTCTGAAGAAAAAAAATAATAATTTCCTCATTGGCTTTCTATGGTGCCAATCACTGCGGCATCAGAATGCTTCACAAATATAAATTAGCATTTTTTTTTTACTCTACCCCTCTAGTTTATCATATCAGCTATAAGAATTTCTGGAAACCAAAGTCCAAGCAGAGAGTGTAGCAGTAAGCTACCATCAATCCTCTGATCATGGTGTACGTGTAAGACATCTAGTCAAATGCCTGATGAATCCATTTGTGGCTGACAAGCTCAGTTTGAGAGTGACACAGATTGTTGCAAGTTTCACAGATCCATATGTTGTCTGAGTTGGAGTCCAAATTTACAGCATGCTGCTTTCTTCTTTCTCGCTTTGTTCTGTCCTCTGGATCAAAGCCGCTTCATGTTGTGCTGCACCCAGTGCCAGATGCTCCTTCCAGGTTGAACAGGATTCTCCTCGCTTCTCCAGTTTTCTATGTTGATGTTGAATGACTTCATATTATTTTTGCACACATCATGGTGCTGCCATAGAGGGCGACCTCACTTTCTAAAGCCATCTCGAATCTCATTATACAAAATATTCTTGGGTATACGGTCTTCTCCCATTCTCCTGATATGGCAACCTTTTCTTCTTGATAGTGTTTTCTAAGTGTATTAGCCTTGTGCACCCCACCACCTCTGTGTTTGATGTTCTGTCTTCCCACTTTATTTTTGGGATCCTATGCAGACATTTTATGTCAAGCAGAGAATGACAGACAGTGAACATGCTAACATTGGTAGGCTGAAGTGTGGGGTGTCACAGATATGCTAATGTGGGGGGGGGGGAACTGGGTAAATAGCAAAAGGATTAGTATGCCAAATTTGGCTCCAAGGGCATAAACCCACCAGGAATAAATAAAACGTTTTTTTAAAAGGTGGTGGTGGGGGTGTATATTGAGAATAATAAGATAAAGCTAGATCTGATTAGCTTCTAGGACTCAGGAAAAGATGATGTAATGAGAAATCTAGAGGGGTAAAATGGAGCAAGAGAGAGAGGCTGTTTGTTAATGTGAGCTAATCTTCTGGGTCCAGGCAGCGTGGCACAGCTAGAAAGTCTCTCACTAACCCAACGGGACAGCTAGAATCTCACTAGCCCAATTGTAAGTGTTCTGATCAATACTTGTAACTGCGACTGCTGTGTAGGTGCAATCAGTAATAAGGACTGTAACACTGCTATCTTATGAATATATAGTCCAATATATACTGTATCTAATATATTACATTCTTGAACATTCAGTTAAAGTAGCTGTATAGCTGCTATTGGCTTTTGGATTTAATGAAGAAATTTTAGCTGAATTACAGACATGTTCAAAAAGAAATGCAAAACTAGAACTTGTGGTTCAGGGATGATACCTTTTATTAGACCAACTGAGAAATTGCAACAAAAACAAAATATTTCTTTGCAAACTTTTGGGCATACATGCTCAGGGAAAATTAAAGATGGTAAAAAGTCCCCATAGGTAGAAAATAAACTTCATTTTGCACAGTGGAAGTCTGTTCCTCTGGGTCTATGACAGTATCTGAGTTGCTCTTTCAAATTCCAGTAACCTCTTTTTTTCTAACAGTGCCCTGCCTCATTCATTACACCCCTGCAACCACTGAGCCCTACAGACAGTAGTGTCTTCCACTCTGTAGTCAGTGAGGTTCTTCCTACGCAATGAAGAGAATACAGGCCCGTCTTCACATTCTTTTAATGTAATTTTTGTGTTATTTCCTTAGTTTTAGAGGAAGCAAACTAATCCCGCCCCCCATATTCCAACTTGTTCCATCATATAGAGAGCTATATGAGTCATCAGCAAGTTTGGAAATTTTAGGTCAACCTACAGACTGCTGCCACTTGAGCTAACTGAGTAAAAGTATGTCTACAAGACACAATGCCATGCAGATACTTGCGTTAGTTAGAAATTAGCTAGTTCAGATACCAAACACAGGGCAAACATATAAGCCATATTCTCCACCCAGACTAACTAGTTCTGTGAAGAAACAGAGTACATTAGCTGAGCTACAGCACCACACTAACAAGGGTACACTGTTTCTGATGCCTGAACTAGATTGCTCAGAAATAGCAGGGCATCTATTGGATGAGACACTTGCCAGTAGGTTTCACAGATATTAGCTGACAGCAGAGGAATGGTGAAATTTAAGGATTTGGGCTCCATTCCAACTGAAAAGGAAAGAGTGTACACTCTGTTCTGCCTATTCCCTCCCAAGTTCAGTTGCTTTCCTACAGCCTGTACCTATCCCAGTCCTGCCCCTTCCCCACTCTTTGTTCCTTTTCCCATACCCAGTTTCTTCTCCCAGCCAGTCCCAGTCTCTACTCCTCAACCTTCTCATCCCGTTCTCAGTCTCCTTGGCCAGCTAGTCCTAGGTCTTTGCCAGCCTGAGCTCTTTGTCCATCAGTCTCCTTAACCAAGTAGTCCTTGCCCCCTCCTGTTGATCTGCCTCTCTTGTCTACCCTGGAGCCCAATCAGCACTTGCCCAGACACTTCTAGTTCTCCTGACCATTTGACTCCTTGTGGCACCCCTTTGCCTGCCAATTGCCCCCCAGTCCAGTTTTTGAATCCCAGTCCCAGATACCAGAGCTGGCCTTTTTGCCCACCTAGTCACAGACTTCCTTGATTCCACATCCCATTCCAGCAAGTCCTAGTATGTCCCAAGTGGCAGCCTCAGTCTTTGCACTGCCTCCCATTACATTCACTGTCTCCTCGCCCACCCGTCCAAGTTTAACCCTAGATCTTCATCTGATGGCAGCCTTTTTCTCCCTACTACCTGGTCCTAGTCTCCTTGCCCAACCCATCTGTAACAGGGCATTGAGGTGCCTGCTACTTGTGGAGCAATAAGTAAGGAATCCAACTGAAGGTTGCCAGGGTAACCGGCGGGAGTCAGCTGACCGGAAGGGGCAGGGCCTGGCTCCCATATAACCCCAGGCTGAGGCCAGGCAGGTAGTCTCCTGCTGGCAGCCAAAGGAGAAGGGGTTCTGCCAGAGCAAACAGAGGGGAGAAGCCTGACTGCATGAGCAGCTCCTGATTGCTGTTATGGGG
>NW_017729022.1:22238535-22256533 GCF_001723915.1 Gavialis gangeticus | reverse complement strand
AGTTCCTTCAGGACTCTAGGGTGAAGATCATCCGGGCCGGCTGACTTAAAAATGTCCAGCCCCTCCAGAAGCTCCCTAACTAAATCCTCACTCACTCTAGGCCCAGGTGAGCCTCCCCCGGCCCAGCTTTTTTCCTCATTCCAGTCACAGCCCAAGTTCTTTTCCCTGTTAGGCCAAGTTTCCTCAGTCTCAGTCCCAACTTCTCTCTTCCCTCTAGTCCCAGATTCTTCTTACCCATTTTCCCTGTCTCTTTCTAGTTCTCTTACCCCTCCACAGGTCTAATTCTTATGCCTTCTGCATCTGTGAATCATATGGCTTCCTTCTGCACTAGCAGAAGGTTTTAGAGAATATAGGGGAGAGCGCTTCCCAAATCCAGGTGCTTTTAGTGGAATAGGCCACAGCAACTCGGAGAAGGATTCAAATGACAGTGAAAGAACTGATTGTATATAATTGATAGTACATATTTATAGCATAAAAGAATAAAGGGCATTTTTCTCATCCTTGCACATATCATCTTTTGCAGACTCTGTAGCAGAATAGTGTGGTAATGTAGTTGCAAAATTCTAAATAGTCTCTACCAATCATGACCAAACTGTGTTTGTTCAAACAAATTCCGACAAAGTTGGGCAGATTTTCATGTGGACAGCAAAAAAAAAAGTACCAGAAGAAAGTAGCATGATGCTGACTAATCAGAACAAAAACCATCAGTACATAGATTTTAAACATTTTTATACTCCCAGGATGCATTAGTCAGCATGTAAACTTCTTCCATCTTCAGAGAAGGAGACAAACCTCTCTGTCTCTCTGTAGAAAGGTACTATTTTGAAATATAAGTACCCATTAAAAAACACCGAATAAAGCCATCTTCTAAGGTGAAAGGACTACACAGCAGTTCAGGGAAGGAAATGAAGAAGCGTATTGTATCCACATTAAAAATGCAGAGGCATCTAAGTGAGGAAATCTGAGAATCATAGGAATTATAGGAAAGTAGGGCAGGAAGGGATCTCACAAGGTCCTCTAGTCCAATGGTTCTCAACCTTTTTTGTACCAGGACCTATTTGTAAACATCAATGACCACTCCCAACCCAGTGCCCCTTAGTCCCAACCTGCTGCCCCCCTGCCTCTCGGCCTCAGCCCCTCAGTGTGTGGGGCAGCAGGTAGGTATGTGGGGCAGGGGGAGGGAGGGACATGGGGAGTCCCAGGCACTTCCTTGCAGGCTGCAAGCTGGCAGAGTTCCAAGGGAAAAGCCACATTTTCCCACATTTTTCTCCTTTTAAAAATGGATTCTCCTTTAAGTTTGTCAACTCATTTCTAAAGTCTGTTCGCAACCCTTTCATATATTCTTGTGTCCACTTTTAGGTCATAACCCACAGGTTGACAAATACTGATCTAGTCCAGCCCTATGCTCAAATCAGGATCATCCCTGACTAAGCCATCCCAGTCAAGTGTCTGTCTAAATATGAAAGTATCCTTATTGCAATGTGAGGAGGACAAGAGGATTAACATAAACATTCTTGCAAAAACAAAATCAGTGGGTTTTAGTGACCAAGATTTTGAAGTTATTTCCCATCCAAAATAAAGTATTTATTCAGAGTCATTTATTCAGTACTAACTTAGAAGAAGAACATTACCAACAGAAATTACCAATAAAGGTACGTTTTGATCTTGAGTAGATGGGTGGATTGGGAAGAACATCTCTTATTATAATATTGACAGTTGAAAAGTAGCAATTCTTAAAATGCCAAGCCTATTACCTGACCACGGCTGGTTTGATCTAATGTGTCATATGTGGAGATGCATTCCATTAACTTTCCATTCTGCTGACAGCTCAGGTGCACCAGATCTCGGCAGTGAGAGTGACATGTATATTTGCAATCTGAAACATATGCATATATAAAAGATAGGAAAAATATTTAGAGAAGAAATTGCTGTTCATGTTGTATTGAGAGTAACATAAAATGTTCTTATGCAAACACATCTCTCCCAAATTTACAAGAGCGTTTAATGTACTCTGTTACAGGCTCTTTTTTTAAAATCCCTCCCACGTAGTAGACTACAAAGTGAAATTCCCAAGCCATCTACATGTAAACTATTTAGAAGGATAGGGGTTTCACAGACTCTTCAGTGTACCTATGAGACGCACTGTGGTCTAGTGGATAGAGGACATGGGAGTGGGAGTTAGGATATCTGGTATCAGTTCCTGTTTCTTTCTCTGATATGCTATGTGACCCCAGCCAAATTATTTACTTCTTGGTTCAGCTTCTCCATCTGTAAGCTATGGGTAATTATACAGATTGCTATTATTATGCATACTTTTGCAATAAGCCTACAAGTGCTGTATGTGAGGAGAGGCAATATTGTCCAAAGAACTAGGGACTTTTATCAGGTTTCACGTATTCCTTTTTCTTGACATTGCAACTGGTATGCTGTAAAATTGTGGTCAAAATCACTTAACATTTGAGATTCTCTTGTTCTGTAGACATTTGGATGCCTCCAACTTCAGTGCTCCTCATGCATGAATGCTGACAGTGAGGCAAGAAATACTCACAGTCATAGCTAACCTTCAGATAAAGTATAATTTTGTCACAAGCCTGCCATCAGGAATAATTCATATAACTCATTTTCAAGCTATCAAACATCCATTATGATAACATCTAGAAATGTCAATATCAGGAAAAATGTAACCCCCAGCTCAGCTATAACAGGGTCAGCAACCTTTATGAACAGTGGGCCATGGCTTGTAACCCAGCTGAGGTTAACTGAGCCCTACTACCGTCTGAGGACTCTCTACTCTCACTTTCTCTCATATCTCACACTCCCCAGTTTCCACTTAACTTGGGGCATTTTGTAGCAATGGTACCATGGCCAATAGCCATGCTGAGAGGAAACTTTGGTAGTGTGCATAGGGAGCCAGAAGGGCTAGGGCACTAGCATGGGCTGTGCAGGTGAGAGGTGGACTGAGACACAGGAATTCACTAGGACAAATGTCAGCAGGCAGAAGGACTTTGGCCTTGCGGCCCCCAGTGCCCCATGCCACTGATTTCCCCCAGTCATTGCAGACCAGTTCCAGCCCATTGGCCATAGATTGCCAGCACCTGTGCTATAATTTAAAATTACTCACATTGTGTCTCATTTTCTATGAAAGTACTCTAACCACTCAAATACTGGGCAAAAAGGCATAGAGCAGCCCTACTGCCTCTTCTGGGCGTAATGGACTGCTTGTATGCAACTGGTGTCAAAGAATCACTTGACACATTCTGTGCCTACCTAAAGAATTGGGGAGCTAGGTGGGTGTGAGGTGCCTCCCAGCACTGACCTAGATTGCAAAGGTGTAAGTGGGGCACATAGGATTGTTTCTATAATGTACCTAAGTCTACGGACCTAGGGATCTTTCTAGGTCAAAATGGAGGTGCCTAACGAACCTAGATATCTAAGCAGTTTTCCAGCTACTCATTAAGGGTCAATTTGAATGGCTTTTTGTAATTTAACCACCTAAATTCTGCCTAAGACCTGTTTAGGCACCTACAAGAATGAGTCTGGGACAAGATGCTGAGGGATGAGGAGGGAGCAAATCCCTGAGTCTCTGCCATCAAGAAACATCTGTAAAACCCACTGGCAAAGTGATTCTCATCTCTTTCTGGTACTGTGAGTCACGCCATTGATTTAAGTGGTAGAGGTCTGTGTGGTGGATAATTGAACTGTTCCAACCCTGTTGATGACCCATGTGGGGATCTAAATTATATCAAATGTTGCTGAACCCTGCTCTAGACATCCAAGTACTCTGAATAAAACATGTCCTCATTGTCCCAAACTGGGCACCCAAAATAAATGAGTACTTAACCTTACTCTCTCTGTGAATTAGTTTCCCATTTGTAAAATGGGGATAATATTCTCTCGGAGGTTTTCTGACAATAAATGTATTAAGGTTTGTAAACCATCCAAGATCACATACCATACAAAAAGCCCATGAGGAAATGAATAATTCTGTATTCAGACCAGGGTTTGAGTGCTGCGAAGTGAAAAAAGAAAAAAAAAGAAATGGGCTTTCATACTTGAGGATACAAGGAAATATTGAATAGCTGTTCATTCGGTGAATGCTCTTAATTCCGTGCACTGAATGGGGCAGAGAAAAAATAAGAGGCAACAGGGTAATTAAAGACAAGGAGGTCAAATTAAGTTACCATGGGTGTTTCCTGACTTTCAGGTGCTTCATTTTGCAGCATTAATAATGTTCTTTTAACATTGTGTGTGAGGGGAAGAGATTAAGAGAGAGAGAGAGAGAGAGAGAGAGAGTATGCATGCCCACACACACGTACACATGTGACTGTGCATGTATAAGTGCACACATGCACTATGTTCCCATTTTGTCAAATTATATTAGGGATCTGTGTGTTAGTTAGATAACATCCAAAGCCAGGATTACTAATGAAATTAAGAAACACTGTTTTTCAATGCTGTTTTGTTTCTCATTTATAATTCATTTTAATCAGTGTACCTCTAATGTCATTTAGAAGACAGGCCCATCACTTGTTCGATTACTGCAGACATAATTGCATAATTGCAAAAAGTATAAAAGCTTTTCCTCTGTAAAGCATAAGAAAGGTTTCCATCATTAACTTACATTCAGTCTTTTTAAAAACTGACTCAATAAGTAAGACTGGAAAAGAAAGCCTGATCTCTTCCATGACTGTGAAAGTCAGAACATTTTACTCATGCAGTTCAGTATTAAAAATGTGATTTTTAAATAACAATGCAATGTACCACAGAGGTACAGGTACGCCAAACTAAAAAGACTATACTTTATTGGATGCTCCTGTACGGAAACTGTTACTACTCCCACTCCCAAATAGTTGAGAAGTTTGAAAAAAAAAGATCTATTATCATTAACAAAATTAATATTTTACTAAACTGTCATTGCGCCCCTGCTTGGAAAGTTATGAGTCTGGTATTCTACTCCGATGTTTGAAATGCAAGCTGTACTGGAAGATATCAAAGCTTTAAGTGTATACTGCTAACAGAAACATTCACTGACATTTATAAAAATAAACTGCTTACATTAAAGATATTAATTTTTTCTTATATCATAGGCATATCATAAGAGTGCTGTACAGTGTATGTTACACAGGCAACTTCCTATAATGCCTACATTGCTGTTAATAAATACATACTTTTGCATTTTAAACATATTCTTATAAAAGGTGTGTTGTTAATTAGTAAGGCACAGTCAAACATCATGTTTCTTTGCATGTCATTACACTGTTAGATTCAAGCTGCTTTATTCAATTGTCCAAAATCAAAGAAAAAAGCAATATATTAAATTTCTGTAAAGCTGGTCTAATTCACATCTTGCTTTTGTGGTGTACTGTGAAGAATCCAAAACATTAATTTTATGTGAATACTCCCTACCTGATGTTTGTGTTTTCTTCACTTGAAACTTGATTTTGCTTGATAGCCTGTAAATAGCTGTTCCCATAACCGATTCTCTGTAGCGTTGTGCAGTAAAAGGCAAGCAACTGCACAGATGCTGAGCCGCTCTACCGGATAGCAGAGGCAGAAAACTGATGCTTGGAGCACAAGCATCTATATTCTGCCGTGGTCTCTTTTCTTATCCTGCTAAACCAGCACGCTAATTTCTATGTTGGCCTGAGCAAATTTGACTTTCAAATAAATATGCATAACGTAAGCTGTTAATGTGCAAAGAAACTTAAAGGCAAAGCTTATGTCAGGTACAGAGGTTTGTATCTTTAACTAAAATAAGTCTTTTAGAATAAGTCTTTATTTTAAGGACTGAGAAGAAAAATGCTGTGTGGTTCTACTATTCCATATCTTAGGAAGATAACCAGTGAAATCTCCTTTACTCGATAGACTGGTTTGGATTTCAGCAGCAGAAGAGAGATTACTATTGTAATTGCTGTAAGAGAAGCACTGGAAAACACTTAAAATGACACAAGATGTTTAATACTGCAATTCAAAATCTATTTTCAGCCAACATATCGTAGAAGGAAAGAGAAACCAACATAATTTCCATTCAGTGATGTTCCGTTTGTGCACGTCTGATTTGCGTCTTATTTATCCTGTGCCTTTATATCCATGTCCAGAATTTGACTTTGTACTTAACATTTACTATACTGAGATGTTTTGTCTTGAATTAGCTCTCTTTCTTTCTTTCTTTAATTAGTTTTGCTTTCACTTTTTAAAAATAATGCTTAGATGCCTATATTCTATTATTCTGTCCTTGATTTCACACTAAGCCTGACTTCACCAGGTTCATTAAGAGCCACAAGGGAATGAGAAAATAAATAGGTTTCAAATAAGTGAAGCTAGAAGTTGTTTGGGCCTTAGTTTTGTTTTTACCTTGGTTATACCACTGTAATTTCCTTTGCTTCAATGGATTAATTCCCAATTAACTGTGGTCTGAGATCAAGATGCTGCCATTTATACCTGTCTTTCCTTCCTAGGTTGTTTGTCTGTGAGGCATAATCATTGTAGGGAACAAGGAAGAGCTGTGATTTATCAAAGGTTGGGCATTTTTTTTGCCACTGAAAGTCTAGGTGTTTCAAGAAATGTGGCTGCTTCCACCACACATTTATGCTGTCCCCCAGATCTGAAGCTGGTACAGTTTTGATTTAGTCTGCCATGTAACGTACAGTATCCTCCCACCTGGGGTGAGTTGTGTTCATCCATAACTTCCCCAGAGAACCATTTTGCCAGCCCAAATCTCCCAGATGGTCGGATTAACTGTCTTGCTGGCTATATCAAAGGCCATGAAGCCTTAGCTGGGGACTGATTTTCCTGTAGAGAGATTCCCTTATTGCGCTCTGATAAGTGTAAAGGGATGGCAAAGCTGACTTCACTGGCTTCCTATTGAAATTCTCCCAGGAGCCAGCTAGGAAAGTTAATCCAGCTTCACAAAAGGACTATATCAGGTCAGAAGGTCTGGCCATAGATGTCTTTCTTCAAGCAACTAACGCTTTGTTGGAAAGTACAAGGAATATACTGCCCATCTCTCTATAAATATCCAAATCCATTAAAAGTGTTGCTGTTAATAGGCTAATATAACCCACAAGTGGCTAAAATTTTCAGATGTGAATGGTTAAGTTAGGAATCTAACTTCATATTTAAATAGCTACATAAAAGCAAGCGGCTCATCAGAGATACTAAAATATGATAGGTCTATGGCTGTCAAGTGAAATTTTGGGTACTTGAAATCTTTGAAAAATCAGGCCACAGTTATTTAGCTACTTAGGTCAACAGGGATGGGGTGTCATAGCTAAGTTGGTTGAGGAAATATGTGAGAAACAAAGGCTTTATAGTGACATCTTTTATTGGACCAAGTGTATAGTTGAGAGAGACATTAGACAAGATTTCAGACACAAAGGGTGTGTCTACTCATGATGCTATGTCACCATAGCAATGTGCTATGGCGACATAGCATCCGCAGGCATTGACACGTGACCTGCAGCTACTTTGCCATAGCGATGCACCCCCACCCAGTATAGCATGCTGCTACAGTGAAGTAGCTGCTAAATAACCAGGTGCCATGCATACAACATGGTACAGGCTGTTACTACACCATATTTAGTACTTCCAAAAGGAAGTACTAAATCACGGCGCAGTAAACAGCATTGCTATAGCGACACATGTAGATGTGCCCAAAGTACCTTTTCTTAGGTCTGAGAAAATTAGGATATCCATTCAGCTGCACTTCTCTTGCTTTAAAGGTACTTTTGACAGCTTCTCTTTGCTTTAAATTTGCACTTTGCTCCTCCTCCATCTTTTCAGTGCCTGTTTTCTTTTACATATGGAGATAAACACAAGGCATTGCTTTATCTGGCATTTAGCTTAGGCTTTACCTGCTTCTTTCCCAGACCTGTGGAAGGGCACATTGAGCCCGAAAGCTTGTTCAACATCTCCTCCAACTATACAGTTGGTCCAATACAAGATATTATGAAAAAAACCTCTTGCTTCTCATCAATGGGTCAATTATTCTACCTTCTTTCCATCCTGCAATGCAGAATGTAGGAAACTTGGTCTGTTTCCTGTATGGTATACAAGTGAATGTGCTATAGTACCCTAGACCAGTGGTCTCCAAACTTTTTTGATCACGTACCCCCACCAGTAAAAAATATTTTGAGCACGCATCCCCAATATATGTATATTTATATAACTATAAATAGAAGTTCTAATATTTTCTTCCCGCACCCCAATGGATAGTCTTGCGCACCGCACTTTGGAGACCACTGCCCTAAACAAACAGGGTACAGAAGGTTTATTCATGATTTCCTTGTAGATAAAAATGAAGAATGGAATATTTGCCCCGCTGCATTTCAAAAATGTAATCTATGTTCACTCTGTAGAGGTACTTTAGCAGAGTAAAAAACACCATGGAAGTTTGTAGCCATATCTGTGTTCAATTTTAAAAAGTTCTTTTCTAACAGGAGGTCTGCCAACTTACAAGAAAATGCACAGAAATTCACAGGCTTCAAATAGGAAAATGAATGATACAAGTGACAGTGAAAAATTGATTTTATATATTGGCAATCCATATTTATAGCAAAAAAAGACACAGGCATTTTTCTCATCCTTGCTATGTTATCATCCTTTGCTTTGACACTGCCCAAATATAATTTTGATCACTGATGTTCTAATTAGCAAAAACCTCCAGCTCTAATCCCTCCCACTTACTGTTTTTCAAAGAAGCATTTTGAAATGGTATTTTTTGTCCTATATTAAATATTGAGCTGAAAATCAAAGGGATACAACCATAAACACGTGCTTTATCTGTTGTTGTTAACCATAAGAAAGATAAAATAAATAAATTAATAAATAATAAAATAATATCTGTAAGTAGGGGCCTTGCACATGGAACTCGGAAGGCATCATGTTACATGTTATGTACGTGGGAAGACTGGTTATGTTCACTGGTAACCAAATATGAGTGGGAAAGATATCCCATCTTCCCCCATAGCTGAATAGCTAGGGTAGTCACCTGGGAAGTCAGAGGATCTGGTCCTCCATCAGAGGGGTTTTGAACCTGGGTGTTTCTGATTTTTCCAGCAGAGCATAGTAAACACCAAGCTGCAAGTTAGCTATTATTTCCTGTGCTGAACCACTAATAAAGGCACTGAAAAAAATTGGATGGAGGGCAGTGCAGGAGGGGACCTTCTGCATCACTGGAAGCCTAGATAGAACTCTGGGCCCCCTCCCTTCCAAGGCCACGAACTCACACTCTCCCATTGCCATGAAAATCTGTCCTGTTTTCGTTTCCTTGCGTGCATGTGAAGATGGACACTGCTCTTGTTTGAATGCTTTCAGGGGGTTTTCTTGAAACAGAAATAAAGAACCTTTGTAACTTACTACAGTGGTATCTGAAACCTCTCTGCTGAGCCACCTTTATGTTCTTTACTAAGGCTGCTCTTGAAGATTAAATATGAAATTTTCTAAAGTACCTACAGACTAAGTTTAAAGACACTGGTTCCATAGGCACCTAAATAGGACTTAAGAGCCTACTTCTGAAAGAGCAATTCAAATCGACCTTGTACTAGTATCCCAAAACATATTCTGCATTTTACAGTGTTGGTGCAGAATTAGGCACCCCTATTTCAGACTGCAGAGTTTCTTGGGTGGCTGTATGAGCAGTTTTGGATGTGCTTGGAAGCAATCCAGTTGCAATGCCTAGATGCCTACCTACTACCCATACCAGCATGGGGAGGTGCCAAAATGTAATCTGAGTCCTTGGAGAGACCTGATTTGCTACATGTGCTCAGAGCATGTCTAACTCACTTGCAATGAATTTAGCCAATGAATTTAGCAGTGAATTTAGCCAAAATATTATAGTACTTGTCATGTGCTTCCACCCATACTTTTCATAATTTTCTAGTGGTTACAGCACTTACCCAGGAAATGGGAGATCTGAAGTATGGGCCTTTCTCACCACAAAGGAATTCAAACCCAGATCTCTCACTACCCAAGAGCAAACCTTAACTACCAGGCTGGAAACAGGCTAAGTGATTGTTATTTTCCACCTCTCCTGTTAAAACCAGGTTCCTGGGCAGCCAAACATGCAAGAATCCTGGGGCTAGAAAAAGACCAAGCAAAAGGGCATGCTCCTGCCAAGGTGGGGTCCTGGATTCTGGGAGGATTCCGGTGCCCCCCCTGCAAATGCCAGCTGATTGCTGCAGCTGCTCCCAGAAGCGGCTGCAGCCACTCCTGGAAGCAGCGGCAGAGATTAGCTGTCATAGGATCAGCTGCGGCGGACCCCCCTAAGCAGCAAGATTGGCTGCGGGGGGACCCCTCCCCTGGTTGGCGGGATTGGTTGCAGAGGGGGCATGTGCCCCCCCAACTAAGGCAGCACCAGTCGCTCATGCAAAAGGGCTTTATTGCAACTGCTAACACTTACACTAAGATGGCTGACAACTTCGTGTTGATGTCATTGTTGTCAGCCTTCAGGAAGGAAAATAACCCTTACTACTACAATTTCTGGGCTTGGCACTTGCAAAGTGGTACCAGGCAGATGGAGAATGCTTCTTGGCAACATCTCAGGGCACAGAGAGTAGTATAGTGGTATACGCCCTAAGTGTAGGTATCTAGGGAACAAGTGTGAATCCGGCCCTGATTGACTAATGAGCCTGCATCCTACTGTCATCTAAGCAATATTAAAGTGAAATTAAAGTCTATTTGCAAAACCTATTTGTTTTTCTTTTAGTACAAAGCTCTTATAATTAGTTTTTGCATGTAATAAAACACTATTTTCCATATACTTTTTCACTCCCCACCCACAGGAGAAAAAACAGACATGAGTAGACAAAATCCACTAGCAAATGCAAAACACTAGTGTATCATGTTTATGCTTTGCAGCAGATGGGAAGAGAATAAATAAATTATTAGCTTTCATGAGCACCTGTCAACATATGAAGTCTGCATTAGTAGTGAGCTAACTACTTATAATACTTAGTGGGAAGAATTTACAGTTCTTACATATTTAATATATTCTCAGTGGGAAATGCATTCTTTTATATGCTAATCTAAAAAGTTGGGGGGGACACACAACTTAATTGATAGACTTAGAAGATACATCACCACACCTATGTTTTTATGTTCTTCTTCAGAGGATATTTTTTTACTGTATGCCAAGCAAAATAGGGGTGCATACAGACATTTAGGGAGGTTAGGGGGAGGTTAGATCCATCTAAGACTGCCCAATCTAAAGTAGATTGGGATGAGGGGAACTAGTGGGGGGGGGCTGGCGAGGAATTGAGGGGGCAGGCTCCAGTGGGGGCATTGGAGGGACTTGGGAGGAGGCAGGGTCTGCAGGAGGACTGGGTGGCAAGCAGGCTTTGTAAGGGAGATTGGGAGTTTGTGGTGGGGTTGGGGAGGCAGGCAAGATCTGCAGGGGGATTGGTGGGGTCCAGAAGGCTCACAGGGTCCATGAGGGGATGGAGGGCTCTCTCCCCCACCCTTTAGCACCAGAGGCTATTTTTAGCCTCCCAACCCTCCCTGCCCCCAGGTGAACAACATCCCCACAGTGAACCAACCCCCCGCTCCCGTCTCACCCACCCATTCTTCACCCTACCTTACTTGCTCAGCTTCCAGCACTGGCAAATGCCAGTAAAATTCACACTCAGGATGGGGGGTTTAGCAGGCTTGAGGAAGTGCTGGCTGATCCACAAGGGGGGGTTGTCCATCAGGGGGTGGAGAAGAGGCTGGGGGGGCGTTAAAAATAAATAGTTCAGTGCCAGGGTGGGGGTAGGAAAAATGCCGCCCTGGGGCTGGGGCCAGCAGCTGGGCTTTCCCAGCCCTGGGGCTGCACTGGGAACTGTACAGAAGTTCAGGACAGTTAAATCAGTCTAAAAATGCAAGTTAGTTGCATCTCAGAGGTAGGGTTCACACGTAGTTTGACCTAAGTAGGGATCTAATTGTAAGGTCCACACCAGTCAAATTAAGTTAGACTGGGTAGCCATTTTTCACGTGATCTAACCTCCCTCCTACCTCCCCAAATGCCTATATGCATCCTATATGAGCACAAGCCTGTGGTACATACCTTGATGACAGAGGACCATAGTGAAATGTTGAAGAAACTGTACTGTGATATATGTTGTTTATCTTGTTCAGCAAAACCAAGCTGGAGATGCTACATAACAGCTACTGCCTTTGACAGATATATTTCTCCTTTTGTCAAAGTGAGAGGGGCCTGTAATTCTGCAGTAGGAAGCTGTAACCTTTATTCTTTTTGTTGAATGTTGGTAAAACTGAAACAGAGCTGTCAGAAAAAAACAAACAAACTTCCCCTGTCCACCCCCCACAAAAAACCACCAAGAAAATCAAGCTAATCTGTCACTTTGAGTAACAAGTTCCAGTAATTTGAACCTCCATAATATAAGTAACATCTCCCTCTAATGTCCATTTGAACAACACTGTAGTAATTATTAAACAGCTCTAAACATTGTTGCAAGATATTGGAGCACAAGAAACTACAAATACATCCAGCTATCAATCTTAAAACTCTTGGACAATATATAATTTTGTCAACGTTTTAAAAATGAACAGATTTACTTAAAAGCAAATTGTTATAAGCTAAATTTACAAAACCTTGAAACCAAAACAACTTGCCAAAACCTCAGTCCTGAATACTAATTAAGCAAGGCCCAGATTCAGCAAGATATATAAGAATAACTTTTACAATCCGGTTTGCCTTCCACAAATTTTAGTATTCACAAGCCTTAGACTAATTCACCATTTGTGCTAGTAATATACAGTGGCATATATTTGTGCAGTAAGTGAACACAAAATTTGGTGGAAAATGGCTGAAACAAATATGTTTAGAAATTAGAAAATGGTCTCTGATTGTTTTATTTTTGGAACTACAAATAAGTTATGTTTATACCTCTTTACAATACTGTAGACTCTAATAAAGTAGAAAAAACGTATATACCTTCTATAAGCAAAACTTTCAGCTGCCAGCTGTGTGTTCAAATGAGCACTAGAAATTCAGCTGTTTCAAAAAAATATCCATTAGTGCCCTCTAGTGCTAAACACACAAAATAGCCCTCATGTAGTTAACTCCACGTTCATACTCTTTCAGACAGTTTAAAACAAAGCTATCCAACAATTAATAAATTGAACTGAAGGGAATAACTTAGTTGCAGTTATCTGCAATGTCCAGGAAAATTTAATTAATTCCCAGTGAAGTCTAGGGACTAAAAGTCTATGGAAATCTATGGTATCAGGGACATTTTCAGTTCATTGAGTGGATTGTAGTACTGTGCTCATCAGAACTTAGAAAACATGAACAGCGCGTGCCCCCGGCGGCTGGAGTGGCATGGCTGCGCTGGCGGTGGCGGGAGCCTGGTGGCAGGGAGCGCAGAGCTCCCACAGACACCGCTGGCACTGTCAGGGGTGGCGGCCAGGGGCAATCAGGGACTGCCCACAGACACCGCTGCCGCTGCCTTTTTGCAGGAGGCACACCGCCACGCATAGGGGACGCATGTGCACCCCCTACATGTCGCCCCTGCTAGAAAAGAATTCTGATTTATTCATCCCAAGCAGAACATTCAGAAAGGAGGTAGGGAAATATTATTCCTACTGGAGGATGAATATCCTTTAAGGTGATAGACTTAGATGCTAAGTCAGAACTTACATCCTAAGTGGAGCAGAATCAACTGGAAGGCTATTCTTTATAAAGGCTAAATTCTTGAGCTTCTTGTTAAATAAAAAGTGGATCCTTTTTCCCTTTAGGTTCAAATGTAGGAGGGAGAAAGAATGGGGTCCAGTGAGAGGAGGTAAAGTACTACTAGATCAACCTAGGGAAGTAAATGAGCATACAAAATAGATCATGAAACCAGTAGTGCATATCCCATTAGGGATCACTGGGTTTACACACTAGACTATTCATTGAGAAGCTAGTTCCCTTAGAATATTTCACACTGAAGGTGTGCCATTAAGTTGGCCAAAGACCAGCATGTGCTTTGGAGAGTTGGATGTGGCAGGAGCAACAGAAGGGAAGAAATAACAGGCAGATGTCTGTCCAGATGTAAAACTGGAAACAAAATAGAAATCTTGCAAAATAGGGAACAAATATTCTGAGAAATAAAAGACCACTAGACATGTTGGTTACAATAACCATTATTGATGCTGACACCCTGCCATGTGCTGAGGATAATAATAATTTTTGTAACTCTGGCGCAGGTCAGTAACTAGGCCCAAAAGATACAATTCAGTCTCTGACCATTCTTACGTACATTTATTATTGGATGTAAAAAGAATAAGCAATAAGAACAAGCAAATCTAATATCTGTGAAGGGGGGAGACAGAAGAAAAATGTATCTAGTGGGATGCCACCAGGATTGGTATTAATTCTAGTCTCATTAAATAATCTAAGGACATAAGAGCATAATATAAAATTTATCGAAAGGAGTACTAATGAACTTTACGGAGGATATCAAGCTGATAGGATTTGTGAATACTAATCAGACAAACAAATGATAAAGTAATCCTAAAAGATGGGAAATATGGATACACAAATTTTCAACAAGAAAATATAAGGTTTCATAAGCTAGACAAAAAAATAACTGAATACATGGATATTTGATGTAAATAGAAATAAATAAGATCTGTAAGATAAGAAGATTGTACTGAAAGAGGATCATATTTTCCTTATCTTCAATGACATTGCATTTTGAGAGTTATAATGCAGGTTTTAATCCAAAGAACTTACACCACAGCGTGAGGAAACAACAGAGGAAACATGCTTTGAATAAAGAGAGATTTATAAAATAATTGGAAAGTGTTTTCAAAATGGAAATCAGACACCTGAAGAATATACTTACTCCAGTCAAAGAATCTTAAAACTGTTTATTGCCATTAACAAACTCAGTGTGCTTAGTTGAACATTAAAATGCAGAAGTTACTCGAAGACCATTAAAACCACTTACATCAGTAGGGCTGTATTTTCCAAACCAGTCAAATAAATGTGTCTGAAAAAATGACATGAAGCTACTGCATGTGGACAACCCATATGTACAAAGCTGAGCCCAGGGCTGACCCTCCACAAGCCTGCTGCCAGCTCAGGGATGCTCCGCCCCAGCTCTAATTGCTGCTGTCCCAGGCGCATGTGTAAATACCGTGTATAGGAGCAGTTAACTCCAGCATAAACTGTTCTGAAATTTATTCAGTCAATTTAATTGCACATGTAGATGCATCCACTGAGTAGTATCTGACTTCTGCATAGTGTCTGACTTCATGAGTAGTTCTGCTCAAGTTAATGGACTTATTTAGGGACTGAAGTGATCCTTGCTGTAATGAAGGGAATCTGGCCTAGATTTAAGTAGGCTAAAGCTCTAACTCACAAATAACTGCAAAGTAAATGTAAAAGTCAAGGTGACTACACTTACTGTACTAACACTATAATGTTTTAATAGCAGTTTATTACAAACATTTAATAGCAGTTTATTACAAACATTGTTGATCAGTGAACTATATTTTGTATGAGTAGTTAAAAACAGACTTTCCTTTTATCTGATCAATTTGTGTAGCAGTTTAAACCTTTGTAAATGTTGTACTTTACAACATAGTGATTTTAAAAGATGTCGCTATTCTAACATGTCTATGTCTTTAGCATTGATTTGGCTGATCAACCTCCAAGGGTCAGAAACAAAATAATTGAAGTCAACGAACATCCTCTCATTGACATCAGTGAGCTCTAGGTCACACTCCAAAACAGTAACCTTAGGCCAAAAAGGTCATACAAATATTCCTATTAAAGCTAAAATGCCAATGACTGATGAATGACTCTGAGAAAGATCTGAAAAATTCATGGATCCACTAACAACTTCTCACTTCCTGCCCACTGAAATCTTTTTCAAATGCATACAACATAATAGTCAGGGCCGTCCCTAGGGGGCGCGAATCAGGGCAACCGCCCTGGGCCCCATGGACAGTGCCATACAGGCCCTGCCGTGGCCACCATGCACTGCTGCTGCTGAGTGTCACTGGCTCTGCTGCTGCTGCCGAGCGCTGCCAGCTCTGGCCGCGTGCCTCTCTCCCCGTGCTCCACTGGATTCGGCCGCTCGTCACCCCTCCCTCCCCTGCTCCCCTGTTTCTGGCTGCTTGCTTGCTCCCCCCCATCCCCAGGTCCTGCACAGGCACCGCACATCCCTAGGGACAACTCTGATAATAGTATGTAGTTGTAAGCTTTAAGCATTCCCTTTAGCTGAAAGCTTAAATAAAGTTCTGGCTCTTCCAGACAACGTACTACAGTGGGGGTTGCAAACTTGTGCCATTGTGGGCTGCAACTTGCAATGCAGCTCCTGTCACAGGCCACATCCCTGCTCTCTCAGCAATCAACAGATGCTATGAAGGGTATCATTAGAAAAAGGCAGGTGCTAGGACCTTGGCAATGCCTCCCTGCTGCAGCAGAAAAATAAAGTGAATATGGCAGGCAATAGAGGCCTCAGGATGTTTTCTGTGCCACTGAGGCTGGAGCATATTGCTGATTCGCTGAACTGCTGCAAGCTGAAAGCAGTCTATTCATGGGCTGGATCCAGCCCATGGGATGTAGGTTGCCACCTCCTGCAATACAGCATAGAGATATCCAAGCTAGCTTTAAAATATGCTATCATAATTATCAGAAGCGGTAGGGCCATATTAACATGGAGCCCCTTGCTGGTTAATTTACCCTGGTTAGTCAACCCACGTGTATGTGGGTACCTGATCATTGGGACTGGAAAGCAAAACCAGGGAATGTGGAACATTTAGGCTGAAGCACATATTTCTTTGAGGGCATTTTTAACTAACATGGGTAGCTCTACATGGCACCAAATTTCTTACTTGTGTTAGTACAATTTGGTTAAAAAGTGACCTATGCAAAACTTACCAATCTTAGTTGATCCTGGATCTTAAGAACTTTCTATAATGTTTTCAATGAAACTTGGGAAAATTCTGAGATCTAGGGAAACAGAAGCCTAGCAGTGTCTTAGGTTCAAGGGTGCTACAAAAAGATTCAGTGCTCCTCTGTGGAGCTAGCTTGCTGACTCATACTGGGCAGATCTGCGTGTGCAGTTAGCATGGAACAACAAACTCTGATGCATATCATGCTGGAGTTCATTGCTCCTGGGCATGTCATTTGAACATGTACCCAGGACCAGAGTATGTTGAGCCAAGATGGAGCAGCCCCGGCTGGCAGGGGACCCAAGGAGTCAGCCTTCTAGCCCAGGGCTGCTCCAACCCAGCTCAACGTGCTGTGGAGGGGCTGGCTGGGGCACAGCAGTGCTCCAGTGTGAGGCTAGCAAGCAGGCATCATCTGCGCTGAAGCACCCTCGTGCCCCAGCCAACCATGCATTACTGTGCACTAAAGAACTCCTCCATAGGATATATACTTACAAGTACTAACCTGTGGCAGAGTTAATTAGTTCCCTGTGGCCTAATAGAGGCATACATCCAGACATTGAGACTTTACTGCAGACCTAATTAGGCCGCTCCACAGTAAATGTCTCATGTAAATGCGCCCACTGGTAGCCAGACCAGGTAGAATCTATTAGTACTAAAATAGGAGATAAAAATAGCAGAGGGAAAGAGGCAGGGATGAGTGGTTCTTCAGGGAAAATTCTGAAGCAGTCAAACCCACGGAAACAGATATGGGGCAGTTTATTTATTATTGCTTGCACCAGAGGCAGGCAATTATTTTAGGTGGAGGGCCGCTTACCGAGTTTTGGCAATCTGTTGAGTGCTGCATGGGTAGCTCCACCCCTTGAAATGTGCCCCACCCCCAGGTCACCATCTTAGGACTGGAAGTCCCATCCTCTAGCCCCTGACCTTTGTCACCAGAAGTCCCTCCCCTTGTCCCTGGAAATACTCCTTTCAGCAAGGGGTTTTGCCATCTTAGAACCAGAAAAATACCAAATTACAGGAAACCCTCACTATTCGTGGGTTCAGCATTTGTAGTTCCAAATATCTGCGAATGCTGAACCAACTTCTTAAATACACTTAAAGGAGCTCCTTTGGA
>NW_017729022.1:22238278-22238500 GCF_001723915.1 Gavialis gangeticus | reverse complement strand
CCCCCCCCACCGCCACCATGCTCCTGCAGTCACCAGAGCAGCCATGAACGCAGACGGCGTTCATGAATGCAGTGCCTTATTCGTGGATTTTGCCATTCGTGGGGGATACAAGAATGTATCCCCTCACAAATGGCAAAGGTCGCCTGTATATTCTAAAAATCAAACATCTACAACATTCATTAATTTGATTTCAAAAAGTATCTTTTTCCTGATTTATATGCA
>NW_017729022.1:22198389-22233278 GCF_001723915.1 Gavialis gangeticus | reverse complement strand
CACACACTGTGTGCCTCCCTCACTACACACACACATACACAAACGCACACCCCCATCCTGCTCCTGGCCCCAGGGCCCTGTGCTCCCATGATGTGGTGATGCAGTCTGGGCCATATGGTGCTGGAGTAGGCGGAGGTTTCTGGTTGCGGGGAGCAGGTAGAGGTTTCTGGTAGAAGGGGGCTAGAGGTGGGGTGGGGCTGGACCAACCTTGCTCCTGGGTCCTGCTGGCTTCCCCTGGATCCTACTGTCCCTGGTTACTGTCATCTTTGACAGATAGCTAGGAGCAGATAAATATTAATTTTCTAAACTTTTTAAGTGCCCCACAGGCCAGACAGAATGGCTTGATGGGCCAGATCCAGCCCGCGGGTTGTATTTGCCCGCCCCTGGCTTACACCAAGGAACTACTGGAATATGGAGTAAATAGGGTTTGGACTAGGCCCAAGTAGGAGTGTACTGTGTTAGAAGTAGAATGGCAAAATGCGATAGATGACAAGCCAAAACAAAATGACACAAAACAAAATAAAAACCTTGTTTGGGGGTCACCAAAGGAAAAACAAAATAGTGTAGAAACCATGGAGTGAGAGCGAAAGGAAGGAGCCACAAGTGAAAATTCCCATGGACTTCAATGGAGCCAACGTTTCATGCCTTTTGTCTAACAGGAATTCTATTCCAGCTAATATTACCCTTAATAAAGCCCAAACAGAATTATTAATTATATCCATTCCATTGTAATTATTAATTATATCCATTGTGGCAGGAACAGAAAATATTAATCAGGTATTTTTCAACCTCCAGTTTATTAAAATGTTCTTGTAGGGTTGGATTCTACAAAGATGGATCAGGGAACACTACTTAATAGAGCCTTGTAAACCTTACATTGATTTCAATATTTATGTATTTTCTGTATTACATTATAGGGAGTGTTACAACATTCTCCAAAATCTCTTCATTGCTGTCTTTTCATAAATACCACAAGTTTTCTAATCATCAGCACACAGGAATGAACAGGAAATTGTACTCAGATGCCATATATAAAGTAACACAAATACATATAAAAATGAATGTAGAAAGCTAAAACATATTCAAACAAAATAACTAAAACTTTGGAGGGAGAAAGGGGAGACAAAATCTATTGAAAAAATATTTTTAAATGTCTATGCCTTAAAATCCTCTTCATTCCTTTTTCACAAACCATAGGAAAATTTACACTTGGGGAGCACTAGAAAAAGAAAGCTGCAGACTCATTTAACACAGAAATAAACTAGTTATTAAAGTTTTCTGGAACTCTTATTGTCACCCTTCTAGTTGATTATGGGATTAAATCAGAGCAATAATATTATTTAATCGCAAAAATGGTAGGATGTGCAAAGTTTAACCTTGTCTTATAATAATACTTTTACATGCTCAAAATGTTATAGTCTCCTTTAATTGTAAGGAAAATCTGAGCATGAAACTAAGTGTGAAATCCTCAATTACGTAAATGGGAGCTTTGCAATTGACTATAATGGGACCAGGATTTCACCCTGGACCTTTAATAGGTGTGGATGCTTTCACACAGCAGAAACTCACTATGTCACTTAGCCATGTTGCACAATACTGTTTCTATAGTAAATTTAAGGTGGTCCAACTTGTTCTTCCTGTTTTAGATTCACAAATGCGATATTGTTCAAGTCCACAGGTATGTACGGTGGCAGAACAGTTAAAGGCTCTCACTAAAGTTCTAAAGCCACAAGTTCAAATCCCACTTTAAACTTGTACCAAAAGTTGCCTCCCAACTGGACATGGGTACTTAGCTATGCAGGCTGGGGATTCAAAAGTGGCTGGATGTGCTAATCACATCACTCCTTTGTGTGTTGCTGGCTACAAGAAACTGATGCTCCATAACCATACTAACTTGATGGGCTGCTAGGTACAGGTGGACCTTTGACTTTGATTGTTCAGCTACAAGATTGCGCAAAGATATCCCATAAAAGTTTAATGAGAAAGTTGGAAGACCCTCACAACTGGGATTTATTATTTACAGTCTCTCAAAATGCTAGGACTAGGACACAAACTGAAACTATTGGGTAGTAGGTTTAAAACTAAGACAAAGTTCTTTTTCACACAGCATGTAATTAACTTGTGAAACTTGTTGCCACAGGATGTTAGGGAGGCTGGTAGCTTAACTTAGTTCAAAAGGGGATTGGACAAATTCTTAGAGAAAAGGTACATCAGTCCACAAATTATTAGAGAAAAGGTCCATAGAGAAAAGGTCAATTTGCCAGAACATGGCAAAGGGGGGTACAGTCTCTGAATCAGAACTTCTTAAACCTCTGATTTCTGGAAACTGCAATGGGAGAGGAGCATGGAGTAGAAGATTTTGGGCATACCCTGTTCACCCTCTGCCCCGACATCCATATTCTGCCACTGTGTAAGACAAGATATTGGGGACCAGATGGACTGTAGTTGGACCCAATAAATGGCAGTTCCTACATTCTTAACTGACCAGTGTACTATTTTAAATTAACCTGGTGTTTACCAGAAGCAAGGTTGCCTTGCAGAATAAAGACCTCTACCATTTACAGAACTGGTGCAACAGCTTAAACAGAAAAAGTGCTTGTTTCCCAAATTGTCCTGCTAATGTGTCTCAGTCCTAACCTTAAGGACCAACTACTGTGGGCGATGGCATTTGATGGTTTTTAAGAAAGAAGGTTCCAATCACTGTCATGTAGGAAACTTGAGAAATGCAGTTACTTTTCCACATGGCTTAAGTAAACTATCTGATTTGACCAAAATCAATTAACAGTCTTTAGATGCAATCACTTTGAGCCATTGCTGATGTGAGCTTGATTCCAAGCGGTAACCTGGATCATAAAACCTGCATATCTGCCAAACACAGTTCCCCTCCTAACTGGATCACCATTTTGTATGACCATCTAGTAAGATCTGTGTAACGAATTAAAGACTTCACCAGGTTCTCTCTCCATCAAGCCTTCTGATATGTTAGTACTATATGAAGAGATGCTAAAACTAAAAATAACTTACTGATAGATCTTTGAGCCAGAAGTCTCTCAGATCCCATATGTACATGATAGTGTAGAAAAAGTGAATTATTCCCAGCCTTATAAAGAGGAAAAGTAAATATCATAGTCATGAAAGCTAATACATCTTTGATGCTATCTCTATTCTGAACAATTTCAAACAACATAGTAAATGAATTTCCAAATATTTTTTTACCGATGTCTCTGTTTGGACACTATAGAAAATGCCAAAATACAGAGAAAAGTACTCTGCAGAGAATAAAAACAAATCATCTGCATTTTTAACATCTCTCTGTAGCAGAAAAAAATTATCTTAAGAAACACAGCAGTGGACTTACCAGCAGACCTCCAGAGAAGCTTGACTTTCCTTTTTCTTGAGTTGCTCAGTGATTTGGGGAACCAGTAAAAAAAACGTGCAATCCTTCTGATGGTTTTGCTAAAGTCATTTCTTATTGCCATAGCTAAAAACACCCTGCAGTTATATCAAAAACAACAGAAATACGCAGGCAAGATGAGAAAGGAAAGCCCGTGAATGCCCACACACGGCATGTTAGCAGTGAATTGAGATTTAGCCAGTATGTCTCAAGACCACCTGTTAGTCCTAAATCCCCTCCCTCTCAGCTACTCAGTTGGATGTCCTTTAGACCTCCCTCTTTCTAACAAGAAACAGCTATATTAATAGATGTTTTGGCTAAACAAAGATAAATGCTTCAGGCTGCTGAAGAAGTGTAACCCAGTGCTGTCTTTCCAATAATGTCAAAACAAAATGCATTAAATAGGCTTTGTGAAAATCCCTTGTTCTTCTCTAACCACCTTCTCAAGTCTGCAAGCTGAACTTAAATTCAGAAAAGCATATAGTAATTTTCCTATCAAGAGCTATGTATTGATC
Source organism: Gavialis gangeticus (assembly GCF_001723915.1). Classification (NCBI taxonomy): domain Eukaryota; kingdom Metazoa; phylum Chordata; order Crocodylia; family Gavialidae; genus Gavialis; species Gavialis gangeticus. The sequence continues at coordinate 22,229,369 of NW_017729022.1, read as the reverse complement.
TCAAAAGGATGTTCCCCAAACAGTCCCCTACAGATGGTTTCCTGTGAAGTCACGTGATGATGCTTCTCCATATCAAATGAAATTAAAATTCTGTAGGTAAACAGTTAAAAATTGCCTTATAATCCTTTTAAAGTCAACATTAGTTAAAAGTGTAATAATTTACCAGTACTATCATTTACCAAGAGTCCACCTTTTATTATTATCTTGGCAACTAAGGATTTTTATGGCACTCAGGGCAGAGACTACGTGCTTCAAGCAAGACATAAATTTAAATATAGCCAGAATTGCAGTATATTTATATATGCACCCATTCACTAATATAGAAACACTTAACATGTGTTCTTATGTATATTTTTAAACTGCACAAACAGTTGAAAGATTTCCTAACTTTAACATGTTTTACCCCTGATTATTTTGAGTATTTGTCTTCAGCATTTTATTTTTTTCTGATACATTATTTTGAGTATTTTTCTTCAGCATCTTCTCATCTTATTAATTTTTTTTTCTGATCAATCTGGATGACACCACGTAATATTTTGAAGCCATTGTAGACAAAAGTTAAAAATGCAGTAAGCAACAGCTTATAACATAAAGTTGGATTCACAATGCTTCAGTAAATATGAATGATTTAGAACTTACATTGTATTCCTATATGCTAAAATATGTAAAAAATTTAACCCCATTTTACAGATCAGATATTTTTAACACACTGCCATTTCTCAGACATAAGCTAGATAGATTGCATTTCCTTTGGTCAATATGTCTCTGAAAACAAAACAAACATTTCCATTTATACCAGATCTGTCACATTCTTCAGGCAGTGTCAATTAAAGTGGAGAAGTGAGGACTCAAGCTGAGAGAGCTATCTATTGTTTTAGTTGTACACATGCATGCCAGCAGGCATCTACTAGCAAAGTGATAGTTTTAGCACAAGTAGGAGGTCAGTCACCCAATTCAGAAAATGCAAGTAGTCACCCGATAACTTGCTTTTCTCAATTTTGCATTTAACAAATAAGATTTTCCAGGTACTGCAACAACATAATACATTACTGAAAACTATACCAAAACACACACACACAAGAGCCAAACCACAAACAAATAAATGTTTATTAATCCAGACAGCACGAAAGTAAACCTGGTTTTAAGGATGATTGGTTTTACGTGATAATTACGAGTTCATGCAGACAGCATGTTTTTAACACCAAAACTTCAGTGAACAAATTTTAGCAGAATGCTAGCTCGATACAGATATTTTGTTTAGCTAAATAGAAAACATGACTAGTTCATCATTTTGTTATACTTGCATTTTACTAGTCATTAAAAAAATTCAGCATAACAAATCAAAACAAACTGATATACCACAACAATATTGAAAACTTGCATGTTTCTAGCCTTCTCAGGAAAGCTATGTCACAAAATACTGCAGATTCCTTTATGACAACAGCTTCCAAACCATCAAATAAAAATAAGTGCTAAATAAACCTGTACTTATGCTACATTACAAACAGGCTGATCTGCATAGTACAACTTGAAAGATTTTTTGTTTTAGTACTTGCCCATCTCACCAAGTAATTTGGTAGGCTCTCCATCACTTAAATCAAGACTAGGCCCTTTTCTAAAATATATGCTCTAATTCAGCATAGATGTACCAGGCCTCCCTGCAGCTGGACCAAGATAGTTCAGGGATAGTGTCATGTCTTTGTTTTTCTGGTGCTTTGAGAACACCTTGAACGCAAAACTAGTTTTCCAAGAATCCTTTCCCTGACGAAAAGTAATGACACGGCCAAAACTGTTTCTTAAAATAAGATCTATATAAAGCACATGGGGGGAAAAAAAATCTTTCAAGTTAAAAAAGAAAAATACCATTTGGAAGCATACTTAGATAAAGACTTAAATGAAAAAGAAGCTCCTATGCTATAGCTGAGTCCATGTCTAGTTCTGCCACTCAAATAAGCCAAAAATTATTTCAGGCAGTCTTGCAGTGCAGTTCAGTGGACTGAGTTCAGAGCAGACAATCAGAAACACAAGAGTCTAGTCCCAAATCTGCTAACAACTGTAAGTGACTCAATTGATCTTTTTTAAATTAACTCACTGTCCTGCGGGCATGAGGTACACGCCCCAGCCACGTGGGTTTCAGTCTCTTCAAGGACTGGTGTAGTTGTTCAAATAAATCTAATTAAATAGGTTTGTAAGTTGTAGCTTTGTTGGTTTAAGGACATAGGCAGGCAAGGTTCTTCGGATAGATGTGATATCTTTTTTATTAAACCAACTAAATAGTTGGAAAAATTATTCTTTGCAAGCTTTTGGGCACAAACACTCTTCGTCATGTGTTTGTGCCCGAAAGCTTGCAAAGAACAATTTTTCTAAATACTTAGTTGGTCTAATAAAAGATAATCACATCTACCCAACAAAACTTGTCTAACTAATTAAATACACATTCAGCACATCAAATGTGTCCTTTCCATTTTCTGCAGCAGCCAACCTACAAGATTACACTTTGCAACACTTCCAGATAGCGAATCTTAGCTAAGCTAATTTTTTCTCTTAAATGAAGGGCTCCTGCAGGAAATGTGATACTCTCAGAGCCCCACAGAGCAATTTGCTGTCCTTTAGGGTGACAGAAAACCTTAATATACCAACCTCTGCATTTCTTATTATATAAAGCTGATGCATGTGAACATTTCAGTAATATGTGTTTGGATTGTTATTTGTGATGTCCATTGTATAGCTGATCTGACTTAATCATTTTCAATAGATATGGAATAAGTTTGATCACATTTTAATTAGATTCATAAATTAAAAAGTGTGATTTATTTTATAACCTTTTCCTGGGGTTTAAAATGTGCACATGCCGAAGAGGACTGCAATGATCCTAAATTGAAAGAGCGTATGTTAAAGATCATGCAAGTATATTTATGTGTTTGAGTATCATGATGGTCATGGACTCATTTTTGGAGAGGGATGATTTTGAGCTTCCCTTTACAACTTCAGGTTTTTTCTTAACGAAATTTGCCTTGGATGTTGCATCATATTACATTACATTACATAACATATTGAAATTAAAAATGAAAAGCTGTGTGTTGGTGAAAAGAATAGTTTTTAATGAAAGCAGCTGATTAATTTAAAGTTTAGCCACACATCAGGTACTGTCATAATAAGAAGTGTCTAGACTTTGATTTGACACTCAGCAGGAAAGGTCACTTTTCAAAGTGATTTCATTTCACAATGCAGAGAAAATAAAACTAGAAGCTAGGACTGGAGACTGGAGAGCAGGTGTTGAAGCATCCTGTGACATGATTTGACACACAAGATTAAACTCAGTGGATAATAAATCACCTTGCCTGTGGGCTTGGATTGACCATATGCCAAAGTTAGTAGACGTCTCCTTGGAAGCTTGCATGGAAAGCAACAATGGAAATCAGGTCAGCGATACAAAAAATTGAAACTATTGTGTTAACCATGAAGCTTATATTCTATCAACTGGAGATGATAATTCCTGTCATCGTTCATCCCAATTTGGTTAGTTAAGAAAAGAGTAATTTGAACTTTATTTAGCATAAAGTATATACACTAAGAATCTGTAGAAAAATCTTTTCTGAAGGAGGCATCTGGATTTAGTGTTTACACGCTGCTTATACTTCAGTTTGAAAACTGTAAACCTTGTACAGTTTCTTTCCACAGATGAAAGAAAGTTTCCTGCCCCTTCTATTTTGCTTTAGTCTTAGAGCATGTTAGGTAGCACATAACTGGAATTGGAATATGAACGATAAATACATTCTGAGGCGACGCAGAGCCTACTTTTCATCACAGCCCTTTCTTTTCTTCCTAAGACCTCTCCACATGCTCTGAGACTGTTGTCCCTAAGATTCTAGACACGCTATGCTCTCCTGAGACATTATTGGGATAAATTAAAAAAATATTCATCAGTGTTCGGAACAGACTTGGGAAAACTGAATTTCCATCAGTCTATAACTCCATCCAGAGAAATTGTTATTACTTATTTCCTGATACTCAACATACTAACCTTTGCTTAAATATGTTGACAGATAAGTCCATCAGTATGACCAGAATCTCACTTCCTTGCAAATACCACTAAGCCACAGTCAGAATGGATCAGTGGAGGCAGCAAAGTCCAGTGGCTAGGGTACTGACCAAGAACTCGGGAGAGTTGGTTTCTAGCTCTGGCTCGGCCACTAACATCCTGGACAAGTCACTTCACCTCTTGATGCCTTTACCTTAACAGTCCCTGCTCCAAAGAATTCCCTGGAGCTGGGTCCATCTCACTGCATGCATGCACACTGCCTAATGGGGCCTCTGTCTTGGACGGGATCTCCAGGAGCCATTGTAATACAAAATAACAATAGTTTCCTCAATACTTCACAAATTTCCTCCTCTCTTGCTACTTGGCCACTTGTGCACGTGGCCAATTCTGTAAGCCCTTCGGGATGCAAATTTTGCTTCAACAACTTCTAGATGCTAACATAATGTACATAACAAATAACAACACTGGTCTTGCTAAAAAGCAATAGGGGTTCCCACTTTGAACTTGGTGGCACTTACGTATGCAGCAGTTTATTTGGTGGCATTTAAACTAATGGCAAGAAGCCAGATTTCATTTTCACCTTCAAGTAAGAGGCCAATTGACTAAGAGCAGGCAAGATCAGTCATTTTTGTATTTGAGAGAAGAAATCAGCACTTCACAACTAAAGTAGTTCCTCTTCTGCCCCAGCACCAAGCTGTGTTTGGAGGTAGTACAAAGCAGGAACAGTAGCTCCTGCCATCCTTCTTGCACAGCACGGGGCGCTCTCAAGCATTCTCCCTCTCCCCTGTTTGTCCAATGGAGGTTCCTTTCATAACCCATCTGTAGTCCTGCCTAGTCAGACTTATCACACACAAAAACACAGAGCTCAAAATTGCTCCCTGAGGCCAACCTATGTGCCTGGTCATGCTGACCATAGAAAACTTCAGGGGGGAAAAAACTCTAGGTGGACAGTGTCTAAATTAGTGTCCCTCATTCAGTCATTACTGCATTCACTCGTGGGCTAAACAAGTAGGATTTAAAAAGTACTAAATAAATGTTCAGTAATGTCACAGAGTATTGTTTCCACCCCTGCCCCAGGATGGAGGAGGGCTGCTTGCCCAGGACCACCACGGCCATGGCTGATCTCCAAAGGCAGTCCAGGTGTACTGTTAGAGCAGAGGGATGTCCTGGCTCCTTCCCACTCTGAGACTCCGGCCTTTAGGTCCTTCACTCTCCCTGGTTGTCCATGGCCCTGCCTCAAGGAGCTAGCATCCAATTCCACCCCTGGACAGGGACTTTACTTCTTGCTGGGCGGAACAAGGGCAGCCCAAAGTGCTAAGCTGCAAAGGAGACAGCTCTGCTTCAATCAAGGCAGAGGCCCCCCAGCCAGAGGCTGCCTCCTCCAAAGATTTCAGTAGTTTCTCTGCCCCCATCCAGCCCACACATCCCAGAGCACCCCCAAAGATTGCTCTGCTGTTCCCTTTGGCGTTTGCTCAGCTTCTGAGTCGGAAAGTTGCTGCACTGTTTTGGCTTCACGCTGTCCTCCTTACTAACTACAACCTTGGGACCTTCTGGTCAACCTCCTCCTAGCTCTAGCCAAGCTCTCCATCTATCAGATGAGAAAGGAGGATCTGTCTGGGGGAAACGTGGGCACGTGTGGGTCTATTTTCTACTCACTCCTGCATGCATGTCTGCAGGTAGTTTCACTGGGGTGGAATCCACAGGCTCCTTGTACTTGAGTGGCAGTGGCTGCTAGCCTGTGTTCTTAGCTTGGTGTCTCCCCGTAGAAATCTTGTTATTAATTTTTGTCCTTCACTACCACTCCTATTTTTCATTTGTTATTCTAAAGGTTTGTTTGCTATGCAATTAGGAGTCTCCCTGTAATTGAGGAAGGCTTATCATTTCCTGATGATGAGCTTAGGACCACTGACTCTCTACATAGCAAAAAGGCCAGACTCCTTCCTCAGGACCTAACAGTCTCCTGGTCCATCCACACTTTGGTTCTCATGCTTATTTCTCTCTCTCCCCTGGACAACTCCTGGGGGTTACCTGCTATTTAAGTCTCTGGAGATAGATCTATCTTCTATAACCCAAGATAAGACAGCAACTGTCCTAATAACTTGGTTAGTTCACTGTCTCTATAACCTGGTTATAGAGGGACACCGAGGTATACAACATTATAACAACATGAACATATGACCAGAAATATTAAAATAAACCCTGCAGCCCATCAGAGAGACCATTAAAGATACATTTTACATAGCCTGGTTTTTGAGACTAGGGAAGATCAAATCCTTACTCCATGCCTTACATGTCTGTCATTGACTCATAAGTTGTCTGCAAATGCAGGCAGGTGAAATAGTGGAAAAGGCACCATGCTCTCTAACACTTGCCGTTTACTCTGCACCAGAGGCCCCAATCAAGACTGAGAGCCTAGTGCGTTAAACATTATACAAACCATTAAATATTATACAAACACACATGAAGACATATTCTGTCTCTGAAACCCTGTGCAAAGGCAGAGGTCAAAGTCTGCCTCTCCTCACCCTCACACACTCCAGGGGGCAACATACCTCAAAGCACACCTAACATCTTCATTTTTCTCTCTGTGCATTATGTATATTTCTGCCACAGGCTATTAGCATCCCAAAGATGTCATACCCTGTTATGTCAAAATCAAAGATATGAAAGTGGCATATAAGAAGGATAAGGGGAAAAACTGGACTTCCAACAGTTTTCCAACTTCTTACCCACCTGCCAAAGAGATGGGCAGGATTTTGGTATAGGATGCCAACAAATACCCACTGTTAATCTTAGACACATACCAATTGACAAGAGGACTCCGAGGACTGCATGACCAGCAACTGCTGCTCAGTGGTGCAGCTGTTGGCTTTCAAAATCTTAGCTATCTGGCAGTAACATACTTACCAAATGCATCAGGGCAAGGTGCTGCATGTGTCAACTAGTGACCTGTTTCATCCATAAGGACCTGTCAGGAATTTGACAATGGCATCAGCAATCCAAAGAGAGACAGATCGTGGGATGCTGAGAGGTAATTTCAGTGTGACCCCCCTCCCCAGCATGGCACTTATGGACTTCCAGTTACCTCTTGTTAGACACCTAGCCATTCAGCCCAGGACCATTCCCACAATATGCAATGCTGAGCAACAATGCAAAGGAGTGTGGGATACTTTTGTACATGCCAAGCACATGCTTCAGAGGAAAACCTCCCTCACCCCAGTGTAAAAAGCAATGACTTCCAGTGTACTAAAACCAGACTATTACATCTGGACATAGCTACTGCATGTTTATATGAAGTAGTTAGATTGCTTTCAAGTAAATCCTTGCACACAAACAAGCCCTTAGAAGTTCACAAAGGCCCATTATAGCCAAGAAGAGATACCACCATGGAAAAAGAGCTGCTCTAGCCAAGGCTGGAAGGAAAAAGATTAGTAAGGGGATGGAAGAAACTGGACAAGGAAAAGGAGGAAGAAGAGAAGTACATGAGAGAATGAGGGAAATGATGGGTCCATTACGATTAAAAAACTTCCACTATCCCTGTAATGGCCTGCTTTTGAAGAGCCTGTCAGAAAAAATGTCTAAGTGGCAACTTCCTTTCTCTACTGCATTTTCGGAAAATTGCTGCGTAACAATTTTGGATACACAAACCTGGGATATCAATTTGGAAGGTTGATACCATAAGGCAACAGTCCTTAGAAACAAAACTAAGCTTCACTTTCTAGTCTAATTCATAGGCTGTTTTCAGGAGCAAATCCAGGATCTGGAAAAAAAAAAAAAGGTGTGCAGGAGCAGCTAGCCTTCTCCTCCCACCCACTGGTGTGGGCAGACCATGCTGCTGGAGCTTCTGGGGACTTTTTTCTTTTTTATCAGAAGCCCCCCTCTTCCCCTTGGTGCTCCAAGGCACACTCTTTTCCTTGCCTGCCCCTGCTGCTTACCCCGCTGTCCTAGGGGAGAGGGAAGCTGCTCCTGCCTGTTCCAGCTGGGCTTAGTTGGAAACACTGAGAGCAGCAGTGGTGATGGCTGCAAGGATTCCCTCTCCCTGGGCCTCCTTTCAGGGGACTGGGGGGCAGGGCGGGACGGACCTATTGCAGCCTCTTGGAACCTTGAATGGCTTGGGCAATTCAGATAGTAATAGCGTGGCACCTTGGGGTGCCCTAACATGAGTGATCCACAGCTTGTGGAGGCAGACTGAAAAACAGCTGGAGCTGGAGCCCAAACCCTTCCTGGTTCTCCCAGAAACAGGGGCATGCAGTGTTGGTAGGACTATCCTGTGCCCCTCAGTGGGATCAGACTGGAAAAGGCTGTGGACATGCTCTGGCTCTGGACCTCAGCAATGTCTGTTTGGAGGGCTCAGACTGGGCTTTGGGGCAGCTGTTCATGCTGCTCTGCACACATCCCCCCAGAGCCAGGCTAGGCTGGAACAGCACTTTACACCACTCAGGCAGAGTCAGACTGAACTGAAGCAGCAATTTGATTGCCTGGCTGGAGGATCTGGGGGACACCCAAGGCAGTAAGACCCCCTCCTTTCCACCCCCACCGCAGGGACACGGGATCTTTGCTAAGGGTGCAAAACATTGTTGCACCTCTGCTCCTGCCTGCTTTACGTTTGTCACAAAACCCTAATACAGGCAGAGCAGAGCACATGGCAGCACCCTAGTTGAGAAGCACCGAGGTAAGTGGAGGCAGCCACCCCTCTGCCACTATGTGCACCCCAGACCTTTACCTTGCTGTGCACAGCACCCACACCTTTTCCTGGTGGCTGGAGTCCCTGCCACATGCGCACCATGGGCAGCCCAGCTCCCTGCCATGCTATGCCACCCCAACCCTAAAGTAGGGGCAGGAAACAGAAGCTGGAGGAGGGAGGGGGAGTCTAAAGACCCCAGCTGCTGCTGCAGTAGGAGCAATGGGAGGAGAGGCAGCTGGGCAGGAGCCTGCAGGCCACATGCTAACTGCTCGTGGGCTGTACACCAGCTGAACAGCCCTGTTTTGGGGCAAGCGTAGTACCTGAAATTATTTTGTCAATTAATTATGAAAACGTAAATAGACTTCATATTGATCATATAAAAACATATGATACTTAATGCTAGAAAAATTGGTTGCAGCAGTGAACACATTTGTCTAGAGTGAATCTGGATAGTTGTGTAAAGGATCAGCTATGGTTTGAAAACTAGGGTTTTGAATCCGGTAAGCAAAATTACACTGCAAAAAGTAAAACCAGTTTCAGAGCAGCAGATCTTGTCCCAGTGTTCACAAACAAAAGCATGTTTGCAGAGTACCAGCTGTTTTCTCCCTAGTGCTTTTAATACACAAATCCACCTTTGTATATTTGAGCACCTGCACTCTGAAAAAAAAAAAAAGCAACAAGTAATAAAACACAAAAACAATATGGAAGACAAGAGACTGAGCAAAATTAGTTTGAATCATACGAACATGGTGACACCTGTTTTTAACTTAAAACCAGATAAAGACAGGTAGCTTTCTTCACCCATACACTAGAAATTAAAAAAACAAACAGAAAAAACCTTGTCATAGTGGAAATAATATTTCTATAGTGGTAGACGACTAGAGGAACCCAGGGAACAAATCCAGAGGGTACAGCAGTCTGGTTGTACCTCCTTTTCATTGCTGCTGCTGCTGCTGTCCTCAGCTAACCCAGATGCAGAGAAAGCCCTAGAGCCACTCCTGCCCTGCTCCAGCTGCAGGAAGCAGCTGAATGGGGCACCATGCTCTGCCAGGAATAGGAACAGTGCAGATCCTGGCCCAGGCAGGGAGCAGCCACCAGACAGAGGAACCTGTGCACTACTCCTACTGTCCCTGAATGTGCCACCCTGCACAGCTGCTCCCCACAGCCCCAGGCCTGGCTCAGCCAGGGACAGTGTCGGCAGCCCTTTCATACACCTACTTCCTGCACCGCGCTCCCCAATGTCCCCTGCCAGCCTAGAGGCCGTGCTATATCTCCCATGGTCTGAGGGGCAGTTTGCTGCACCCCCCTTTAGGAAATCCTAGATCCACCCATGGATGAAACATGGTGTTTTTCTCTTTAACATTTACATATGAAAAATTATTATAGATTAATAACCATGAGTGGCAACAGAAAGTGCCTCACACCTGCACTGGGGATAGGGGTTGCTAAGTGCAGATATACCTAATGGGAGCTCTGCGGTGGACTGTGGCTGCCTATGCCAGACTGGTCAGTGCTACTAGATGGGGCTCATTTCCCTTGGCTTAGCCCCTTTAACCGATCTTCAAAACCTTTAAAAAACTGAGTATAAACCTCACCCCCAGTTCCCTTCCCCTGCAAAATTCACTCCCTGTGCAGAGGGAGCAGAGGGGAGCTGCCCTCTGATGTAGGAGAAAATGCAGTCTCTATAATTTTACAGCTTGTTATCCAGCTATATAGATTTCCTGCGTGATCAGCTCCCTTAACCTGTGCATACCTGCCCCCCTTGCTGTAAGCTAAAGCAAACCCTTTACTCCCTCCACAGTACAGCAGTAGCATGCAAGGTCTAAGCAGCACAGAAATGAAGTCAGGGCAGTGTGAATAAGACTAGAAATACCACAAGTGCTTAGCTTCCAGCACCATGGGAGCTCCCTTTTCTAGACTAGCAAACAAGTATGTTTTAGAGAGTTAAGGCTGCAGGACACACACACACATCCTGAAATGTTGCCTAACCATAGGCACCAAGTCTGTGTGCACCCTGGGACTCAAGTACCCACCAAAAAATATTAGCGTGTGCTCAGCACTCATAAGCCATGTCAGGTGATCTGGGTTGAAGTAACATGCTGCCTCTTCTGGGCATGCACAGGACTCAGCACAGGAATGCAAAAAACCCCACAACCACTTGCAAAAACCAAAGTCAGCACCTATGTACCTAACCCAGGTTCACCAAACTTGCTGGGTTTGAGATGGGAAGAGAAAGCTGAAGTTGGCACTGAAAGTGCTGTAAGCTGCGTGAAGGTAGAAAGGAATGCATAAGTCTTTCCCCTTTATGTGTTTATGCCTTTGAAACAGGGTTTCCTGAAGTCCCATTCCCAAGAGCAGCCCTGGATTGCTGGACTGCATTCAGGTGCTCACAGGCCATGCTTCAAGGACTCCTGGTTTTATTGGTCAAAAAGTACTAGTGGGCCAAGGGCTGCATCAAAGCGGGTCACACAGGACACATTTGGCACACGGGCCACGCAATGGGAACTCTTGCTGTAAAGTTTAGGATGGATGCCATAACCTCAACTGTCACTACCGTTTACTTGCTTTTGTTTGTATACAGCTGTAGCCTATCTTAGTGGATAGGTTCCCCAAAGGAAGAAAAAGAGAAACTGCATCTGCCCAGGTATCACAAAGAAAAAGCTATGTCAAAGCAGTGTCTGACTACTCAGTTCACCTGGAGGGTGTCAGAGTGTGATATGATCACATCACAAAAAGATAAACAAAGAGCAGCCATCTATGTTTAACAGCAATGATGCAACTGTGCAAAGTCTTCAGAGATACCAAATACTCCACAGCCTCCTACAAGGGTGGCAGTCTGCACATGCCAACTTTACACACCAGCTTTACTTATTGCTATTTACCTGCTAATATGAAGCATACCTCTCAGTTTAAAAAAAAAGAAGCCAGTAAGGGGCATTTGTAAATGCTGCCATTTTGGCTAATACCAGGGATGGAAAGGTTGACAAAAAAAAATGAAAAGCTTGTGCCTTTATAGTTTGTGCTAAAGAGCCAGGTTGTCGGTTTTGCAGACAATGTCCTCTGTGGCTTGACCCCTGAGACAACACACACAACTTCTATTGATCAGTGGGCTATACAGGCAAAACATGTGACAATTAATTTAAGTGTCAGAAGATATACTTTGGGATTCATAGTTTAAATACAAAATGTTTGCTTGTTAAAGTAGTCTGTCCATAGCATAAGCATATAACTACACTTCCCTTCATAGTGTCCAGCAGTGGGGTTTGAACACCTTGACTTTCAAATCAGTAACTTACAGCTGTAGGTCAATGAGTAAAAGCCTAATGTCCATAATTCTTCTAGAACAAGTAGTAAAGAATTTGACTTAAATATTTACAGTAGTTGTAAACCTACATCCTAGCCAGTAGTAGACTTCAGAATTGGACCAATTCTGGCTCTAAAGTTACCCAAAGCAGTTTTGTCTAGCTCCAGTTTGTTTCCTGTTTTGTTTTCTCTTTCTTTTAAGGCTCCATTTATGGTTAAAGAGGTTTAAGGTGGCACACCTCCTGATTTTTATAATCTTTACAATAGCATTACAATCTATTTTTAATGAATTCCTACATGTAGCTATGGGGACCTTTAACATCTATTGTGCTATTGTGTTAGCACTGATTCAGCTCAGCCTGTGGCACTTCCTGCAGAGAAAGGGCATAAGCAGTTTTAGCACTACGTAACTCTGCCCAGAACTCTGCTGGCATCTAGCCTATGCTTGCATTTGCACTATTGTACAGGATAGAAACCGGCTTTTCTGTGTTTGGATAGCAACCAGAGTAATCCGAGTGCCAATGCAATCTAAATAATGTTTTAACATTTATAATCTTCATCCCTTTAATTCCCTGGATTTAGAGAAGGTAACAAATGTTTTACTGTGAAAAGTAAGAAGCCAATATAGTTTTAAGTAAAAAAAACAAAAAAAAAAGACGACAAGAAGGCATAAATTATTAAAACACATCATGGAAATATAGTGACACTGTATTCATCGAAACAGTAATTCACTCATGCATTTTTACAACTAATATGTAGACAGGCTTGTTAAATTAATGGATTATAGTAGCGTATTACAGTAGAATCCCAAAACAGTAAATCAGCTTCAGATGGAAAAACAACATACTATTTTTCATTGCCTATTTTCTTAAACCAAGCCTACAATACCTCATAGAATGATGGACAGTATCAGGACACTTGATAAGAACACAGCCAATTGCATGGTACAGAATTATGCATCACGGCCAATAAGATTTTTTATAAAAAGCAATTGTCTTACTGATTGTTTACTACAGTTGACTACAAGTCTGTTAGTGATGGTGTAACAAGATACATTTCCCACAGTGATTTTTAACAAGCCTATATACATTACTGATGTGCTCACAAAACTAAAACCAGCAGTATTTTAAAGTGAACATTATAAAGCAACATGATACAAAACAGCAACATTTTCATTCTTGTGACAGTAGTAAGCCAGTGTATATTGTGATATACAAAATATGCTTACAACAATTAACCTTCCACCATTCAACCTGCTTCAGTGTAAGCAAACAAGATGTCTGTAGCTGACTCCTTGTTTCTTTCATTAAAAAACTAGATACTCCAACCAACAAATCAATTTATTTTGCAAAATTAAGATTCCTTAAAATAATTAATGTTAGCATTACAGAAAATTGCAGGAATTCTAATATACATATATGTGCAATTTAAGGAACCGATTCTCTAACACAGAAGACATAGGCAGATAAACTAGGCAGACACACACAGGCTCCGGCTTCTTTCTGCCTGGAGGAACTCCTACCCCACTGCCCAGGCCCTCTGCAAGGAGGTAAGCACTCATATGTACAAACATTTTTTTTTAATTGGGTGCTGTTCAATTCACAAAAGATATGGAAGGGTGACTCAGTAGGACTGAGAATCACTGCTCTAACATCTCTGTGCATAAAATTTTCAATGGGATTGCTGGCATGAGTAAAATCATTCGCATGTAGATAACACTGAATGAAATAAACACTTTGAATGCCATGACAAACCCAGACCACCTCCCCCCATAATTTTTATGCAACAAAATGGCTGCTATTTTGCACAGTAATTTTCTCCCAAAAATTCACAAACCAAGATGCATCATTCCCCCTACAGATGTTTAAAAGATTTTTCATTAGTTCAGCTAACATTTCAAGTTGGTAAGGAGCAAGTAGTCAGAAGGAAATCCAAGACCATCATTCAAAATGGGAATCTAGTATCCAAGACAGTAAAGCAAAGTATATCCCTTGCTTTAATATCAGAGCAACTAACCATAAATGAAAACTCAAGAAGCTATTATTTTAAGTATAAAATGAAAATATTTACAGTTATATTTTGAAGTTGTTATTCCTGTTCTGCGATAGAAACAGAAAGAAAGGGAAACATAGCAAATTGAGTTTTATGCACAGCTGTTTAGTTGGCTGTTTTTTATTATTACGAAAAACCCTGAATAACCTGGGATCCATCTAAAAGAGGGACTGCATACTACCATGTGTCCAATTTTAGCAATTAGGAATGGCTGCAAATAGCAAAGCAGTACAGAATTACTACCGAACCCCTTTGTACTATACATACTTCTAGACAAGACAGAATATTTGTTTCGATTTTAATTTTATACATTTCAAAGCAGATTATTTCATGCTACATGTTTGGGTTGAGCTGTGTAGTTTGAAGTTGAGAAAAATCATTAACTTGAGTTGGGCTGGGTGAAATTACTGGTTTTGCTTGCACTAATGTTTGTATTTAATAGCTGCTTCTGACTGCAAGCTTTTTAAGTGACAAAAGCTAAAAGGTAGAAGAAGCCACAGACATTCATCTTTTTACTGCCAAGTTTAGCAAAATGGCCATAAAATAAGCAACATCATCCCTCATTGGTAGGTTTGGTCCTTTTCTGAGAATTAAAATTAATAAATTATTTTTCTAATAATAAAACTACTGAAACTGGCTTATGACTTCCAACAACGAACAACCACCATGCTGAGGCCCCTTGTCTTCTCTTCACCCTCATGGTGACCCCCCTAAATTGGAGGCTGAGAAAAGCCATTTTAATAAAACCTTATCTTTAACAAGAGTATTTCACTCACGGTAAGAACCAAGCCCCCAGATGAATTCTGAGGCTGCTGTGCTCTACAAAATGAATCAAGCGTTCTTTTAAATATTTAAAGTTTTGCACTTTGATCCGGAATTTGCAAGTCAGAACACTTACCCTTCTATAAGTTGCCTATATTAGCTTAGAATATAGTCATACAATAATTACAGAGAATATGGTGCCAAATATGGAGTGGAATAAGAATGTAATTTTAAAAATTATTTTTATATGTTCTCTCACATATAAGCGTACTGATAGCTTACAAGGGGATGAGGAAGAAATGCATCTCTCTCTCTCTCTCTCCTGTATTCATAGCTCCTGTTCATACTGAATTACAGAAGCAAGGCAAGGCAAAATGGTCTTCAAATTTCACAGATCATGAGCAGTGTCCTCAGCTACATACTGAAGTAATACTCACCAAAATGCAAAAAGGGTCAACATTCACAGCAAATAAATGACAGTTTATCAATGCATTTGCCATTAACCTTTGCTAGAGTTCTTTGAACAAGTATGTTTCCCAGGGTAATTTTAAACATGAAGAGCCATTCCATTTTAACATTAACAAAAAAGATATCATTTTTATATTTACAGTATAATACATATTTACACAATTTGTTAAATACTAGAATTACAGAAGACACAAGTAGGTACAGAATTGTTTTCTGCACTTAAATGCCCCAGACAGTATTTTTTTTCTCCAAAAAGCTAACCAGTCTTTTTAGGCTTCTTTGAAGGCTAGATACAGTCTACGTTCCGAAGGCCACCATCCATAGTCAAAGCACCAAACCTAATTGAAAGAAACAGTTTATTCTTAACTCATTCAAATGTGTTCAATATACAATCAATTAACATTTACCCAAGTATAAAAAGGAAATATTTTCTTTCCAATTTCATTCGAGTGTAATGTAATTGTGCTCCTTCCCTTGCATATAACCTCAAGAAACATTTATTTCTTGAATATAATTCTTGTATGCACAGAGAAATCATGTGAGAAGTAAGTATAATGGTACATTCCTTCTGTATAGAGCTACCATTGATAGTTTTGCTTGATTGCTAATATCCCAGTAAACCAGAGTAGTTTTGGATTTTGTACTTCTCTGGGCAAAATTAGTGAATAACCCTAGGTGTAACAAGTGCCACCAATTAAAGCACTTTAAAAAACTCTTATAAAAAGCAAGACAAACTTTCTTCATCATCCTTCAGTAGATGAGAAGCTACAAGAATAACTCTTACAAATTCAAATAAAAACTGGACAGTCACACTAGCTGAATGGTAAACAACAATTAATTACTATGACTAATTTATCAGTGGTTTTAACTTTATGAGGCATAGTGTCTCAAGATACAGTACACACTTATTTTTTATATTTATAATGAAAAACAAAAATGTTGAGCATGAATTGTACTCATTGTGATTATGTAAAATTTCTTACTACAAAAAAATCAATGCTCCCTATACACAAATTATGTATAGAGAAAAAATAATCAGTTAAAAGATAGACTTTGTACTATTACATGCACTTCTGCTTTGCACTCACTGCCAAAGTAAAAGATAGTTTTGCAAAACAGAACAGTTCACTGTCTTGCTAACCCAGGAAAACCTGAAGAGAATTTAATAGTTAGTGCAAGCATTAACTGGCTTGAGAACTATCAGGAGCAGATTCTATTATGAGTCAGTGTATATAAACATTAGGGAATGACTAATTATGCTTTAATAGATGACAGTGTAGTTAATGTGTTTTGTACACAAATAAACAGGACTCTGGTGGGGATTCAATGCACAAAGTAAGAAGACCACAGCAATGAGTTAGCCCAGTGATTGATTAACCACATTTCACTGTAAAATTATACCAAAGGGATGGCTGAAATGTAAAAATTTAGAGAGAGACTTGTCAGACTCTTCAGGAAGTACAGCTTCAATCTAGCATTACCCACCCTAAGCAACAGTTACTTCCATCAGCTGGCTCCAAATTATTTTACGACTTATGGTATGCAAATCAGAATTTGACTTCCATAGTACTACAACAAATAGCACTTTTGTTTAAAGCATGAAATGCTTCTCAGAACAGCAATTTAGGAATGCGTAATTCCTACTACAGTTTGGAAAGTCTATAGTATATCTTTTGTTCATCTCCTTGCTCACTGGATCCATTAACAATATCAAATTAGCTCCTCCCTTAAAGTGGATATATCTACTTGCCTTTCTAAAATGTGATTATTCTCAGCTAATTCTTTAACAACACCCTCCATCTCTTCTTTCAATTTCTTCATGCTATAAAACAAAAAACAGAAGGAAGCTTTTTTATTATTACAGGGAGTGATTATCCATTGCAGTCACTGCCACTTTTAATATTATGACAGACAATAGTGAAAGCACTTTAATGGAAATAGTTTCTTCAGTACAATAAAATATTCTAATGCTCCCCAAACACTACCATGACTCTTTACAATAAAGTTTTGACAACTTGCCATTGTGTGAAAAAGATGGGAAAACATTATGTTGGCAACTGAGGAAAAAAAACAAGTGAAGAGGAAAATGGAAATGGTGAAGCGTATATTGCTTTTATCTCCCTGTTTCTACAAGCACATCATTTAGCATTACAAGTCTGCTTTTGTAACTGACAAAATTCCTGAGCTTAATTCAGGGGTTTACAGAAGGTGCAGGAATGATACTGATGCAGAAATTCTTACCCAAGAGTCATTTCCACTAATGTGTTTGAACTTGGATAAACTTGATTCATGGTAGGTTTCATTCCAGCAGAAGCAGCAAACATTTTTTGTGGCAGAGTGTCCTGTAACTGTAACCAGAAAGTAAGTTATGCGGCCTGTGTAAGATCACGGATCAACAAGCTGCCACATGCTCCTCAACACTCACAACAAAATCTTTCATTTAAATTTTCACAAATGCTGTGAAAATGGTTGGGCACAGGTGTGCTGCGACTGTGGCTTGTCATGCTGATGATCAGTGGCTCAGTGGTTCTGAGTACTGGAGACAGGAGGATCAATTCCTGTTTGTTGCATTTATCGGTTGGCTATTATCTTGTACTTTGATTGTAAGCTCTTTGAGGGAGGGTCTTTCTCCCTGTTGTATGTTTGTTGAGAATCTAGTAAATGGAGCCCTGATCCATGGGCTGGGACTCTGTGAACTACTCTAACTAGAACACAATCAATTCAATAGTGACACTGTTCCACCCAGACTTCTGCTTGGGACTTTCAGCAGCAGATCCCACACCTTTTCATTTTACATTTTGTTTTAAATAAATCTTTATACTACATGTAAATACATACACTATTATGCCCTGAGCTTTGTTTTGTATCTGTGCATAATATATAATGACGAATAATAAATATAATTTAATCATCTGATATATCTTTAAGGAATAGCTATATACTGCAGAAGAAAGCAGGATATGTCCTTTTGTGCTTCAATATTCCTCAGCAGCCTGGCTGTTAAATGATTCCAGTGGCTGTAAATAGATAAACACCCCAAATGGTCACTGAATCAACATTAAAATTCTTGCCTTTTGGAAGAGATGTGAATTGTTGCCTCCAATTTTATAGGGCTTTTAAAGAGTGGTTTTACTTAGGAGTGACAGTAAAAATGACACCACAGGGTTCCTAGACTGGGACACAGGAACCCTGGTACATTTCCCAGTTTTGCCAGAAACTGTATGACACCTTGAGCATGTCACAATCTTCTTGTGCCTCAAATTTCCCCACTCTTGACCCTGGCTGTAAAATGCACATAACATTTCTCTACCTTGTTGTATTAAGGCAAGATAAATGTGTTAATATTTAAGGTGCTCAGATACTACTGTGATAGAAGCCACAAAGAACAGATAAATGTTTCTCAATGCTCTTATATCAAATCCTCAGATTTAATGCTCAGATTTAAATTTAAAAAAAACTTTGTAAATTTATCCTGGGCTCAGAATCAGACTGGTTTAGAACTAGTCTGTGCATCAGTACCAGCAATAAAACTTCTGCAGATCAAATTATCGTATCGCTGCAGCTCTACTGCTTTCAGTAGCTTTACACAAGTTTAAATGGAACTTAATAAGAAGTGGGGTCAATGCTGTTGAGGATGCACAACAGAGAATAAAATCCTTTGCTCAGTCTAAATACTGGACACAATTTATGAACATTATACCTCATTTATATAGTCCTGGTATTTGGATATCTCTTCGTCAGTGTCATAACACTGGTTGGTAAGAGTCAGTAACTGTTTCCGTAAATGAAGCATTTTTCTGGAAACAAAAATAAATTTTCTTTTAAAAAGGCAACCATAAAACCATGGTGCTGTCAACACTGTTGAACTTTACAAAATCAATCTCTTGCCTCATCCAATCCTCAGCCTTGTCCAGAAATGTATCATACTTGCTGACACATTCATCTTTGAACAGAGATAAGGCTTTTGTGGCATGCAAATACAGCTTCTGCCTGTAATACAGAAATAGTCAAAAGAACATTGTTATACCACTGCCAGTACCTCATTTCACAAACTAACTTTTTAAAGCTGAAATATATAGTGTCAAAATTGAGGGGAGGGGAGTGGCATTTTTTCAATAGTTATTTGTCCATTAATGTAACATGCAAGAATTTAGTATGCTGCATGAACTACAGGTTATACTACAAAAACAATATCACAGAAGATGAAATGTACTATTTGAAGCAATGTCTGACTACCGCAACTAAACTGTTCAGTGATATTCTTTATATTTAAAATATATTTGAATAAAGCAAATGATTGATTAGATTCAAACAGAAGGGGTAGAGTCTATTAGTATTTTTATCAGTATTTAGACCATACCTAGGAGAACCAGTCACAGAAGAGGACTGCATTGTCCAAGGTGGGGTACACATACTCTCATGCCCCAAAGAGCTTACTTTATGAAACAAAAGAACACACAGATACAGGCAGAGTTGGGAGGGAGAAACAGTAGAAAACAATGAGATAATACCAGTCAGCATGATAAGCAATGGTCTCATACACCAGCTGCTTAACCATGTATGTTGGGAGGTGGGAAACACACAGGTACAGGTATATACTACAGAACATGGAATCATGTGATGTGAAATTTTGAAAGACCGAGACCACATGGAAGCTTTCAGCATTTTGCAAACTAAAGTCTTGCATGATTTATAGTTACTACTCAACTAGTAATATATGTATAATCAGCACATCGGTTTCTCATTAAGCCCAAACCTATTATTCATTTGGAAAGCAACTAAAACAAATACTGCTCACTTACTGATTCAGTGATAAAAAGCTACATGGAAAATTAGGGGAGCAGCTAGCCCAGGGTATAATTGTACTGTAAACAGAAAGATGAGAGTTCTCAGGCCAGCAGGATCAAAATCACTGAAGACGCATAAGTGAATACTTTATGCCACCCTTTAGCGATTTTCTCAGGGTACATGAAGTAAAATGGAATATGATCAGGATCCAAAAAGGACTTGGAATGTTCCCAAGGACAGAGTCATAGAAGAAAAAAAAATCTGTATTCAAAGCATGAATAGGAACTCTGTTAGGATCAACTAACCTGCTAGTACAAAGATTTCTTTACTAGATGTACAGGCCTAATCTACTTCAGGTATTTTTCATAAGTTTATTTAAGTTTCTACTAGTGGTACAGCTCTAGGGGGACCTAACACAGATATGTCACCAGCATCCATTTTTTAATCTTGCCATAGGATTTTATATATTTATATAGATTGCTGACAGACACTGGGGGGGAGGGGGGAGGGAGAAGGAAGGGGAGAAGAATTAAACACGCTCTACCAGAACCAGCAGCATGTTAGTTTGACCCAGCGCTGCAACTGGAAACACAGGAAACCCTCGCTATTCGCGGGTTCGGCATTCGAGGTTTCAAATATTCACGAATGCTGAACCCTCATCTTAAATACGCTTAAAGGAACTCCTTGGCAGCTTCGCACTTGCCACTGCCACCATACTCCCACCACCGCCAGCGCAGCTGTTCCCCACCCCAGCCACTGGAGGCACTGTGTTCATGAATGCAGACGGTGTTCATGAACACAGTGCCTTATTCGTGGATTTTGCCATTCACGGGGGATATGAGAACGTATCCCCCACAAATGTCAAGTGTCTCCTGCATAGATCAGGCACTTCAGCAGGGCTTTTTGGCACTTTTATCTAATAGCTGACTCAATCAGTGCCTGATCTATAAAGATGCTGTGCAAGCCAGGTCCAACTAAAGTGATGCCTCTTCTGGCCATGTGCTAGGCTCAGTTCAGGGTTACATGGAATTTAAGGTGAAGCGCCATTTTGTTTTGTTTTTTATATCTGTAAGCAGCCATAACCCCTATTATACATTCATTTCACTTATTAGAAAGCTATGCCACAGCCTCATTCACCTAATAGTTATAATTTCCAATATAAAATGTATTCACATTTGTTCTTCTACCAACATTATTCATTTATCTTGAGTAGCTCTCCTCCCTTCTTAGTGTCTGCCCTACTTAGAGCTGCTTTTGGGCAGTTAAACGACACTGTGGTTAGAAATACTCATGCTCCATACATGTTAGGATTCCTCCATTAATCCCATGAGTAGTGCTGCACTGGTGGCAGTAACAGCAAGTGATTTTAGGGAAAACTCTGTAAACACCACTTAAAGGTAGCAAGTTAGAGGAATGGGGAATTACATTAATGCCTACTTTATGCCCATGGAATTTTCTGAAGAATAAGTTAACACAATGATTTAGTCAACTAACCTTGCTCTTATCAGTAACCAGAAGCTACTTCTGACACAAACATAATAAAGTTCTCATAAGCATTGAATTTCCTTTTTCTCCTGCAAACAGCAGGCACACTTATACAACTTTGGAGTTCCTGTAACAAAGTCCATATCTCCAACCTTGCCTGGAGGTAACATTGTCTACATTCACAGGCATACTAATAACACTACTCTATTCACAAGCAGCAGCAAATTCTAATAATAAATGTATTGTATAAATGTGTTATATGTTGTCTATAATAAATAAGTTATGGTACTTGACGGAAGTTAAAAAAAACAAAACAACAACAAAAAACCCAACAGATGCAGTCCTGTCAAAGTTTACAACACGGATCAAATGGGGACCAGAAGAAAGGGTAAATAGGAAAAATATGCAACCTGAAAGCATGAGTGAATTTCTAAAAGCAATCTAAAACTCACTTACTTGTCAAATTTGTGGATTTGTTCCTCATTATAAGGAAGTCCTAAAAATCAGAGAAGATTATAGATATTATTCTTAATTCTAGTAGTCATCATCCCCAATAAACTATAAAAAATCCACAGCCATCATTAGTGGTATGGATTTCCCTCTCCTATGGAAAGCATACACATGTAGTTACTTTTAGAACAGCAGCTTCAATTTATAAAAAACAAGTTTATAGTTTATTTATGCTCTCAGGTGGTTCCCCTAATTGCTATCCTGCAAAACAAGCTCACTGTCGCTCACCTCTCCCCATTGCTAAAAAGACTATCAAAACACACAGAGAGCTGACTTGTTTTTTATACTCTTAATCATTTCCTGATTTACTTTTAGTATAAACTGAAGGTTACTTACTACGTTCTGCTTTGTCTTTTTTGAACTGATAATAAATATCGGTGATAGAACTCAGCAGTACTTGCAGTTTCTCTGGACTAGAAGAAAAAAGGTTAAATTAAAATTAATTTTACATAGGACTGGAAGGTTTATGATTTACCAAGTCCAGTCCTCTTTATTCACAGGCAATCATTTACTCAAGGAATCTACATCAACAAGGCGGAATACCAGAAACACAAAGAACATCCTACAAACCTGCCATAGTAAAAAAAATCAGGGGAAATGGACACTGCCAATACCCTGCCACTGCAATAATAGGGAGGCTGTTGCTTAACATATGCTCAGAATATCTCAGGAAGAAGGCTACGGTCCATGTTACACAGGAAGGCAAAACACATCCTAGAAGACATTTCCAATTTGAAAATTTGCTTCTTAACCCCAAATTTGACAACCAATATGACCCTGAGGAAAAAGCAAAACCCTTCAGTCAGGAACCTGAGTTTACCAAATATCAGCAGGAGGATCAGTGCACTCCAGACAAAAAGACTTCTGTTGATGGTAGTCTTTTGTAGAGTTTAGATAATAGTTTGTATGGGATAGTTTGAATAGGGATGATGTAGCCTCAGGCAGGGGGTTCGACTACAGGATCTCCAGATGTCTCTTCCAGCCCTACTTCTCTATGATTCTATGAAAAAAATCCAGCCTTCATTGTGGGCAACGTCCCAGTGCTTCAGAGAAAGGTAACAACAACAAAAATTGCTAGAAGTGCAATTTGGGGAGGGGGAATTGCTTGCTGGCCCTTGAAGAAAGCCAGTAAGAGCTCTCAAGTAGGAGATTACCAGAAACCTAACTTATTACCAGAGTTACCTGAAAATCCCACAGATCCGAGACTGCAAATACAGATTACAAATACTACACAGATTACTGAGCAAGAATTTAATGCCCTGATTTCATAACCTGCATAAACTTAAGTTCAGTCTTAACTCTTGCTCATAATTCTGTTTGTGTATGCGTCTCTGTAACATATGTATATTTATTTATTCATAAGGATATTACAAATGTAGCTCAGTATAGGAAATGGAATACATTCAAATAATGAATATAAAGTTGTCACTTACTTTCTGTCTCTTGGATGTGCGCCTTCCTGATTTGCCCAGGTATCAACCAGCAACCCACCAGGAGAGAGTTTGCCTTTGATATCCTGAAAACTGGTCTCTATTGTTCCCTGAGAGCTGGAAAGCTACAAAAGAACACATTCAACTACTACCATTGCCACAAATCAAAAATTACCTCAGAGTAACTGGATCAAATATATTATTACTGAATAAGGTTTTAACCCTTTCACTACATGTTTTAACCCTTAGCTACTTAGCCAAAAGCTGAAACTGCAGATGCTGGTGAAGGCTGGCCTCCATGGGCAGATCCAAGATTTTGAAGAGTAAAAAAGGAAAACAAACAGTCTGCAGGGCTATGAAATAGAAGAGAGATCAGAAGTAACTAGCAGACAGCCGAGCTGCTGTAGGAAAAAAAAGTTAGCTTGATTAGTGGAACATCCAGATCATTAACTGAACATCCAGACCAGTCACTATGGAGTGTAAAGTAATTAGCAGGAATCAGGTAATGAGCAGTAAAGTCATTTGACTCCATTAGCACTGCCTGAATAGAAATGCCAATGCTATTGCCTGGCAGCTGGTTTTAAACTCTGGGTGGAGAAGAATTCAAAGCAGAATTGCAACAGCCCACCATCCTCTGGTTCTGTCCCTGCAGGACTCTGCCCCTCTCTCCATGCAGCTGCTGGAAGGAAGAGAGGAAAAGTGGCAGCAGAAAAACCTTGTATGGTGTTTAAACAAAGGAATCTATCTTGTGCCAAACATTTTATTTTTTTAATTCTTTTTCTGTAATCTGTTATTAAAATCTGCTTAAGTATCAAAATAACTAGGCAAATGAGCATGACAAAGACAATGAATGACTAATCTCAGACAAAACAGAGTTAGTATGTCAACCTGACTAAGAAATTTCCTGCATGGCCTGGCACAGGCTATTATCTCTGTGGCCATACTGAACTACAAGGAGGCATTACAGGCACAAGGAGAGCTGAAAGACCTATAGAACAGTGGATTCACAACACCTGGGCTGTGTGGGTGCAGCAAGGATGGTGCTGGTCAACTCCCTGTCTTCTTCCATCACCAAATGAAGGAGCCAGGTTGCTGAGCATACACACACTGGCTCAAGCAGAAAAAGCAGCAGAGACACTTACTATGGTACTGTGGATATGATTAATTCTGTTGAAAGGCAGAAATAATTAACCTAGATGCAGCAACATGGCAATCAGGTTTTGCTGCATCATTTCCTGGAACAGGCTGCCACCAAGAAATTCAAGTGTGGCGTTAGGGTTGGGGTCTGATGATCAGGAGGGAGGGAGGCTGTGGAGCTGTGCATGGGGTGAAGGACAGGGAGGGGCAAAGTGACTGTGAGCACCAGGTGTGGGTGGATCAAAAAGGTTGAGAATCATTGCTGCAGGGCACTAGGTATGGTCATGTGCCATACCTGTTCCTCCCATGAGCTGCCCAAACGATTTTATTGTTTATGTTATTTATATATATTTATTATTTATACTCTGCAAAAAATCTGCTTTGTGCCTGATCATTATAAGCTATGCTAACATTTTTCATTCTTTCTTAGATTCATGTAACCTACAGGAAAGTTATACATTAGCCACCTTCCATTTCTTATAATACTGTCCTGGGAAAAAACATTAAGTTCTTCACTGGTTGATGTGCATTTCTGTTTACCTTTTCTTAAATTTAAAACATTGGGTAGATTGCAAAGGACATTGGTATTTAAAGTGGTTCATACATACGTCAAGTTTGAAATTGTTCAAAGTGAAAGACAACATAAATATCAGATATATTTAACTGGATTAAAATATTGTAAAAAGTATTTGCTTAAAAGTTTCAGATAACAGGAAGGCCACTTAAGGGCAGCACTGGCCTGTACCAATTGAGAGTATTGTACTCTATTTACCTTCATGAAATAACCACATTTCAATATAGGTATTTAAGAACCTCTGGGAGAGCATGAAAACTTCTAAAAAACTCTAGAGGTTGCCTTAAGTAGAAATCACGTGGCTGCACTTTCAGCCTTTTGTACAGTACTAGTTTTGAGAAGGGCTTTGACTTTAGACACTTACCCGCAACAGTTTATTGTGTATCTCAGAAATCTCATCCATTTCTGTTGCTTCCAAATTGATTTCAAGTAGATTCTCATACCTGACCAGAAAAAAGTTAAACAAAACATAACATGATTACTGTGTGTAGGTCGATATATAACAAAACAAGTTAAATAATGCAGTTTGGGGATCATTTTACATGTAGGACTCTGAAGGAGAAGTTAATAAAAGCAATATACCCATTCTTATTGAAAAGGGGCAGGTTAGCAGGGGGTGAAACATTAGATTATGTTTAACTCTGAGAAACAATATGAACATTTTCCTAAGCAACAAGCCAAACATTTTAGTTTAGGAACCGGCTCTTCACCTGCTTGCTCTCCAGATTTTGACTCAAATGTAAAAAACAGCAACTTGCAATCCTAACATTTCTGCTCTTCACTAAGTGACTTCTGCTGACAACTGAAAACTATCTGCTTTAAATATATCAGTCTATTTTTTAAATTTGCCAAGCAAAAAATCCTTAAAAAAAAAAAAAAAAAGTAGTTATAGACACATCAAGAACCAGTTCTGCAATGGATGGAGGTGTTTTCCTTTTGATATATATTAAAATAATTGAGTCACAATCAAATATTATAAATGGGTCTGGTAGCACTACTTATTATTAAGACTATCTAGTTCCAGCACTATGACTTCACTTAGGACTTCGTCACAATTTAACCATTTGGATTAGATTTTCTTTTTTTTTTAAATTCCAATAAAAACAGTACAGCAATTTCCAAAAATAATGCTATGTACTCATGCATGCCTTATCCACCTTTCGTTTGAGAAGTACTAGTGTTCTCACACTTTGCAGTGAGGACTGGAAATTAGACAGAGGGGCTGCATCCACATATGTGTGGACATTTGGTTCCCTGGGGACAACTAGCGATGGCACACCTTGTGCTGCCACTAGTTGTCCCTGGGGAACACCTATGCCACGCATGCTCTAGTGTGCAGCAAGTTACCCCGGGTGGGGTAGGGGAGGCTGGGGCCAGAGCTGCGTTGGTCCTAGAAGCCTTACCTGGGGTCCTCCTGAAGTTGCAACCATGGCAATCCTGCCATGTAAAGCCTGGCTGGCAACAGAATATGGCTCTGGCTGGTCAGGCTCCAGCTTTGGGTGGCATATGCTGCTGCCACATGCGCCACTCCACTTTTTTTCCCCCATGCATTTTTTTGGCCTCTGGTGGATATCCAGGGGTCAAAAAAACCCTCTGCACTGCTCCCTTGCAGTACAGAGAACAACTGAACATACAGTATGAGGTGCTACAGATGGGTCTGTGGCACCACACAGCACACAGCCATGCTTGTCTGGACATAGCCAGGGGGTCTTTTGCCAGGCCTCTGAAAATTCTCTCAGCTGTGGTTAAGTTGGAAACAATTAAATTTGTATGCAGTTTTTCAGGTTACTTAAATGGCTAAATTCTCTGATGGCTCTGTCCACACTAAGTCCAAAGCTGGACAGGATTCTTCCTGAGCTGCTGGGGCCACACATTTGTATTGGAGATAGGGAGCCTGTCTCTCCTGTGCTTTCAACCAGTCTAAGTAGCCCAAATGAAGCCAGGCTACATGGATGACAAAGCTGTCAGAATCAAATAGAAGGGACAAGGTATGGACTTCTGGAGAGGATAGCGTGGGAGTGGAAAAAGATAATCTGGGGAGACTGACTGTCTGGAAAAAGAAATGGGGGAACTACTGGGGCAGGGAAGATGGATCCAACGAGAAGCCCCAGGAGTAGAAACCAGACTACGACAGGGACTGGTTAGAGAGGACAGGGCAGAAAGCTGGTCAAAACTTGGGAGGAAAAGGACAGAAGAAGAATCTGTGGTCACTAAAGCCCTTCTAGAGTAGCCTTGAATGAAACCGGAGATCCATTCTTCTGCTATCAGCAGACAGCTGTGAAACGTATAAAGTGCCTCATCCCAGCTACATCCACCCTAGAGGATGACCAGGGCTATCCCTAGTTGGGGGTGAATTGGGTTGACTGCCCTGGGCCCTGTGGAGTCAGGCACAGCATCTGCGGCGACTCCACGCTGCCACCGGCTTCACATCTGGCTGCTCCCCCCGCCCCATCTGGCACCTCTGGCCGCTCGGTACCCTCCTCTTCTCCCTCCACCAATTGCTGCCAAATCCGCCACTGGCTTCATCGCGTCTGGAGGCGGGGCTGATTCACCCTGAGCTCCACACCCTACTCAGTTGCCTCTGAGGATGACAACCTACTTTTGGTATCAGTTACTCTACAAAATGGCAGAATCTATGTAACAACACGTAAAGTCACCAATCCTGCTAACATGTAGAGATACCTGTAAGATTCCACACATTGCAGGGTTTTTTCTTTTACAAGAAACCTGGAAAATCTCACAAACACAACATTACATTAAAACAAGCATTATAAAGATTGTAAAGTCAAGCAACTGATTGGTTAGGAAATGACAAAATTAAGAATGGTTGTGTTATCTTCCTTGGCCCCTCTTATGCTTTGTCACACAGTCTTTCATAGCATGATAACATATTATTTTTCTCTAGGACTCCTGCCTCATTCAGTGCTCAGGATAAAACTACTTTGGAGATGAACCAGAGCTGTATAGAAAAGGAGACTGTTTGCTGGATACTTGCCTCATTTGTCACAAAAGCTAGAAGATATGTAGTAAATGAGGTAAGAATTAGAACAGGGATGGTCTGAGGAGTTTAGTGCTTTTTGTCTCTGCAAAAAGACGAGTCCTGTAAATCAGAACGTTCACAACCATGTTTCTCATTTTTCTTGTACCTCACCAGAGAGCCTGGGGTCTGATTTGCAGAAATTATAAACACAACTGCAATGAAGTGAGTAGTAGTTGCACTCTGAACCTGTACATTCTATATAATACTAAATACTGTGAAATATCAGGTCCTTGGTATCTCAAATGCTTTGCTCTTAGTCTCTCTGGGGAGAATACAAAATAAGAATAATATCCTTTTATCTCAAAGAGGTGGTGCTAATTAACATTTGTGAAGCACTCAGATTCTCTAGTGATAAGTGTCATGCAAGTCCAATATGAAAATAATTTGGTTTTCAGAGCAAGATCAGAATACATAGCCTAGGGGCCACCCACTGAACAAAAAGAAGAAAAATACTGAAGAGCTGATCATTAAGTTTATGCTGCATTAGCCAAGGGTCCTGTGGGAAACTATAAGAAGCAGATTCAAAAGGGGATGGCAGATTATGATTCTACAAACAACCGTATTCTGCTATTTTCTCATGATTTACACACTTGACTTTGCAATCTTAATGATGTTGTTCTAATGCAGTTTTTGTTTGTAATATTTCTAGAAATATTATATTCAGTCCTATGTGAGAGGCAAGGATTTCTGTGCGTAATATCTTACCAAGTGCAGGGATGGAATAGACTGAAGTTAGACCTGAAGAAGAATGTACTAAATTTGAAAGCTTGTCTAAGTCTATCCAAACCGTGCCATGCAGCTGGTCTAATAAAATATATCATCCACAAATATCCTTGCTTCTCACATATTTCCTGGCTACAATAAGACTCCAACACTACCAAAATCAATCATCTATTTTAATTTTAAAACCTTCTCTTTGCAAAAGGGAGCCCAGATTTTTAACAATTTGTTTTACTGTTCTTTATTCTTCCTTGAAACTGCTCTGCCTTTACGGCTCTTTATTCTTCCTTAAAATATAGGACAAGCTTAGTGGCTAATGCATTATTGCGAGTGACCAACTGCTTTGTCCTGCTTTTACTGTAACTTCTTAAGCAAATGGTACATCTTGACTGACAGAGAAGAGACAGCAAACTACAAAACAGTGGTCTCTTCCACTAGCTTAAGTAGCAACATTCACTGGCAGGTCCAAGCCACTGCTGACTAAATTTGATGCTGAGGCTAAGTCACAACCAACTCTAATTAAAGCATCATTAATCTGCTGCGGGAAAAAATGGTAAATATAGTTATCTTTAAATACAACATCCATTGAAGAAAATAACAACAGCAGGCAGTTTCAACCACAGTGTAATATAAAACATCTACTCACATTTTTCCAGCCCTTTCAACATTTCTGTTGCAGAAATCCAATTTAATCTCAACCTCTGTCTTCTTGTGCAACATCGTATTGTAATCTTCCTTGATTATTTCACTAGAAAGTATAGCATTCGTCTATCAAAAAAGGCTTTCACTTCTTTCATTGCATAACTTTGCCTACACTAATAATAGCGGCTAGTGGAGAGCAACCTCTCTTAAGATTTCACATTCTGTCATAAAATGACAGTCCAAACTTTGGGAAGATATTACTAATGCAAGGGCTAGATATATACAGGACTTAAAGATGTACACAAGTCAGGAACCACAATAAATAATTTTTAAAGAAACTGGCTTACAGAGTGAAGTCCAGATCCCAGAGAGTCAGGTGTCTGGGTGTCACACATATGACCCAGAGGCAAGATCCAGCCCACAGACTTGTATCATCTGGCCCCTGGAGCTGCCCTGTGGGTCTCAAAGTGAACTGCAGACAGCATACAGATGGGCCAGATGGCTTGGCCTGTTGCACATTCCAATTTGCATCCTGGTGCAGCTGCCACGAGCAGCACAGCCTTGGAACAGAAGTGGCCACTCTGGGGCGCCGGGGTCCAGGGTCAACAGCAGCTGGAGCAGGACCATGCCATATACAGCACCCACTCCAGGTCCAGAATACAGGGCCAGACTGTGGGTCCAGTCTAGCCTACAGACCTGCCCCATGTCATGCATCTGGCCACAGTACCCTTACCCACAAGGCCAGATGAGTTGGACATTGCTGCCTTATGAAGTGCATGAAGAGAATTAGGGGCCTCTGAATGGTAATCCAAGGAAACAATGCTGAGAAAGCAGCCACCTAGAGCTAGCCAATAGGAAATGTTAAGCGCAGGAGTTATAATCCTGTCCTTCTCCAGCACCTAAGTCAGGGTTGCAGGCAGGCGCTTCCAACCACTTGGGATTCAGGGCCCAAAATTCTCTAATGAGGGCAGATGTCCATAGAGGTGCATCGATACATTGGTCCCCTATCAGATCAGCACTGATATAAGGAAAATTGACAGTACTGGCAATCAACTTTTTTTGGCTGATGTGGCCAATAATGTCACTGATAAATGCCACGTGCATGTGCGCAACTGCAGCACAGCATGCAGGCAGCCAGGAGCACAGCCCTGCAGTGTGGAGAGCAGTATTGGGCTGGTAAATCTGTTGGGTTGGAAGGTGTGGGGGGAAACCAATCAAAGTCTCCTCAGTGAGGGAGGGTGTGGGGCTGGAACAGGAACTGCACAGCCGGGGCGCAGGACAGAGCTGCAAATGGCTCATCTGGGTGGCACAGGAGCTCCCACAGCTATGCATACCCTGGGAAG
>NW_017729022.1:22189411-22193389 GCF_001723915.1 Gavialis gangeticus | reverse complement strand
TGGTCCCCTATCAGATCAGCACTGATATAAGGAAAATTGACAGTATTGGCAATCAACTTTTTTTGGCTGATGTGGCCAATAATGTCACTGATAAATGCCACGTGCATGTGCGCAACTGCAGCACAGCATGCAGGCAGCCAGGAGCACAGCCCTGCAGTGTGGAGAGCAGTATTGGGCTGGTAAATCTGTTGGGTTGGAAGGTGTGGGGGGAAACCAATCAAAGTCTCCTCAGTGAGGGAGGGTGTGGGGCTGGAACAGGAACTGCACAGCCGGGGCGCAGGACAGAGCTGCAAATGGCTCATCTGGGTGGCACAGGAGCTCCCACAGCTATGCATACCCTGGGAAGGCATGGGGGGGGGGAGTGTTCCTGGATCTGAGCATGGGGCAAGGGCGGGCTGCCACTGTGGGCTGGGACTGGGGCTGTGCTGAGCTCTTCCCGTTGTGGGGGGCTGGGCTGAGCTGGTCTTGGGTGGGCAGTGGCAGCACTGATATGGCGAATTCTGGGGCGGCTGCAGCCCCCTCCAGTAGCCCCTACTACCAGCAATGCCACCGCCTGTTCTGAGTGCAGCCCAGCCCAACCCCCCTGCCAGGAAGAGCCCAGCACTGCCCTGGCCCCAGCCCGCAGCAGCAGCCTGCCCTGCGCATGGATCCGGGGCACACGCCCCCCAGGGTGTGCATAGTGCTGGGAGTCACACCTCCCCTCCTCTCCCCATGTGCCCTAGACAAGCTGCTCGCAGCTCCGTCCCATGCCCTGCCCTGCCCGTGCAGCACCTGCCCCTGCCCCACTCCCTCCCTCACTGTGGGGCCCTCTATCTGCCTCCCCATGCCCCTTCCATCTCCCCACAACAGACTTACCAGCTGGATGCTGGTCTTCACACTGCAGGGCTGCATATTGGCAATCAGATTGGTATCAGCTGACAGGCTCGTTAAAAATTGGCCACTGGTATAGGTCCAAAAAATCTATCGGTGCACCCCTACATGTGTATATCTATTCTTTTAAAGTACTGAACAAGACTTATCATTTTCTTATAAACCGAAGTCAGACGGAAGGAGGGTGGTATCCAGCCTCTAACCTGCCCTACTGGTTAGAGTACTTTCTAAGCAAGTGGAAGATACAGGTTCAATTCCATCCTCAGATGGAAGGGGTTAAACTCGCATCTCCCTGCTTCCCAGGGGAGTGCCCTAATCATTGTGTTACAAGCTCAACTCTCCACCCCTCCTGCAGGAGTTGTTTTACTGTGCAGAAAGGAACACAGGATTTAGGGGGGCAAAAAATGAGTAAGCAAAAGGGAGAATGACCCCATAGCTTAATACACAGGCAAGCAAGAGGGTCAATACTGAGTCCTAGTCCCTGAGCCCAAGAGTGTTTCTGTAATTAACACTTAATGTTCATTGCACAAAAACACAGAAATTATGAAAGGAAGAGAGACTGGAACTCAAGATTCCCCTTCCCAGCTAAGTGCCTAAACCAGGGGTTGATAACCGGGGGTACACATTCCTCTGGGGGTACTTGGGATGGCCCCAGGGGGGTACGTGTGGTGGTGCGGGGAAGTGTTGCGCAAAAGCAGTGTGGAGTGGTGACTGGTGGCAGCAGCTGCTGCATTTGAGCTCCCTGCCCCCTCGCCATTCATCAGTCCACATGAGCGCCACCACTTTCCCGCATGCCAACAGCTTTGTATCTGGCCAGCCCTGCCATTAGCACCCTCCCCCCTCCCCTGTCTGAAAGGGGGTACACTCCTTAAAAAAGGTTGAAACCCTGGCCTAAACTATCCGCCAACCATGCTCCTTCCTGGATTCTCCCCTGTCACCAGTGAATCTTGTATTCCTTGCTGCACAGGATAGGCCCAAGTTCACTCGATACTCCCCTGCATGAAGGGTGATCTGGCAGCTATGGGCAACCCAATCAAGTCTGGCAAAGAAACCATGCCTGGCAACATTAAGTCAAACAGTCACTTACATTAGCCACCTTATTCCTTTTCGCATCAATTCCTGGTAAAGCAACAAAGCACTG
The DNA here is from genome assembly GCF_001723915.1 of Gavialis gangeticus. Classification (NCBI taxonomy): domain Eukaryota; kingdom Metazoa; phylum Chordata; order Crocodylia; family Gavialidae; genus Gavialis; species Gavialis gangeticus. Next base: position 22,191,378 of record NW_017729022.1, on the reverse strand, counting down.
GCAATTCTAGAGGCATAGCATACAACACCTGTTATTGCCTGTTTGAAAAATAAAAATATACGTACTAATTCAGCATTCACAACTTTACAATTTAAGTCAGTGAATCATAACAAAATAACAATAATTAACAGTTGAAAAAATTATAACATGAAGCTGGTAGCACAAAATTTGCCAGTAAATTGGTGGAGAAATAACAATTTAATCATTATATTAGTTAAAGTGATAATGGCTTTTCCAATCGCTTTGTTAGGGACAAGAAAAAGTCTATCATAACCAAGAATGACACCAGTTTCCTTGGGGTTCAGATTTAATTTTCTGGAAACTTACAGGCTAATTTATTTAGCAGTTTAGCAATCCAGAAAATGATAAAATACTACATTTTCAAAATTGTAGGCCTAGACTCCTATGTTTTTCCTACCATCCAGTCCTGCATACAGGCTGTTGGGTTTTTTTTAATTCCACGAAGAGGCTAATTTAAAACATGTTTAACAGAAAAAGTTAATGTTAGCAATCATAACTTTCTAGTTTTATTATGGATAATACATTGATACAATTTCAAATGTCTGCACTAAAATATTAAGAGATTTTTAGGGGAAATTACTTGCCTGCTCCCCCTCCTGAATACTTTGAGAGATACAAAGAGACAGCTTTCTGTGTGCAAATTAAGTAGACACCCTATAAAGCAATTCTCTGTGAAGTCAATAGGAGATACCTACATGCAACAGGCACAGAACAAGGACCAAAAGTGGAGTTGCCACTACCCTTCTCTTATGAAGTTTCTGTCTAAGGTGGAGAGTCTCAGAAACTCTACAGGAGAGAAATACACTCTCCACAGAAAAGGGAACTCTTATGTCTGTCTTAAGTTGATTATCATCACAGGAAAGGACACTATCTACAATACTTTTCAGCTAACCTTGTGTGCATATTCCTTGCAGCCATACATAAACACTTAAGCACTGAATTATGCACTTATATATTTCTGGAGGAATTTTATTTTTATGCTGAATATTTATTCTATAAACAAAGATCAGAACTTTTCAGATTAACAACTTCAATTAAAATTATACAGCTTGTAGGGAATTCTTAAAATTCAGTTTGTGTAAGAGCTACATAATTTAATGAAATAAAAATAACTGGAAGTTAAGGTGATTTCATTTGGCATACCAGACTATTGAAAGACCATCACCTCAATGGATCTCTCTCAAACATTCAATTATTACCAGCTATATATATAACTGGTATGGTATGCCACATGAAATAACCTTAACTTCCAGTTATTTTTATTATATTCTAAAATATATATAAAATAAATTGCAGTATAAATTTATTAAAACCAGAGGTGGTTTGTAGGGACACATTTTTCCCCAACATAAATGAACACAAATTGCGTAATTCCATTATAGATATCTATTTATAAAATCTTCGCTTTTTTTTTTTTTTTTTTTTTTAAAGACAAAAGGCCTATTGATTTCAATGGGAATTTTGTTTGAACAATGAATTCTAGATTTGGTCCTTAATTTATAAAGCACTGTAATTTTTCTCTAAGAAAAAGTCAAAATAAAGAACACTAGTAATAATGATACACAGCACTTATAAACTGGTAATGCATTTCTCCTTCAAAGCATATAATTATGGCCACAGGGGACATGACTAGGAACAACGGCCTCCAGGTTCAGCAGAGAAAACTTAGGTTGGAGATTAGGAGGAACTTTCTGACTAAGAGGGTGATCAAGCCTTGGAACAGGCCACTTAGACAAATCGTGGAATCTCCATCCTTGCAAATTTGAAGAGCAGGTTGGACAGACACTTGGCTGGGATGATTTAGTCAGGGATGATTCTGCCTTGAGCAGATTGCTGGACTACATTGGGTCCCTTCCAGAACTACTTTCCTATGATAGAAAAATATCTTGTTTTAATTGAATACAGTACCAAATGACAGAAGAAAAAAATATTTTTCTGTCAACTAA
>NW_017729022.1:22163077-22184411 GCF_001723915.1 Gavialis gangeticus | reverse complement strand
TAATTGAATACAGTACCAAATGACAGAAGAAAAAAATATTTTTGTCAACTAATGCCATCACTAACACTTATAAAAGGAATGCCCATTGCAAAAACCAAGCCTACTGATATTATTTATATTGTCATTAGATATCTTTAGTTGATTTGAGATAGTAATTTAATTCCAGTTCTAATTACATACTCACTTTAGCCATACTGGCATCACCATCTAAGTCATACCGTGGAGGTACTTTAGGAAGTAAAACTGTAATGCATAAGCAGTGAAAATGTATTAATTCCATAACATGTATTAAGTCTTTAATTCAACAGTAAATACAAAATATACAGTGTTCAAGAAACCTTTCTTTTGTGAGTTTAGTAAAACTGAACCGTCTCAGAGAAGGAAGCAGGAAATACAAATTACCTTTCCCAATCTCTACCATCTAAAATTTAAATAAAAATTAATTATGATAGCAAATAACAAGGACTAAGCATTGGAAAAATACTTGAATTACCAAATATTCTTTAAAAACTAGAAAAAAGATACAGGATTTCAAGCATCATTTTGAAAATCCTTTTCATTTTTTTTATATGATGTACTTTAAAGAAGAATTTTAGAATTCCATGTATAGCAAAAAATCCTCACTATAAAACTGCTTGGTAACAGGACATTTTTTGGTGGAGCATGAGATTTCTAAGTCCATTTTTAGGTATTTCAATAAATGGCCTCATTTGTCAAAATGCTCAGTAGCCAGCAACATGTAGTGATATCAAGAGAATGCTTTGGATGCCCAGCAGTTTTGAAAAACTCAGGCCTCTTAGTATGCACATGCTGAAATGTGAATTTAGGAACATAAATTTAGGCTCCTATTTTTGAAATTCTAAAATTCACGTTTTCCATTCAGATGTCAAAAATAATAAGTAATTAAAACTATTTTAAAAGAAAAAACTAAACATAGTTTTCAGGTAATTACATAACAGAAAGAAAAGATTTCAATCTACCTGCTTCATAGATTAATCCTACGATATTCACAGACTCCCTGCTTACAACAAATATGGGATTTTCTTCAGTGGTTCTGGGGAAGTGCTGTGCCAATCTGCCAGGATCTAATACTAAACGGCGACCTTCAAAGATCAGTTCTTGATTCTGAGAAATGATTTTTGTCTGTTTGTAGACCAATTCATGAAATATAGCAGCTCTGTAAGAAACACACTTATGGAATAAATTATATTCACTAAAATGCAATGGGTTAAACCCAATTTTATGTAAAAAAAATTAAAATAAATGAATAAATAAATAGTGCTAAGCAACCACAGGTCAATTTTAATTTACTATAGGTTAGGAGCATGCACATAGGCAGTTACTATGGATCAGATGACACATGGGAAATCCCCACATCTCTTCTACCTCAAAATAATCTGTTGGTATGTCCATACTCTGAGAGCACTTTACTGCCAGGCCTCTCTCTTTTAAAATCAAGACATACCACAAATGCCTCTAATGAGAGCCACAGTGGCAGGCACAAGAAGAGAGGTGGTCTCTCAAGTAGTAATGTGACAATTTATTTAGAGATTTTTTTTTTTCCCAGGAAAAAGATCATCATGAGACCCAGAAGCTGAGATACATACTTTGTATTGTACACGCACAAATATTATTTGCTCTCCAATCCCTTAAATTCATAGTATACCAAGAGATTCATTTAAGAAACAGATGGAGATACAGTCAGAGAAGAGCTAATCTGACCATTTTGTATTCACTTACATGAAAACATGCAATGAAATAAAATAAATCATTTTCAGAAATTTTACACAATTTTAAAAAGTTAGATTATAAGTTTTTCACAAGAGGACTGACTTCACTTTAGCTCTTTGATGGCACCAATATTTTGTGGGTACTTAAAATGGTAGCCTATATTCAAATAGCACTGGAAAGTAAATTAAAAGAGAGAGAAAAACTTTCGAAGTGTAAATGGTGAAGCATTACAAAGAGTTCTTTTGGAAGCATATCACTTGGACTTCTTTACCAAATGAATCACAGATAATAATAAAAGAACAAAATGGGAAGGTCCAAGAACAAAAATCACCATGTAAATGTATAAACATCACATATGCAGGCACAGAAATATTACTTAACTTACGAGGGCTTTATAAGGTTTGTAGCATAAAACAGCATTTTCACACATTTCTCTTCTGGTTGCACAAATGTCATGGAAATTACTAAACTTGTTATACTGGTTATCTGAGCTCCCAGTATTCTATGCTTGGAGGAGACTGAAGTGGAAATAATGAAGAGAAGACTACTTACGTATTGTAGCTATGAATATAGATTTTGTGTAAGGACATTTGCTGTAGTGAGAAGATATGAATTATTATTCGGTGGAGTATGTCACTTGTCTCTGCAAAAAACTGGTCAAATCCCCAGCATTTCTCTTGATCTGCTTCAAGAATATTTGCAAGAACAGGTGTGAGCAGTACTTGTAGGCCCCTGCAGTTACATTTAAAAAAAAAAAACACAGCATCATTTAGAACATTTCACCTCCTGACACTACATTAGGTTTTTTTCTGGACATGCCATAAGTATGCCACTTTTGGGGACTCTGAGAAATTCTACCCAATTCTTCTCCTTTACTGTTTGACACCTTCCTTCAACAATACTGTATACTCTTTTTCTGACTACAAACTCTTCATGCTAAATCCACTTTTCTCAGATCTGAGTACCAAATATTTTGCCTTTGGTATCTGGAATAACAGTAACAGGCAGCTCAGGAAGTTTATAGTGCTTGCTACTCTGGCCAGAGGAAACCTAATCTTGTATTTGTCCTTAGGACCACAGGACTAGAAAGTGCATCTTGAGTCACTGAGCTGTCACCATCTTGCACAGACACATACAAGCATAAGTATGTATAATATATGCTAAGTACGTACACAGATCAAAGCAGAATCTAGTAGACAGTCACCATAACTGAAATTTTCAAGGGCTGGAAGGGTTTAGAAATACAAGACCATTTAGTAAATAGATGCTGTGCTAAAGTAATTCAGGCCCTTTAACAATTTTCAGCCTGAGTTATATGTACACACACTACTATTTTTAATGTAATATGTCCTTAACATATAGGCTTTGACCTGATACTCCGACTGAGATTAATGTTTTTTAAAATGTGTTCATCTTTAACAGAGTAGATTTAAAAAATCTAATTTAATTCATGAGAAACAAACTAGTTCTCTCCTCCTAGATGTACTCCATTTTCTTCAAGATTTTGAGAGAATTACAACCCCAACTCTGTAAAACACTTGGTGATCAAAGCCTCAACTGCCCCAAAGGCTAAAAATAAAATTGTGTTAGTATTGAAATCCAGATCCCAACCTATATTTAAATGCAATATGGACATTAACTTAAAAAAAAAAAAAAAACATACTTGAAAATTGTTTTCATTTATCAACCTAACAACTAAAAAATGTTACTACAAGGGAAAGCTTGCATGAAAAAATATTCCTCCTTTTCTCCCCATTTGTTTTCTTTACCCATTCCACAGATGCTGTGAATTCATTATAATCAAAGACAATACTCTGCTTAATGCATTTTTCCATGCAAATATACAATGCATAAAAATACATTTGCGAATCCCACTAAAAGTGACAAAATGGACACATTAATAGCTAATAGTTTCTATATGTTTCCCTGATTTTGAACTAGCTGTATTTTCCCCCTTCTATTTATGTACATTTTAAAATTGATATCAAGGAAAAGCTTATTTGTTTAGGTACGGCAGTAAATTAAAAGTTTAGTACAAAATTTAGAGAAAATTATGTGAACTCTACAATTCAATCTTTTTAAATAAGGAAAATGGAATTAGATAAGACCACCAGAGATGTTAACTCCATGAATTAAAGGGAATGTACAAATTAGACTTTTGTTTACAATGAATCTCTAGAACAACATCTTTTCCAATTACTCCAAGACAGAGAACTAACTTCAGATAGGAAATTAGGCTTTCACTTAGCAAGGTACATGTGCATAACTTTAAACATGTGAGTAATCATGATGACTTAAATGAAACAAGTAAATAAGCCAAAAAAGTTTTTATCCCATTTACTACACTGAAGTCAATGCAAACACTTGCATTCTTCAATTTGTGTGTGCACTTATGTACCCTGTTGATATGGGACATTAATTTGTAAATTTGTAATTTGAAAGCAGATTGTTCTGACCTAACTCTTACCAGTTTCTCCTTTAACTTTTGGCTGTAATGTGTATGCCTACACCAGTTTCATGACTCCTGCAGTTGGGGAATATGAAAGGGGAGAGTGAGTGTGCATGCATACGTTATAATTTTTTGCCATGTACTGGTGTTCTTAAATATATATTGCATTATTACATGTGTACCAATAAGTAGAAAAGTTTTAATAACATTCTAGGGGGAACCAGCACTAAAAATACTACATGAAAGGTAATGGTGGTAATGATATCTGTTTCCTGGAGTAATTTATTTATCTTTAAACTAACTTTTCCCCCCATTTAAATCCTGCATATTGTTTCTAGCTCTTTGGCTCTCTGCTTTATTATTCAAGCAGAAAGATGTAAATCAAGTCAGAGCTTTAGATGAACAACAGTATGTTCAAGCTAAATGGCAGCCTCCTCTCTGGTGAGGAAGCTAATACCTCTCTCCCTCTATACAGGCAAGCTCTTGGGTATACTACTCCTTTCCAGCATGCTCAAGTGCTCCTTTGTACATGAACTGCCACTGAAACATTTGGATGGATGTAAGCAATTTATATCCTATGAGCTGATAAAAGAGCATTTTATAGCCTTGCTATAAAAATTCAAAGAAGAACTGTAAGAGCCAGAGTTCCTGTGTTCCACAGATCCTATTTTGAGAAGATCAAGGGAACACTCCTCCTGGTAGCAGTGAAACATTTGGTTAGAAATTAAGCTCGAAAACTTACTTAGAAAGGCTACAGGAAATAGGCATCTCCCAACTCCACTCAATTGGTCCATTTTCTGCTTTCTGCACTCCGGAAACAGCACCAGAAGGCTTCCCAGTGATAATTTTATACCTATGGTATAAAAATAATACACAATCCTTTATTACTCCTCTCCAAACAAGTAAGCTAAGCCTCTAATGGGTTGTTGTAATATAAACAAAAACTGTAGAACTCATGTAAGACTTAGGTCACTAACTCGGTGGCAGTGCAACAGTCAGTGCCTCAGGGTGTTTATAGACATGGCAGGGACACTTTAATTAGCGCAGCTCTGAGAGCTGTGCTATTTAAAAGGCACTCAGAATATCATGTGCATCAGAGTCCCTGCACTGAAAAATGGTGGCGGGACACTTTGAACTAAAGTTCATCGAACGACCTTTAGTTTAAAGTGTCCCGCAGCCATTTTTCAGTGCAGGGATGCTGATCCACATGACACTGAAGTCTGCTGGAAGGCAGTAATTACCACACTGCAGCAGATTCAATTAATTACAGCGCATCAGAGCAGCCTCCCTGCACATGTATAGGAGCCCACAGTTCCAGGCTGGCAGAGAAGGAATGGTGTTGAAACAATACTTTCAGCACTGAATGAAATGAAACACATCATATTCTTCTACTAGAAGAGCTCCTGTTGGTAACTTAGGACTGAGAAGTATTTGGGGAATTCAGGACCTTGATATAAAAAAGTAAAGCTATCTTAAGGAAGCAGTGTCATTTTAAGTCAGCACATTACAGGCATTTATTGTACTGGCCTTGCAGGGTTCCAAAGGAAGAGGTAATATTATACTAATAAAAAACTGCTGCTTTGGATAAAAATAATACCTCTTGCTTCTAAGAGGTCACAGTAACTATAAAATAGCCAATACATTTATACACAATTTTTTCAATCCCAAGTAGAAAGTATGAAAGCAAAGGGAGGAGTTTCCTTAAACTGCATGCAGTTCTATGGAAAAGAAAGGAAAAGGAAATTTAAAGAGCAAACTGACATCAGAAACAATTACTTTTAGCTGTCAAGGTTGGCCTAAAAAAACCCCCAACCATAGTATATGCATAGAAAGACTGTATATATTTCAATTATGCAGCTGTATAAATGTTTTGCTTAATTGCTGATTTTTAAGTTGGAGATAACTACATGTAAATGAATATAAAATTATCATTTAAAAAATACAGTAAGTCTAACTCCAATTTATTCCTAAAATCATATGACAAGCAGGGGAGAGGCAAGAAGACACACTGCCTTCCTGCATCAGAAGCCTTACAACTTGTTGAATGCCCCAAATAGCTCCTACATTTTCTTGAATACCAGAAGTCCCATTTGTCCTCTCCCGAGGTGCCCTAAATTCCATCTTTATCTGACATCTTCAAAAGGGAAGCTATCTGTTGTTGGAAAGACTGGTTGCTTACCCTTCCCTACACTAACTGCGATTCTTTGAGATATGCTTTCCCCACTGATACCCCATTGGGTGCAGTCAGCCAGTCTCATTCCTTTTGAATAGCAGTATGTGTTGTGGCCAGCTGCACCCCTAATGCTCTGCAGGTTACTGCAGCAAAGGCTATAAGGGAAAAAAGAATTGCCATTCAATTTCATTGCCAGCAAGAACCCCAGACGTAGGGACTTGAACTAGTAGGAATAAAGGGCAGATCATGGAATGTGTGTGAACCTATTTCTTTGGGAAGGGAAATCAGATACAGAACAATCAAATAATGTTTCCTGGAATAGGATTCATACTCCAGAAGGGTCAGTATAGCTAGAGTTGTTAGGCAAATAGGTTGGTGCCAGGACGGTCAATGACTGAAGGCACTTAATCTCCATCTGTGGTCTTTAAAGAGTTCTTCCCTGTATTCCCACTACACTATTTTGTGCAAAGCCTGAGCATGAGAATAAGAATGAGCAAACTCCATCCATTCAGAGTGCAGCTCTGTCTGCAGTGCTGGATTTGCAAAGTAAGACAGGAGCTGGCTAATGCCTGGAAGTATCATCTCTGATGCTTGATTAGAACAAAATCCAGGCTTACAGAAAATTTAACCAGTATTAAAAATGACTTTGTAATGGAATATTCAGAGCCGACACATGCTGGGTCTAGAAAGTTGCACCGAAGATGGCACCATGGGCATCTTGGCTACCTATACCTAAGCTGATTCGCATTCTAATTAGAATGTGTCAAAGCAGACTCGTTTAATCGAGTCTGCTCCATGTCCCAATTGGAATGCTCCAGCATGAGTTCACAGTCATGTAAAGAAGCCCCCGTACATTTAAAAATGGCTACTAGGGCACTATCTAAACCTTGTTGAATGAAGTTTAGATAAAGCACCCATGGCCAGTTTTAGAACTGCAGGGGCTTAATACACATGATGGTGAGGTGTTTTAATTAGAGTGGCTCTCTGAGAATCACTCCAATTAAAATGCCTTCTCACCCCCATCCCCAAGTGCATGTATAGGCAGCCCCTGATTCTTATGAAATGAAGGAGCCTCAGTGGAAGTTTGAAGTTTGGTCCTCAGGAAGAGAACTGCAGATTTGAAAGGAAAAGCTGTCAGTGAGGTTTTGAGACACTAAAAATATTTTGGACAGTGCAAAACATATTAAATATCAAAATAAATTATACTTGGAGTAGGGGATAGGAAAGACAGCACTGAAGGAATGAGACCGAAAAGCAGTGTCATAAATTTCTGGAGATTCTGCCACAAAACTTTAGGTCCTAGTGTGTCATACATTAAACCTTACTAAATATTAAATTTGTCTTTCAGGGAATATTATATATTATAAATAAAATATTGCTTGTTCTTTATTGGCATACTTCATTTATGAAGAGACACAATTCTCCCTCTAAATTACCTACATCACTTCCTTGTTTCTGCGAGGTCCTTCAAAAGGTCGGAATGGTAAACTCCCTGTTGCAGCATGGTAAAATGTCACCCCTATGCTCCATAGATCAACTGTTGCTCTGTATTTTTTCTGATGTTCTTTCCTTAACACAGCTCGCTCATACATATCAGGGTGCTTGAGAGAAAAATAGGTAAAGTAACTGAGAATTAATTGCTTTGTGAATAATTATAAAACACTGATATCCAAACCACCATAACAGGACCACTCTAAGCACCTCTTTCATCAAAAAAGAAAGTTAGTTTGTGAGGTTGAATGTACATAAGCTTTTCAGTACAAGCACTACAAAAATGTTCAGTAAACACCACCAGGTGTATAGCAGCTCTCTATTATACAGAAAATTAGCAAAGAAAATTCAGATTAAATTCCAGTTTATGGGATGAAAGCAAAACAAAAGGAGAGAAACACTAGGAAAATTAATATTTCTTCTAAAAATGCATTGAGCAGAGACACAGAAAAAGAGGGCTCTAAGAACATTTATTACAGCACTAGCATTCAATGAGGTCATGTGAACTGTAAAAGATGAAATAATTTTCTTTTTTGCCTTTCTGCAAAAATACATTTGCTTTCACTAAACTGATCTCCCTACTGTTTAGAATGTAATTCCCAATTGTAAGCAAATTCCTCCTGGTTTTTTCAATATAAATATTAGTCAGGTAAATCTCAGTGATACCTGGGCATTACCAAACAGTGCAAGAGAACATTTAAAATATACAGATACTCAGAGGAAAGGGAATTTTAAATCTACTGTATTTACTTAAATACGAGGCAAACCCCAATAATTATATTCTACATATAAAAAAGTTACAATTTTCCAGGTGTAGCATCTAGTTATTTAAGTGTTGTCTCAAATTTATGGCCTTCCCACTGCCACAGCAGGGAAAATAGTGGTTGATAGGGAGTCAGATGGGCCCCTTGCTCTCTGTCCCCCAACTTCTTCCCCCTGCAGCCTTCCTGCCCCCTCCCCCTTACTGTCAGATCCTGCTCAGGCCCTGTTTCTTCCCTAACCACAACATGGAAGTTGGGAAGAAACAGAGAAGAGGGCAGAAACTGCAGAGGGGAAGAGGAGACTTCAGCACAGGTACTCCATAACACACTTTTAAGCAGCACTTTTGTACCTACTTGTATGTAGTACAAACTGTGCGTGACATCAGTCCAGAATCAAAAGGCATGACATATCATATGGTTCATTGGGCTGGGCTCCAGGAGAGTCACCAGTTTCCAAGCATGGTGATCCTACAGGCCATCACTGCTCAGTATGTGTGCATACTCCAGATACCCTCAACAAACGATCCATGTGCTAAATAGCCTCCCACTCATGACAAATTGGGTGTTCTTTTCACAAGTCCTGGGACCCTCCAAAAATGTATACGCAGATGAGCTGCAGTGCTGCCTAGTCCATTCTCCACCCCATAGAGGGCAGGGCCATACTAATCATATGCATCAGGTTGAGAGAGTGGACAACAGAGCCTCTCAGCTACACAGAAGTTTGGTGATGTTTGCCAGACATTTAAGAAACACTGGTGAAGAAACAGGAATAATTGGAACTGGGAAAGAAAGGTGTAGCTCAGCTGTGGGAGTGAGGAGGAAGTCCAAGTATATTCAATATAGTGGTTCATCTTGACTTGGAAGAGTTGGTGCTGAGCGGGAATGAGCACAATCAGCACTACATCTTATTCAGATGGGCTACACTAACCTGTCCTTGTGGTTGGTTCCCAGGGTGTTTGCCCAATATGGGCCATGTCTTCTATGGGCATGCTCAGCACAGGCTGCATTCAATCAACTTTATAGTTGGTTTTTGTGACTGAATGCATGCTGCTTCTAGCAGCAGTTAACGACAGCCAACGCATTTAACAAGGAGGTTTGCTACTATGCAAATATGAGACATGGAGCTTTTTTTTTTTCCTTTTCTTTTTTCATGCTGATTGGGAAAAGAACCCTCGCCTTTATTTGAGTAAAACAGTATATGGATTTTCTTCATTTTGCATTGAATGTGGAAAAGCTAATTTAGAAAATGACCTCAAGATTCTTGCTTTCTATGTCAGGAGAGAACAGGCATTACAATAAGATGACAGAAGTACAGCACAGAACTTGGCACTAGAAAATGAATTTCTAACTAGAATTCTACCTCAGATCTTCACCAAGAGATGAATTCAACACATTCTTCAAATCAAAGATAAAATTAAATGGCTTACCAAATATTCTTCTGTGCCATAGAGGGAAACAAATTGTTCATCATCTTCCAATTCTCTAGCAGCTCCAAAATCTGTCAGTTTGTAAACAGAATGGCCCTCTTCACCTACAACACGCATTATATTGCCTGGTTTTATATCACGGTGCACTATTCCATTCTCACGGAGATGATTCATCCCAGCCACTTAAATACAAAGGTATATATAATTTAATATGCACATCAAAGATAGAATACACACTAAAATACCACTGAAGAATGTACATTTTTGTATCCTATTTTTTTAAAATCAGTACACTAGAACAGTACAGAATACTACTGCTACTAAAATTTGCATGGATATACAACAGAACATTCAGATGATCCATGTTACTACTTCACCTTAAAACAGATCATTACAATGCCTTGTTCTCAAAAATATCTTTCCTGTAAAAACATATTCTTCTGCCATTCCAAGTAAAAACTTACCTGTACCAGATCTTATTCTCTTCCCAAAGAAAGATCCATAATATAGGAACCAAGAAGTAGCAGCTGGTTTTCTCACTAGCCTTTTATGCACTCAACAGTTAAAACAGACATTTCTCAATTGTCAGCTTTTCTACAGTTACAGCCAGGAGTCACTGGTTGTCCTCCCTACTTCACCAGTACTTTTTTTGTGATTATGTGTTATAAGATGACAGCCCAGTAAGGGAAAAATAAACAGCATAAAATAATTTTAAAATGCATAAATAGTTTATTAATGCAACTACAATTGTTGTTGCAGATAAAAAGAATGTAATGATTCGATACAACAATATTCACATTCTTAAACAATTAGAAATTGGGCTAAGAATCTGAATGGTACAATTCTAAACTAGGCAAGGGAACAAATTAAACTAAGTTTAAAAGGTTGAAATCCCACATACCAACATCTCTCAGCACAATTAAGAATTCAGATTCTGGAAGTCCATAGGCATTAGATGGCTCCTCTAAAACCGTGTATAAGCTCCCACAAGGACAAAATTCCATAACAAGTACTTTGTGTCTAGTGGTTGTCTATAAAGCAAAAAAGGATAGATTTGCAAAGGCTATGAAAATTTTTAACAATGCTAGAAATTATATTAAGTCACAGGCTCTTACTTTCAAAAAGTGATATAACAAGCCTAACTCTGGTAGCTTTTTTAGAAAAGAAGGAGGTAGGGAAAAGAAAAATCCGTATAATTTTAAAAATAACTTGAATGGGAAAAGAAAAGGGAGGCCACAAGATCAGGGATGTTGGACCTTCCTGAGAAGCTAGCCTGGGCAGAACAAAAAATGAGATGCTGCAGGAAAGAATAGTGCAAATATGTTCTGCTTTTTCTCTCTCTTTGACTCAGTCCTGTCCAGTTCTTAACAATCATCATCTTTGCGTCATCTTTTCATGAGACTCCAGCCAGCCTTACATTTACATTACATTAATTCCTAGATGCAATTCTGCATTTGCAAATTTGAGTAGGTTGTATAGTAGGCCCCCTGAAAATTTTGCCAAATACCTCAGATTTTGTAGTATTATGAAGATTGTAGTATTATGAAGATCTACTATCAGAAAAACAGCATGCATTAAAATCTTCACCAAAAATGTGTACAGCAATACCATAAAAATGTTTTAGAAAAGAATTTCATTTCAAGTACAACTTATGCATAAGATGTTCATATGAACTTTGCATACGACTGGAAACTAAAAAAGGACTGCGTGTGTTGATATTCCAGGCTACCAGGAGGTAGTTATAAACCCCAGCAGCACTATAGACACTGGACAGACTAGCAGCCCTGTACCCCGATGCTGTCTTACTAAGGCTTTATCAAAAACCTTCGCTCAACAAGGCCTCAGCTTCTGGCATTCCTTCCTCCCTTTCACATCCCTTCTCCTTAGTTCAATGTGGTCTCAGCTTCTAATCAGTTTCCTCTCTCTTTCTTGAACGTGACCATGCTTGGCTGGGTTGCCAATACCAGGGAGTTTGAAGGCCCTTGCAGATTATACTAGGTAGGATGGTAAATCAACTGGCACATCATCCTAGAAGATGGGGAGGTTTGAAGGAAGGTTCAACAATAAGAGATAGCTAAGTGGTACACATACCAAAGCACTGAAATAAGAAACACTTGCTTGGATCTGTGTGGCAATCGGTGATTGGCTTTCTTGTGAAATTATTAGAATCAGATTAGTTTCTATAGCTACTCAATGTGTAATAAAGCTATAAAAGATCATAGGAAAGTTGGGCTGGAAAGACCTTAAGAGGTCATCTGGTCTAGCCTCTTTCCCTGACTGAAGGATGTCAATCAAGTGTCCAACTAAGCTGCTCTTGAATATTTCCAGGAATGAAGATTTCACAGCTTCTCTAAGTAGCCTATTCCAACGTTTAAGCAACCTCACAGCAAGAAATTTCTTCCTAATCTCCAACTTACCTTCCTCTAATGCAGTTTGAGACCACTGTTCCTAATTCTATTCCTGACAGCCACAGAGAATACTCTATCTTCATACTTTTTATAATCCCCCTTCAGGTATTTGAAGTCTGTTATCAAATCCACCTTCTGTCTTCACCTCTCCAGACTAAATAAATAAATAACTAGTCCTGTGACCTTTTCCAGGACTTTTTTTTTTAATTTTGTTACTTTCCACAGACTCTTTCCAATTGTCCACACCTTTCTTGCAGAGTAGGGCCCAAAACTGGCAGTATTGCAGATGAGGACTCACCAGTGCTAAAGAGAGAGGCAGAATCACTTCCCTTGCTTTGCAAGTGCAAGTAACATTTCTGTTAATATAATGGCTTTTTTCTTTTCTCCTTTTGCAACAAGAGCACATTTGGCTCATAACTAGATAATGTTCCACCGTAACCCCTAGGTCCTTCTCTGCAGCACTGTAGCCTAACCAATCACTCCCCAAGTCTGTACTTAGGCACATAATTATTTCATCCCAAGTGCAGGACTTTGCACTTGTCCTTGTTCAGTTTCAACTGATTGTGATCAGACCATGTCTCCAGTCTACCCATGTCATTTTGGATATTAACTTCCCTCTAGACCAGTGGCTTTCAACCTTTTTTTCATTTGTGGATCCCTCAAAATTTCAAATGGAGGTGCAGATCCTTTGCAAATTTCAAATGGAGGTGCAGGCCTCTTTGAATTGAAAGCATGAGTATTCACATACTTTTGATTGAACACAGCCATCTTTTAAGGACCCCTTAAACATAGTCTACAAGCCCCCAGGGGACCATGGACCATAAATGGAAAAACACTGCTCTGGAGTGACTGCAACTCCACCCTTTGGAGTTAATTTGATGTCATCTGCAAATGTGCTAAGTGTGCACTTGAATCCCATTGCTCAAATCATTTAAGAAGATGTTAAACAATACTGGCCCCAAGACAGATTCTGGGAAACTTCACTTGCTACTTCCTCCCAACTACACAAAGAGCCACTAATGATTACTCATTGAGCATGATAAACCAACCCATTTTGAATCCACTTTACAGTACTTCTGTCTAGTCGGTAATTCCTTAGCTTATCATGAGAATTTCATGAAAGAGAATGTCAAAAGTTTGGCTATAGTTAAGGTATATCACATCCACCGCTCATCCACAAAGCCTATAACTTTACCATAAAGAAAATCAAGTTGATCAGGTATGCCTTGCTCTTTGTGAATCCATACTAGCTCTTTCTGATCACCTTAAGAACTTAAAAACTGCCATTTACTGGGTTAAGAACGTAGGTTCATCTTGCCCAGTATCCTATGTCAGTGGCAGAGCGGATGCTGAAGGGAAGACTGAACTAGGTATGACCAGGGTTTTTTCCCCCACTGCTCTTCTGACTTGCAACCTCCAGCATTTAAGGTCTAGGGCGTTTTAATTCAGAGGCTGTATCCCTAAATGCCATGCTCAATAGCTGCTGATGCTCCTTTCCTCCAAAAATTTGCCCAATCCCTTTTTGAATCTGGCTAAACTGTCAGTTTCCTTCCACAACATCTAGTGGCAACTTGAATTATACACCGTGTAAAAAAGAACTTTAAGATAATTTCTAATCCACAAATGGATATTCTCATAATCCCATGACTACCTTAGTTAAGAGCCTCTGACATGAAAACTTGTCAAAGACTTTTTTGAAGTCCAAATATACTATGTCAACTGGTTCACCCTAATCCACCTGCTTAGTGACACCCTCAAATAACTCTAATAAGTTGGTGAAGCATGATTTCCCTTTGACAAACCCATGTTGATTCCTTCCTGACAAGTCATATTCATCCACGTGCTGAACAATGCCTTTTTTTTTTTCTTCTTTGTTTCTACCAATTTTCTAGGAACATGAGTTAGAGTCACTGGCCTGTAGTTCCTTGCCCCACCTCTAGAGACTTTTTTAAGTATTGGAATCACATTGGCAACCCTCCAGTCCTCTGGTACCACAGTTGTTTTAAGTGAAAGGTTGTATACTACAAGAGCTTGACAGTTTCTGATTTAAACTCCTTCAGGACCCAAGGGTGAATGCCATGAGGTCCTGGTGATTCACTACTGTTTAATTAATCAGTTTCCTCTACAACCTCATCTACTGAAACCTCAATTTGGGGCAGCTCCACTGACCTGTCCCTAGAGAAAAGTGGATCTGGTAAGGGAGTCTCCCTAAAAACTTCCATAGCAAAGGCAGATGCAAAGAATGCATTTAGATTCTTGGTAATGGTGCTGTTATGCGTTAGCTCGTCTTTTACACCCTGATCATCCAAAGACCCAACTGATTCCCTGGCAGTTCTTTGGTTTGTAATGTACCTTCTTCTATTCTAGATACTTTGAAATAGATTATTTGATGCCCTGCTCCATGATCTTTCCTGCTATGGTCTGATATGATAGGTCTGCATTTCCAGTATGTGTGTACAGCAGGGCACAGCAGAAGATGGGAAGAAGCCAAACCATGTGTGGCTGGTGCCTGGCCAACCCAAGCACTTGCAATCATTCACAGCGCATTCTCTGTTACCATGCAACCCAGTCACTCAAGTAAAATCAGATTCTAAGAGGATGAAGGACAAAAACAGTCATAGGGAGTCCTTGTTTTTGCCGCCAGTAGAGAAAGCTCCCTGCAACCAAACAGTGTTACACTGATTTCTTTCCAAAAACTACCTTCTCCTATAAAGGTCAGTCTACATGAAAGACTTGTGTAGAAACATGTAATGATCATGGTATTACAACAAACCTCGAACTATAACTGTAACAGATAAATTACCTCCTCTTCAATAGCAAACAATTTAACAATGTTCTTGTGATTCAGCTTCTTTAAGACTTCAAACTCTCTCATCTGAACTTCCGCAGGACGAAGGAAGCTTATGCTGTTAAATACTTTGACAGCGTATAAATCTCCAGTTTTCTACCAAAAAAAAAAAATTAAAAACAAAATCACCGTGCATCAGAAAAATATTGTTTTCTTAATCATTCTTAAGACAATTCTTAAAAATTTAAATTCACAAAGTACTAGTTCTCTAAAGAATGCCAAAACTCTTTACATATTTACAAATGGCATGTAAATGCTTTATAACAATTTATTAACTCTATAAGTTGATTTGGTTATTGCGATGTTAATGTATGAATGTACTAACTTAGTTTAACAGGGGACTATAAGGAAAAAATAAGCAGGACAGAAAAAAAAATGACTCAAGGTAAATCACTTCTCTCCAAATGTCTGATGGGGTTTCCAAAACAGAAAAAAGCTTACAAACTCAGAAGATCAAAAGAGCCATGCCAGGTTTCAAAAAGGAACATGGTTTTATAACAGGGGACCGTACAGAAACAAGCACCTGCAGGGAAAACAGGCTGAAACATGAGGAATTTAGTTTTGCTTTGGTTACCACTGACAGACAGCAAACTTGGTAAGAGTTTGCACATAAAATTTCTCTGAGATTCCTTTTTCCCCCTTTAATGCTTTATTGCTACAGCTAAACCAATTATTTAAGAAGGCTGTCTGGTAATTATATATCACTGTTTCTGATTCCTGAAGGGAAGAACTACAAGAGTCTAAAACATGAATCATTTTGTACCAAAATCCAGCCACCTGTAGGGCAAAGCAAACCAAGAGAAAATAACCTTAACATAAGCATAAAGCTTGAATAAATTAGAATTAAAAAAACCCCAACAACTTGAAAGGTAGATCTATTTTTAGATCCCAGGCAAAGATAAGCAACGTCAAACAATAATTTAGGGAAGAACACTATATCTAGTATGAATCTTCAAATTGATTTTACAGTTAGAGTATGCTAATCAGAACTGATTATTTCCAGTACACCTAAGTTATTTTTTTTTCTTTTTTGAAAGACCATGGGAGTCAAAAAACTAAAAATGACCTACCAAATAAAGTCAATTTAGCACCTGAGTTCATCGTGCACCCCCCCCACAACCATTTATTATTCATACTATATCATCACCCAGAAGCAACTACTTTCTACTAGTTTTACCTAGCACTGAACATACGTATAAGGAAAATACACCCGAACTATATCACGCAGCACTAGCTTAATGACAACTCAGGAAAGAATAGCATTCACTGGACTGACAGGACTTCAAAAAACCATACCATATGTAGCAGAATTACAAAATTTAGGACAAATGACTGCTATAAAATGTAGAAAAGATTTTAGGGGATGTTATAAAGGGAGACAAAATATATAATTTATCAACAATGAACAGGCTCATTTCTGACTCCAATTCAGGTATCCACACCAACCTGGGGATACTTTTTCACAGAAGTGAAAAATAGAAATATAAGCATTTAGTTTTAACTTTCAGTTCTACTACAAGGATCACCTGAAAATATGTTAACACAAATTAAACCTTCAAATCCACAGACAAATGTATAAAAGCTTAAAAATTACCAACAGAGTTTTAAATAACTCCCATGAAACTTACCAGTAGTTCTGCCTTTAAACCCAAATTTTGGAAAGTGATACACATTCAATGAGGCCACTTGGGTTCAAAACAGTTTACAAAGTTCAGGCTTATTCCTTCAGCATTTATCTGATGCTATTAAACAGCTACAACTACTCACCCTGCATATGGTGAGTATATTCTTGTAATGGCCTATCGTTTCACAAGTTACTTCATCAAGAAACAAAAGCCCATAATCAAAAACAAGGTAAACCAACCACTCGTATCTCTGTAGATAAAAGCCTTTCAAGCTGCTTTTTAAATTATACACATAGTTGGAAATTTTTAGCCAGGAAAAAGTAACAATTGCCATTTTCCTCACTGTTATAATGAGGTAATGCAACCAGGAGGACATAACTAAACATTGCAGATAACATCAAAACTAATCCATACCTAGAAACAGAAATGGACTGGGGCAGGGATCATGTCTTTCCTTATGTTTAGGCTACACAAGGCTTCTGGGCTCTATCATAATATTAGATAATCAATAAATGCATATATTATGGAAGAAGTTTTAAACAGAATGAGCCCAAACTAAAGGTTTATCTAGAATTGGGGGTGGAGGGGGACACAACAGAGAAAAATCAAGGGTTTTCAAAGGAAAGAAGCCAAACTTATTTTTTTCCTACTGAACCTAGCTAATGGCATTTCATTCAAGTTTACTGTACAGTCCTTTCCTCTCTATTAACCGAAAGAAAAAAGTGCCATAACTTAACAAAGAAAAACAGGGCAAGAAAAATATATTTAAAATTGATTGTAAGAATCTTTGTTCTTGTGAAGATAACTTTATATGGTGTCCAGTTTGTTTCCTCTGTACAAACCTTATGCCGTCCACGAAAAACATTTGCAGTTGCTCCTTGTCCCAGAACATCAGACAAAAGCCACAGATAATTTGAAGTGCTCTGCATGTTTGCTCTTGATGAATCGTTTTCTTTTCAATCTTAAAAAAAAAAAATTAGAAATATTTAAAAGGAA
Organism: Gavialis gangeticus; assembly: GCF_001723915.1. Classification (NCBI taxonomy): domain Eukaryota; kingdom Metazoa; phylum Chordata; order Crocodylia; family Gavialidae; genus Gavialis; species Gavialis gangeticus. The sequence goes on along the minus strand of NW_017729022.1, from coordinate 22,166,502 downwards.
AATGAATACTTTATCATAAAACTGAAGATATTACTCCAGAGATAAACCAATGAGAGGATGTAGAAGGGAAAAATAAAATAACTAATTTCATGCTAAATACTGACAGAAATGAAAATTTAGGCTTTAGGTCTAAAACTCATCAGAGATTAAGGTCTTCAGCCCTGACTTCCATTTAAAAGACTCAAGGGGGGGAGGGGGTGAAAAAGATATAACAACATATATAAAAGATAGGGAATATAACCACAACATTCAAATAATATGAAAAGTGTTTCTTCCTTTAAGACAAACAGTATTTCTACAGCAACTACAACAATTTCTATAGCGGGGTCAAGTTAGCTAACAGAGTAGACAGTGGTAGACTGATATACTATTAAGGTATTTTGGCTCTGAAATAAGAAAGTATTGAAAGCTGTTTCTTCATGCAAGTATGGGAGCTCCAAATAGCTTGGCTTTAGCCAGGTAAAGAATCACAGTTGATATGTAATTTGAAGCATTTCAACTATTCTAGTTAGAAATACTGATTGACAACTAAAACAACAAATCTATCCAAGGCCCTTGAACTTTAAGGCAAAGAAGCGTATCAAGTTCCCAGTGACTACAGACAAAAGATAACAGAAAACTTCCTGTGCTGATAAGCATCTAAAAGTTTATCAACAAGATTACTCAGGCCGACTTTTGAAGAAGTTATTGATTTATAAAACAAAGTCTGTAACAATTTAGTATTGTTTTTGCCACAGGAAAAAAGGAGGGAACGTAGGAAACGACAGTCCAAAAGAAAGTTTAGTAGGTGGTCCCCTCTATTCTCCCACTCTTATTTGAAAAGCAAATTTGGAACAAGATCTAGCAGAAGTAAATGAATGAGCCATGAGCAATTACAACCCAGATTGGCATGCTAGAGAAGCTAGGACTTCATACATAGCATAAATAGGAAGCAAGACGTTTACAATATGGTACAAAATACTGACCATTGCCTGAGACAGCAAAAATAGGAGTCAAATCAAAGGTCTAACATTTCTACTGATACAGTTATTCCACTGTTAACCCTCAATATATATGTGCAGCTCTGATATAAAATAGGTGGCTTGCCTGACCTGCTGCCTGATCTGAGCAGCATAAGTATACTGCCCTTATACCTTCAATTTAAAAGATTAGAGGCACACAGTGCTTTCGTTTTCATTATCTCCCATCTGCTTTCTATCAATAACTTTGTAAAATGTCACTATTTAATCTCAGTTGCTTTTGTTCCATCTCCATTCCCATCCCAGCTTCATTGTACTCCTTAAAACAGCTCAGATGGCATGTTCATAAACATGCAACATCTGCTTATTCCTTTTTCATTTTTCTGACTCTGCTAAATTTTATGCCTCTCCTATTTCTCTTCAGATCCATTTACTCTTCTAACAGATTTGCATTCAAGTTCAGCTAATATTGACCAAAGTTATTAGGGCATCTCAGAGAGAATGTGAAATTTTGGGAAGAAATAAGACAGAAAACATAAAAGACATCCCATAATATAAGTGAATAAAGAAAAAAGAACATAAAATGGAGAAATAGATTAGGAGAAAATGACAGATACTGAGTCTTAATTCAAAGATATGGCCCTTTTATTAATATCTCCTCCTCCCTATATATGATTTTTACAAGCCTTATTTTCCACAAATTACTCCATAAATGTCTCAAATTTCTTTATACTTTGGATGTAGGATAAGAAAAACTCTCCATCTCAACATCTCTTTTATTCCTTTACACAATTCAGGGCTGTGCAACTGGCAACGTATGAATGGTCTGTGGATTGGTGGTTACCTCTCCTTTTGCAGCACGGCAGCAGCCCATGCAGCAGGAGACAGAGGTCTGTGGCCTGCCAGGGTGGGCAGAAATCCACCCCCACAGCATGTGAACAGAGGGTGAACAGCCCTGATGAACTGATCCTTTCTGAATTACCATTAGACTTAGTTTCATTTTCTCATCATTTGTAAACACCCATTCTGTTATTGAGTGAGCAGTTCTATGTAGGAATCTACAGCAATTTACCTTATTGTTTAATTAATTCTTCCCAATGATTAAGGAGGGATGACATATAATAGATTTTGATATTCTCATTTTATTCTTTTTACTGCTTTTGCTTTGGAGGGGAAGGAACATTGCCTGCTTCGCCAAAATGAAATGTAATGCTCTCTCTTGTATGTTAGTTAGCAGGGGGAACTATTCCAGTTCTGCTTTGCATGCATAACAGCTAAGCCTTGACATGTAAAAACAAACAAACCCTGAGAATAAACTAGGACTAGAGGTCTTAGGGTCCAGGGACAAAGCCAAAGCAAAAAACAAGATCCAGTTCCCAAAACCATTAGACTGCAGAGGTGCATAAATGCTGCTTGAATGCATAACCCTGGGAAGTAATACATTTTAAAAAAGGAGGGGGGCGACTATACACTTACAGATTCTGCACTTATCTAAATTTAATGTAAGAATCGGTGCCGGTTAAGCACACAGCACGGGCATGACTGTCATATTAGCAGCCTTGAAAATAAGTGGCTCCCTTCATTTTCAAGACTTTTCCCACCAGACCTTTGACAGGTCCTTCCCATTCCCTATTTCAGATGAAGTTAAAGAGAGCACAAATAGTTACAAAGTAGATCCTTACAACAGCCCCTTAAGGGAGAGCATCCTCCACCCAACAGTTGAAGGGAGTGCACGCCAGGCCTGGGCACAGACACAACTGAGTTATAGTGGGAGGAAAGGCAGTGTATGCTTCAGCAGGACATGCATTTAACATGTAAATGCTTAAGCAGGCTTTATTACAACATAAGCAAGAGGCAACAAATTGGGCCCGGGGTTGCATTGGCTTAGTGTGCGGCACTTCCTCGGGCGCTCAGCCTGCCACCTTTCTGGCAAACCTGCAGGCTGACCCAAGCTACTGGCAGGAAGAACTGTTATTTTCTACTCTGGGGCGCCCTCCTTGGACCCTCAGGGCTCTTCTCCCACGGGCCCATCCAGGTCCTGCAGCCCAACCTTTACCCCCTCTGCCATGCGGCTGACGCTAAGCCCGGGCACACCCAGGTGCTGTAGGCCCCCCACGATTTTAAATGGCAAGGGCGGCTTTTCTGGGCTTCAGGAGAAACGTACCTCTTGCTGCTCTTCCCGGCCTGCCCCTCCTAGACAGCTGCCGTGGGGAGGCCACGGCCACAACAGGCCTCTCAAATCAAGCTCTGCTCTGGGGAAGGTGCCGGCAGCCCTCACCTCCCGTCCCCTCCCCGCAGCCGGGGAATCTCCCTGGGCTGCGGCTGAGGGAAAGTCCCTGGCGGCCCCGCTCGGCTCGGGCAGGGCAGGGCAGGACCCCCCAGCACAGCTGAGACACCGCAGGCGGCACCTCGCGGCCGCGCATCGCTTTCATCCCCGCGCCCCCGGCCCGGCCCGGCCCGGCCCGG
>NW_017729022.1:22157230-22162958 GCF_001723915.1 Gavialis gangeticus | reverse complement strand
GGGGCGCGGCCCGGCAGGTCAGGGGCCGGGCGGGAGGCGGTTGGTGTCAGCACCGGGGCCGCTCGCTCCACCTGCCGTGAGCGGGCAAAGCCAGCGGCTGCCTCGGCCCCGTGCAAAGGAGACCCGGGCCCCAGCCCGGCGAGGCCGCAGTCAGGAAAGGGCTCCCGGGTGAGGCGAGGGAAGCTCCGCGAGGCTGAAGTTGGCTCCAGCCGGGAATAAGGAATCAACTTGGACCGCAGGGGTCTGTGCCAGGGAGCAGCGAGGGGACCCCCCCCCCCCCCGTGGGGTTGCCTGTGGGCAGAGGAAACCAGTCTCGGAAAGCGGGGGAAGAAAAGGAGAGAGCTCCTACCCCAGCCCCGGAACGACCTGCAGCTCGAGGGTTGGACTCGTGGCACCTCGAGACCCCTCAAGGGCAGGGAGCAAAGAGGAATTAAAATGCAAAGACATTATAGGCGGGCAACTTCCTCCAGGTCAGGGACTGTGCAGTTTCCATGCCCATTTCTTCTGCTTTAGGAATCGTGTTTCAGTCCACATCACAGCATTTTAAATTTCACTTTCCTCTGGGAGATGAAATGCATGGTCACACCTCATTCACTCCTGCTGCACTCTTTCCCTTCCTTTCTTTTTTCATCCTTTCAAAACCACGTAGTGCTGTCCCTGCTAGCACATCCCCCTTCTTTTATTTGTTGCTTGGCACCAGGACCCTGCTAAATAAGCGTTTAGAGTGGAATGGATCTGCTTCCGTCTTGCTTTGCTGTACAGCTTCCTTACCTTGTCACAAAAAAAGAGAACCAACTCATGCTTTTTGCATTACACAAACAAGGCAGTGATTTATTTTTTAAATGGGACCTGCATTATAACTTTACCGAAATAAAGTAGTCAGGCATTTGAATGTTGAGGGTATACAAGTGCACTGAAAATAGCTGGATCTCTACAGCTTCCTTCCACCCTCGAAGATGTTTTGAAAAGGATGAACTTAAATAGAAATCAGCTACCTGAAATAATAGGCTAAAGAATAACATATTTCTGTGTAAACTGGGCCAGGCAGATCACCAAACTATTCCAGCAATGTACCAGGTGAGATGTGAGGAAACAGGAGAGAGAACCAGCTAGCCAAATCCTTTATAATCTCCAAGCCATTTGGCTTGTGACTCAGATCATCCATCTGCTGATTAGTCACCTCCTTTCTTAAAGACTTGATTTGACAAGCTTGGTTGTGTTGGGGCGTAGTCATGTTTGTCTACAGGTACAGTTTAACTGATAGTTTAATGGACTTTCTAATGTTCTTGTAACAAGTACAAGAAATTACCCTGTCAGCTACTGGACTTTTTCTTGAAGCACAAAGGCAAAAAGATAGAAACGGCAACCCGTCCCTTCATTCCAAAGAGTTTTGCAGTCTGATTCTGTGTAGAGGTGACAGAATATCAGAGTAGGGCTGGAAGGGACCCCAGAGGTCATCTAGTCCAGTGGTGGGCAAAATGCAGCCCTGGGGGCCAAATACGGCCCATCGGGCCATTCTATCCAGCCAGTGGGGCCCCTAAAAAATTTAGAAAATTAATATTTATCTGCCCTAGGCTGCCTGTCATGTGGCCCTCGATGACTTGCCAAAACTCAGTAAGCGGCCCTTTGCCCAAAAGAATTGCCCGCCCCCGATGTAGTCCAATCTCCTGCCTGAGGCAGGATCATCCTCATCCAAACCATTACATACAACCATCATCTAAACTGTACTAAGACTACTCTCAACCCAGACACAACATAGACCTAATACCTACAGGTAAACCAGGGGGGCCACAGTAGCCAACATCTTGCTCATGTAAGAGATTGTTAATACACTCTCAAGAGATCCCAGGTAGAAGGCCACGGCCCCTGCTACAGAGGAAGGCAAAAACATCTTAAATTGCAGTCTTGTCACGTACTTTTTCTTAGATGTAGTTTTTCCAAGGTACAGTAGAGTATATTCAGAGGACTCTTAGATATAATTTTTTCAATGTATAGTATATGCAGTACTTCATTAGAGTAATAGGAAAGGAGGGCTGGAAAGGACCCCAGAGACCATCCAGTCCAACTCCCTGCCTGAGGCAAGACTATCCCCATCCAAATCATCCCATACAACCATAATCTAAGTCAGGGCAGGCAAAATATGGTCTGCCAGGTGTAAGCAGCACTAGAAAATAGTATTTGGGGGGGTGCTGCCTGCCTAATCCTGCCCTTCTTCCTGCAGAACCATTACAGGGCTGGCACGTGCTGGTGCTGTGTATGCAGGGGAAGAGGAGCGTGCAGCGGTGGTGCTGGGCATGGTGCTACAATGGTGGCACTTGAGCTGCTGTTGCCAGCCCAATTTCAGGGTGCTAAGCCCTGTTAGCCCTGGCTTTCTGCCACCTATGCTGACAGGCAATTTCATCTGGCCTGCAGGGACCCACAAATTAATTGTACGCCACCCAGCCTGCGCACCTCACTCCCACCCTCGTGCATGGAAAGGCCCAGCTTATCCAGCATGCATCTTCCAGGCAGGGCTGCTGCAGCCACTGCTGCAGCCGTGGGGGGGACCTGCTTGGCTTCCCCAGCATCCAGTGGTTCCTCCTCATCTCCCTGCTGCAGTGCTTGCTCCACACAATAGGTAGGGAAGCAGTGGGGGCAAGGAGCAGGAGCATGGGGCTGGCAGGAGCCTGTGCCCAGGAGGGGGGTGGGAGCATGGAGTTCAGGTGGGCAGGGTGTGGAGACCCCCACCCACATGACATGCAGTTCCTACCACCAACAGCAGCTGTAGCAGCAGGTGTTGGGCCCCTGGGGTGCTCATGGCCTGTGTCAATGATGCTGCCTGGTGCCAGGCAGCGATGGCCAGAGCTGCATGTGGCAGCAAGGAGCACAGCCAGGTTGGCCTGCCTCTATCGCACAGGGCTCCCTTTAGCACATGTGCAGCTCCCAGCACTTGCGCACTACTGTGGAGAAGCCCTGCACAATGGAGTCAGCGACTTTCCCTGGTCCTTGCCACTACGTGCAGGTCCCGGGACTCCACTGGAAGTGGCAGGAAGCCCTACCCCCTGCTTCCATGGTGGTGGCAGGGAATGGGGAAGACGGCTGGCTTCGTTACTCAGGGCTTCCCCCAGTGGTATGTGAGTAACTGGAGCTGCACATGTGCTGCAAGGAGCCCCATGCAATAGAGGTGGGCCGGCCTGTCTGTGCTCCTTGCCACCACATGCAGCTCTGGCTGGAGCTGTGTGCTACCAGGCAGCAAAGATCAAGCAGGCCACGAGTGCCCTGAGGGCCCACCACCTGCTGCCTCCAGTGGCAGGGGCTGTGGACCATAGGGAGGAGCATGTGGGGGGTCTCCACCCCCCTACACCCCCCACAAGCCTCTCCACAACATACCCTATGCCCTCCCCACACATACCGTCACACCCTCTCACAAACCATGGGGGGAGTCCATGAGGAATAGTTGCTCCTAAAGAATTTCATCCTTAAACCACAACAGAAATCCATCCTGTCCCACAGAAAATGCAGTCAGAGAACAGGGAAGCCCCCTTTGCTCAACAGGGAGCTTCTGGGTCTCCTCAAACTTAAAAGAAAAGCCTATACCAGATGGAAAACTGGAATCATCACCAAGGAGGACTACTCAGCACTTGCCCATACCTGTAGGGAATGGTCCAGAAAAGTCAAAGCAGTAACTGAAATCAGGCTAGCCACCAGAATCAAGGATAACAAAAAGTTGTTCTTCAGATACATGGGAAGTCAGAGGAAGAACAAAAGCAACATTGGCCTCCTGCGAGATCAAATGAAGCAGCTGACATCTGACACCCAAGAAAAGGCCAATCTCCTAAATAATTACTTTGTGTCAATTTTCCACCCACCCAAGGGGTTTAAGCTGTCAGACAGGATGCGTAAAGCATCCAGGGCTTGAGAGATGGGCCCACAATTGACATAGATCAAGTGAGAGAACACCTCAAGAGGCTTGACATCCATAAGTCCATGGGCCTGGATGGATTGTGCCTGAGAGTTTTAAAAGAGCTGGCAAACATCATAGCATGCCCTATGACCAAGATATCTGAAAACTCATGGTGCTTGGGTGATGTACCAGAAGACCGGAAAAGAGCCAATGTGGTCCCAGTCTTCAAGAAAGGGAGGAAAGAAGATCCAGGGAATTACAGACCTACCAGTCTGATGTTCATCCCTGGAAAGACCTTGGACAAAATTATCAAGAGATCCATCTGCAACAGGCTAATGGAAGGCAAAATACTGAATGCCAGCCACCATGGTTTTATTACTGGAAAGTCGTGCCTGACCAATCTCATCTCCTTCTATGACCAGATGATGCATTGCCTGTACAAGGGAGATGAGATGAGGTTTATGTCATTTATGTGGATTTCAAGAAGTCCTTTGACTTGATCTCCCATGATGTCCTTATGACCAAGCTGGGGAACTGTAGGTTTGACCATCTCACAGTCCGACGTTTGGGGAACTGGCTCCAGGGTCAGACCCAAAGGGTACTAGTTAATGGGAACAAATCAACGTGGCGCGAGGTTACCAGTGGAGTCACCCAGGGCTCAGTGCTCAGGCCGGTACTCTTCAATATCTTCATTAATGATCTGGATTCTGGTGTCGGATGTGGACTGGCGAAGTTCACGGACGACACTAAACTATGGGGAAAATAGTTACGCTAGAGGACAGGCTGGAGATATAGGCCAACCTGGACATACTTGGAAAGTGGGTGGACCAAAACCTGATGGCATTCAACATAGAGAAATGCAGGGTATTTCACCTTGGGAGAAAAAACCAGAATCATACTTATAGGCTTAGCAGTGCTACGCTCGTTAGCACCGCAAATGAAAGAGACTTGGGGGTCTTGATTGACCACAAGATAAATGTTTGCCCCAGTGCAATGCTGTGGTCAGCAGAGCAAACCAAACTCTGGCATGCATCCACTGATGCATCTCAAGCAAAGCAGGGGCATCATCCTCCTGCTTTACTCAGTGCCTTAGTGAGGCCGCAGCTGGATTACTGAGTCCAGTTTTGGGTCCCCCCACTTCAGAAGCATTGTGGAATAAGCTTGAAAGAGTCCAGCACAGAGCCATCCATATGATCAAAGGCCAAGGGACCAAGCCTTATGAGGAGAGGCTAAGGGACATGGGACTCTTCATCCTGGAAAAGAGAAGGCTCAGGGGGGACTTGGTGGCAGCCTACATCTACATAAGGGGGTGCACCAGGATCTGGGAGAACAGTTGTGCACCAGGGCCCTGCAAAGGATAACAAGGTCTAACAGCCACAAATTTCTAGAAAAGGCCATTCAGACTTGATATAAGGAAAAACTTCTTTACAGTCCAAGTATCCAAGGTCTGGAACAGACTCCTCCCAAAGGTGGTGCAAGCACCTACTTTAGGGCAAGGGGAGGGACTTCTGGTGGCAAAGGTCATGAGTTAGGGGCAGAACTTCCAGTCCCAAGATGGTAACCAGAGGTAGGGCACCTGTCAAGTGGCAGGGCAACCCTTGTGGCCCTTGACAGCTCACCAAAACTCATTTAGTAGCCCTTCAGCTGAAATACTTGCCTACCTGATCTGAAACTCCACATAAGACTGCCCTCAACCCTGACGCAACATAGACCTAACTTGCAACATAGACCTAACTTGCCACAGGGGAGGCACAGCAGCCAAAGTCCCATTTCTATAAAATGTTGTCAAGATGTCCTGAGCAGAGGGCCATGCCCCCCACTACAGAAGGCAAACCCCCCCCCCCC
>NW_017729022.1:22147797-22157074 GCF_001723915.1 Gavialis gangeticus | reverse complement strand
CCCAGTCCATACCAGTCTGATCATGGGGTAAAATTTCTTCCTGACCCCAAATATGGAGCGGAGGGGCAAACACTCTAGACAGGAACCCCCTGATTTGCTCCTAGTGGGAGAATCCGCACATCCCAGTGCTCTGGGGAGGCTTAAAAACACCTTGACAAATAACAGAAACAAGGTGGGGGGAGGCAGGCAGAAGCAACCAGCAAAGCCCAGAAACATGACAAATATCCATGGTAGAAATAGGCATAGCTATGTCTGAACAGTGGCTGTCCACCTCTTCTTGAACACCTCCAGTCCACAACTTTCCTAGACGGTCTATTCCACTGCCTCACTATTCTCACAGGAAGAAGTTTTTCCAGATATCCAATCTAAATTCACTTTTCTACAATTTCAAGCCATTGAAGACTACTCAGTACAAAGCAGAATGGATATGCTGTAACAAAACATATTCCCCAGCCTGTCACACTTTCCCTTTGGCTTAAAAACCCTCTGGGATCTTTAATACCCCATTGTCACCATGCAACAGTTAAGTTTCTGCATGAATAATACTTTCAACTCCACATTTTGTCTAGCAGATTTGGGACAGCCACCAAAAACCAAACAAGACTGATGTCAGCAGTTCAGTGGAATAGTACATCCTATAGTACATGCAAAAGACTGGTCTGATTGCAAGTCAAGCTAGTCTGATTGGTCTGAGATATCCAAGTAGTAGATAGTTTACTGCTGAGTACAGAAAGCCCGTAAGTTTGAAAGCATATATTATGGTACTGAGCTCAGTTATTGTTCATACCATCCTGAAAAAATCCAGAACAGCTGGAATGTAAAATTCTTTGTAGTTTTTGCATCTTGATGCCATAAGCCAAACCCTGTCCTGGTAGAGAAGCATGTCTTCAGTCTTGACGCCCATTGAGAAGAGAGCAGATAACCAATCAGCTGGGAGGAAAGCTCAGGTGCTCTCAATAACCGTGATGTCAGTTGTGGACCACCGGGAGAAAGTACCATGGTGAAGGATCACTCTTTTCACTGTTAGATTTAGTAGGGTTTCTAGAGGAGATCCAATCCAATCTAAAATATGGTCTCCTCTGTCAGCATGAAGCTAGAATCTTTACATTTGTTGGGTTTTTTAGCTTTACCTTATGAATCCTCTTGCAAATTAAGACTTGGGAGAGCCCCCTCCCCATCTGAGAGAGGATCCATTGCCAGTGCCTAGAATTTACTTCCTTGGTGAAGTACTTTGATCGCTTTCTATTTCTGTGACTGGAAAAATGGTCAGTAACTGGGCAGTCATAGTTCTGCAAGGTAAGATTCAGAACTTTATGATCTAGATCCCATTCTGATTAATTTATTTATTTTTACTGTTTGCTAAGCCAAGCCTGCCCATTTTCCTTTTTATGTGTTGCTTATATAAAAGAGAGATTATTCTCTCTTCTCAACCAGTCTTCCTAACTAAATTGTTTCTATGTGTATAATTGAGTTCCCCTTAGATGTTGATCTGCATCACAGTAGTAATGTTTTTGGCTAGATGAAAATATGATCCTTTACTTGGATTTGGAACCTCAAAGGAATTAGTTGACACCTTCAGAAGGTTGATGTTCTACTTTTCTGCAAGTGCCTTGTGTTGTTTTGCATGTTCCCCAATCTCAAAAGGATGGCAGATGAGCACTAGGCCTGTGTGAAGCTTTGGGTGCCAATTTGATTTGGAGGATTTGATTCAATGGCCAACTCTCTGAATCCAAATTGAAGTGGGAGACCAATAAAAAGGTCCAAATCGATTCAGAAAAGATTTGGAGAGCTTTGGAGATTCGGGCAGTCCCTGCTTGCTGCCACAGGGAGCTGGACCCGGGCTCTGTGCTGGTGAATAGGGGGCGGAGCCTGGAGGGGGTGGAAGGGGACGATGGGGGGGACCCCATCAGGCCCCATCCTGTGCCTGCTCCTCCAGCCCCCCGAGTGCCCCTCAACCCCCACCCACTCTCCCAGCCCCATCAATTGCTACCCTGCCTGGCCCCAGCATCCCAGTGGTTTAAAAAAGCCCTGCACTCACTGGTTGCTGCAATGACCGTTGGGGCTTCTGGGGGCTTGCAGCACAGGGCAGAAGGGATCACCCGCCCACCCTCACCTGACAGTACCCAGTGACTGTGGGGCTCTTTTATGTTTAAAGACCAGGGCAGGGGGAGCGGGGCAGCCATTGACGGGGCTGGGAGAGTGGGCAGGGGATGGGGCCTGTTTGATTTGGAGATTTGGTTAATTCGGTGGTGGCCAAATCTCCAACTCAGATTCAGCCAAGTTGATTTAGGACAGAGATCTGAATCACCATCCCCCGAATTGGCTGAATCCAAAGCAGTGTGAGATAGTGCTCATGCTAAACAAGGCCTAGCGTAATTAACAATGCACTAAAACTCCCAGAATGCTTCAAGGAGGTTGAGAAGTCAGCGATTGACATTCTGGTTTTCACTATCTGACCCTTCAATAATAATGCTGACAGTATGATAAAAATTGCAAGCAAAGCAGTGTTTTTTTAGAAAATACGGAAATGCAAGGCTAAACCGCAAGAACAAAAACAACCATATATCACGCTGATAAAGTCTGGGGAATATTATAAGTAGACTATTAGAAATTAACATAAGAAGCGTAACCAATTATAATAAAGAGCGTGTAGAATATAGATGAGTTAACTAGTAACCAATAGAAGTAAGAACTAGAAATGCGTATGTATACGTGTTATCATATATAAGTAATAGAAAAGTTATGTTAGATGCCTCACTCAGAGTGGGGACAGTTTTGTATCTTTTGTCTAAAAAAAGATAAAGGACTCCTTTTAAATGAGCTGTTGACCAGTTCTGAGACTACTGAATCGGGCAGCCGCACCTAGCCTTCGGGTTAGAAAGCAAGGGCTTGATTTGGGAACCTCGTGAACCAACAGACCTCCTTAGTTTATGACTTTGTGAAACAATAAAAGTTTTAAATTGAACATCCAGGTCTGAGCCTGTGCTTAATTCAGTCCTTATATAATTCGGCACGAACTCTCACAAGCAGCTAATGAGCACCTACTGGACTGGAAGGAACATGGAGATTGTTTTTTGTGCACACTGGCTGGAACTGTCTACATCTGACTGGTTTGGAACCACTACCAAATCTTGAGAGCCTAGGGCAGGGGTGGGCAAAATGCGGCCCACAAGCCAAATATGGCCTGCTAGGCCAATCTATCCAGCCTGTGGGCCCCCTAAAAAATTTAGAAAATTAATATTGATCTGCCCAGGCTGCCTGTCATGAGGCCCTCGATGGCTTGCCAAAACTCAGTAAGCGGCCCTCCACCCAAAATAATTGCCCGCCCCTGGGCTAGGGGCACATCTCAGTCAGCAAGGGAAGCTGGAAAGGTGCTTCTGGAGCTTGAGGGGCCTGATCCTGTGGGAATTCCCAGGGCATCCAAGTTTGGGTCCCTTGAACCCCTGAAGCACCTGTCTGGGATGGTGGGAAAGCATAGGCAGCTCCCAGCTGCCCATGTTCTCCCATCATAAAACAGAATTCCTAAGATAAATAGTGACACAAATTGATACTATCTTCATCTACATAATTTGTGGTGCAAGGGGTTTGGACACGTTTGCTTAGCTTTGTGTTGCCATAAAAAAAAATTATTGAAGCACAATGGCAACATCTGTTTCTATAACAATATGTACTCTTTCACAAACTTGCCTGTGGAATAAGAGACCCTATTCTTCTGAAGCTGCAAATTCAACCTCTTAGGTTCAGATCTTGGTGGAAGCACATCAATTCATTGATAGCGATTTTGAAACACTTCAAAATTAGAAACACTACTTGATCCCTGCAGGTTTGTGACTGAACTCCTTGGAGGAGAATTGTATGTCTCCTGCTCGGTGATTTTACCTGCACTCTGGCTATGTATTTCATGTGATGGCAGTCTCAGATGATGACCCAGCATAAGTTGCTCGATTTAAGAACACTTTAATTGCATTAAAAAAACCGCAAAGAGGGTACCTATATGTAATTTCTAGAACTAGCTACAGCACTCAACCCAAGGTTTAAGAAACTGAAGTGCCTTCCAAAATTTGAGAGCAATGAAGTGTGGAGCATGCTGTCAGAAGTCTTAGAAGCGGCACTCCGAAGTGGAAACTACAGAATCCAAACCACCACAAAAGAAAATCAGCTTTCTGTTGGTGGCATCCGACTCAGATGCTGAAAATGAAGGTACCAGCCACACTGTTTTGAATCGTTATAAAGTAGAACCCTGTCATCATCACCATGGAGGCATGTCCTCTGGAATGGGGGCTGAAGCATGAAGAGGCTTACAAAAGTTTAGCACACCTGGCATGTAAATACCTTGTAATGGTCGCTACAACAGTGCTATGTGAACAGCTGTTCTCACTTTCAGGTGACATTGTAAATAAGAAGCGTACAATATCTCCCCAAAATGTAAACAAGCTTGTTTGCCTACGTAATTGGCTGAAATGCACTATTGAAAAATACTATTTCTTCTGTTTACCATTTTTACAGTGCAATTATTTGTAAACAAAAACTATAAAGTGAGTACTGTACAGTCTGTATTCTGTGTTGTAACTGAAATCAATTTATTTGAAAATACAGAAAAGCCATCAAAAATATTTATTATAAAGTGGTATTCTATTACTGTTTAACAGTGTGATCAAAATTGCAATTAATTGTAGCTAATTTTTTAATCTCACATTAATTGCAATTAAATTTTCCAATCATTTGTCAGCTATATTAATTTTGTAAGTGTTTTCTATCCCAATTTTTTGCAATATTCAGCAGAATCGGATATGGTGATGGTCAGTGAGTACAGGGTTTGTTTACAGTGGGTCTGTAGTCTGGAGGCACAGGTAGCTGATGAGCACCTTACTACTCTACTGAGGATCTGTCATAAGGGCTATTATTAGGAATACTTTCATAAGGGTAGAGAGAGAAGTCATCATCCAAAGCCTTAAGGTCATACAGGCAGGTCAGCAAGTAGTAAACCAGGGATGCTTCAAGCTTAGCCGAGGAAACCATAAAATCCTGTCTGAGGGCAGCTCCAATCTTTCTATCAGTTGCATATTTTTGAAAGAAAGTTTCTTTGGTTGGATTAGTTGGAATTGTTATATGCTAGAAATGCCACAATTGTGACTTTTGGTATTACTATTGACATTTATTGATTCTTGATCTTATTGTGCCTTCATTGCTTACCTTTGATGAGAGTTTCCTATTCCTCCTTAACCACATTGACAAAGGATATTTGCAGCATAAGTTGTGATAGAAAGGAGTGGAGTTGTGTAGGAACCAAGGAGTTTGAGACTCACTTCAGTATTTGTGGAAGAATATATGGCTAAGAATGCTTAATAGCCACTAGGCAGAAACAGCTCCATGGAGGCACTGACAAACAAAACAAAACACAAAAAAACCAACACCCCCCCACACAACAGAAATAAACACTGCAATTATTAACTTGGCCCTAGTTGGGACAAAAGTACATATCAATACAACTATATAAGAACTGGTAGGTACAAATCAAAATAGGAATAGCTACTGGTGCCACTGAAAGACATTTTAATGAACACATTCTTGCTTAGTTCACCCACATGCAACACTGAGGCTTATTTGGATCTTACCACTTAGACAAGCTATCTACGAAGCACCAGGTCTTGAACAAGAGAAATATACAGAAGCCACAGAAAATACCTAGAGACCCAACACAATGATGCAAAGACTTGCAGCTTTCACTACATAAATTTTATTTTTTTATAAAAAGGTAGAATCATATGTACTTTTAAGCTAAATCATTCATTAAACCAATTTTATATAATTTATCATTAAGACAACTTCAATGAAATGACTATCTACAAAAATGAGTTTGATTGCTTTATTTTTCATGTCATCATACATGAACAACTGAAATATGTATCTTATGAAAACATGTAATTTATTATTTTAAAAAATGTACACAGTTTAATAACCACTGCTATGGTCTTAGAAGGGATTTTTACATTTAATTTCAAAAATAAAAACCAAATATTTCATTGCTGTATTTGTTACAGCATAAACATAAATCATCCTATACAAAGTAAAAGGTGTTGGTGCAGGCACGAAGGCAACTTTTCATGTTGTCACATACCTTGCATGTTTCCAAAATGCAGAAGTTGGGGCATATTCTTTTGCATTTTTTTTACACAAAGGCTAAAATAATGTTCCATTGTAAGCACAAAGTAACATCATTAAAAACAAAACCAGTTTGAATGGCACAAATGTTAGCATTTTTATAAATTAATAACTGACTTCCTGATTATGAAAACAGGTACATGAGATTCCAGTATTTTCCTTAGGGCTTTGCTCTCTGAAAGAATACCTATTAAAAAAATTGCAGATTTTATTAAAGATTGAGGAAACATAGATTATACATATTTACAGTATAGTTAAGGTTAGTCAGTATGTATTCAACACATTAACTTTAGGGAGATTATTTAAAATCCCTATAGCTGTGCCTTTATTCCAAGTTATGAACAATAAAAAAAAAAAGTAACTCTGTCACTATAACCACTCTATAAACCCTCCAACAATTTAATAGCTATTGTAGGGTTGTCTGTCTCCCCCTCCCTTCCCTTCTGCTTTCCCATTTTTTTCATAGATTCTCTAACAGCTTTTTGTACTAAGATGTGTGACTTTTTTGTCAGTACCACCAATTTTCCAGACCAGGGATTGAGCACCCCCTCTTTCTAGTTTGTATTTGAAATATTGTATTAAATATGCATTTGCAGTTTTCAAAGCATGTAAGTTTAATATCTCCCATCACACGTCAGTAAAATATCCAGCTGAAATATTAAAACTTTTTTTTGTTAATCTAGCACGGGGGTGCTCAGTCCCTGACCCGTAGAAATTCATTGGTGGTACTAACAAAAAAAATGTATGTCACATATCTTAGTAAACAAGCTTTTAGAGGATCTTAAAAAAAAAAAAAAAAAGAGAAAGCAAAAGGGGAGGGAGGGAGGGAAGGAAAGGAAAGGAAAGAGGGCAGGAGGAAGAGGAAGAACCACCCTACAATATCTATTAAGTTGCTGGAGAGGTTACAGTGGTGGTAGTGACAGTATTTTTTCATACTGTTTATAACTTGGAATCAGGGAGCACAGCTATATAAAAACTTCTAGATGGGCACAGCAATTAAATGAAACACAGAGAGAGAGAGAGAGAGAGAACACACACTACTGACTCATTTAGCTTGCAGTCTTCCATAAATCTAGAAGTCCTTGTCTGCAACCCTGGCTAGTCATTCCCCAAATTTGTATTTGGGCATATGACTGTTCTATCACAAATACACCTTGCACTTGTCCTTACTCAATTTCATTTGATCAATTCTGGACCATTTTTCCAGTTTAAGGTTCTGAATTCCTAGTTCTAACTTCTAAAAAGTGTATGTAACTATCCAGCTTGGTGTCCTCTGCAAACTATGAAGATATTAAAACAGTATCAGACTCAGGGTAGACCCACGGGTAATCTTATTCAATACCTTCTTCCAATTAGACAGAGCTATTTATGATTTTTTTTACCACAATGATTCATTAGTTATTTATCCATTTAACAGTATTTTCATCTTTATGTTTGTAGTTCATAAGAAATGTAGAATCAGTCTATTCTTAAGTTACAGGACCAGGGATATGTTTTAAGCCTATCCTCAAATCACTACCATGAGTTAAGTCAATGTATGTTATTTTCAAAACCTTACCTTTAAGTAATTTTTAAAAACTTTAGCATCAGGTTGCTGAAGCGCTTGACAAAACTCCTGAAAATGAACAAAGATTAAGATATGTAAATACTGTAGATAGATGAATAAGACTAAATGCTTGAGATGCATTAAGAATACTTAGGAGGGAGTAATAAAATGTACATTTCAGGCATAACTGATGTTCATTCCTTTTTTTTTTTTTTTTTTTTGAGTTTTTTTAGTCATGGAGTCACTGGGACCCTGCCTCTGTTTCAGTTGCCAATAATGTCAATTTTCCTTTTATCAGTGCCAATACAATATGGACGGATATATTGGTGCACCTCTACTTAATATTTATGTATTGTTTTAGTAGCCTATTCAGAAAAAAGCTAGTTACTCAAAGTTTCTCGTTTCTTCAGAGTTGGCTGGACCAACTATGTACACTAAACTGAAGATCTGTGGGAGGAGTTCTGTGGTGAGGTGCTTTAAGTATTCAGCACAGCATCAGTTAAGTTGCTGCAAACTCATATCCTGCCCCTCCCTTCCCAAACTGTGATTAGTAACTCATTTTTTGTTTTGATGGATCAATGGTGTCCCACTTTCCAGCCCTGTATGCCTGGATCTGGTCTCACAGCAGTGCAATCTGGCACGCAGGGCCATATCACCACTTCTAGAGTGCCTGAAATTTTGGCAGCAGGGGAGGGGCAATTAATGCCGCCACCTCTCCCTGACTGCCAAAGCCAGATGACACTGTTCCACAGGCCAGGGGTTGAGCAACCCTGTGCTAGATAGCAAAAAAAAGTTTTAATACTGCAACTGTATATTTTACTGAAGTGTGATAGGAGATATTAAACTTACTAACATGCTTTGAAAACTGAAAATGCATACTTAATGCATTATTTCAAATACAAATGGGGAAAAGGTTCCTACCTGGATTATTTCAGGAGCTACCTGCAGGGAAGGCAGATACTCTTGCTGAAGATACTGAATACATTCAGGACCCTAGGGATAACAAGTACACTCATAAACCAAACCAAAGTTTTGATCAAAAACCAAATGTGGTCTTGTAAAATTAAGGGGAAAAAGGGTGCTGGAAGTATGCTTTATTATACAGAAGAAATAACAGATGATTTGTTTTGGCCTTTGAACAGAGAAGGTATGCATACCTACAGTGCTCCATGTAGTGAAGTTTCATAGCAATAATATAGAAGTGTAACATGAAAGATTTCTCCAGGTTTCAACATCCCTTATGAGCCTAAAGGACTCCATTACATTTATTTGTTGCACTGAAGAAAATTATTCTTTAAAAAAGAAGGCTTGGCTAAATTAAAGCTGCAGAAATCAAATACTGCTCAAGCCAATTAACTAAATGGAAATTAGCTCCTTCATTTATTACCATTACAAAATATGACAAAACTCATTCTTTAAGCATTCAGAGGGAGCATGCACCAACCATTTTATCATTCTAGCTCAGAGGTGTCCAAACTTTTTGAATGTGGGGCCAGATCACGAACTTTTAATCACTCAGTGGGCCGGTGAGCCATATTCAAAGACTTCACAGGAAGTGGTATCACATCA
>NW_017729022.1:22134853-22147411 GCF_001723915.1 Gavialis gangeticus | reverse complement strand
TGCTGGAGCAGCCCGTGCAGTGAGGGGGTCCTAGGGGCCCAACCCCACAGCATGCAACCTGTGCAACACATGCTGGCGTTATCTGGGGCCCACAGCCTCACCAGATCTTAACAGCCCTGGACTAGCTTATCCTTGAGATTCTTTACTAACTTGATCATGGTCATTGTGGTTAATTAAATAGAAATTGTAAGCATATACTGCAGAGATGTGGAAGAGATCTCAAGGATAAGCTAGTCCAGGACTGTTCAGCTCTGGCAAGGCTGTGGGCCCCAGATGACACCAGCACGTGTTACACAGGCTGCACGCTGTGGGGGTGGGCCCCTAGGACTCCCTCACTGTACAGGCTGCTCCAGCAGCATGCAGACCCCCATCCTCAGCCATGCAGGCTACATTAGCAGAACTTGAACTGCCAAGGAGGCGGCTGGAGGTAGAGCACCCTCTTGGCTGGGTTCGTCCTGGCTCCTGTCCAGCCTGGCTCCAGCAACCACGTGCCCCGCAGCCCCAGCCCAGCCCAGAGGCGCCCCCAGCTCCGCGCAGGAACTTACCTTGCGCCTCTGTCCACCACACATGCAGGCAGGGCGCGGGCCATGCTGCAGCTCCCCCGGCGTGCAAGGGGCAGAGCCAGAGAAGCAGCTGCACACACTGTCCCCAGCTTGTCTAATCAGGCGCGGCTGGGGCAGCCCCGCACCACACAGCCCTTGGGGCAGCAGTGGCAGAACCCGGCTCACTGATGAGTACGGCCCTGCGGGGGTAAGCAGCTCCCCTTCCCTCCCCTCGCCGCTGGCTGGGGCCCGCAGGCCGGCTCTGCCCACCTTGCCTGGCTGCTGCTGCGGTGGCTCCGCACTCCGCCATGGCAGCTCTGCCGTGGCGGCTCCGTGGGCCAGATAAAATGGCTTGGCAAGCCACATGTTGGACAAGCCTGGGCTATTAGCTGGGTTGTTTTTTTTTTGATTTTTTGTTTTTTTTAAGTTGTTGCTACCTAGTAGAAACATTGGTTTGATGAATGGTTGATGAACTGGGGATCCAAATATACCTCCATCTCCAGGGGTACTGCTAATCTTTTCTGTTATCTACTAAAATTATGTAGTTTTTACTGGAAGAAACAGCATTTAGGTCGCTGAATTCTTGGCAACAAGAACGAAGGAAATGTTCAAGATATTTGTTTTTCCAATGTTTGTGAAGTACCAAAGGTACCTTGTAGGTACAGGAACAAGATCCATTTGGCCGACTAGCAGAGGCAGAAAGAGCTAAGTGGTTTCATAAAGATTCATTAGTTCTGTTATTACAACTTGGCATTCAATTTTGCTTGAAGCAAAAGGAATGCAATCCAGACAATTCTCCTGTAAGCTATGACAGTTCTCCAGTGCTAAGAGTTTTTGAAAAGATGGCCAAAACCCCCTCGTTTTTGGTCACAGTGGACAGCTATACACGAGGGAGCTCTGCTCCGACATGTGCAAACCAGCACACATTGGAGCAGACTCGATTGTGTCAGTTGTGAGTCTGCTGGAGTGTACTAATTAGCACGCTCCAGCAGCCTTCGTGTCATGTATATTCAGAGTCCCCGCATTTTAAAAGTGGCAGCAGCGGCACCATTGAACGAGCTTTAGTTAAAGTGCCCCTGCTGCCATTTTGAAGTGTGGGATGCTGAATTCATGTAATGCTGCAGGTGCTTTAATTAGAGTGGCTCTCAGAGCCGCTCCAGTTTAAGCACCCTCCCCGGGGCGTATGCATAGACGCCCCAAGGCACGCAAATGTGTGTGCATGCGTGCACGCAAATGTGTTTGCATGTGTGCACACACATTCACAGAATGCTGACCTGTTAATAGAGACTATTCAGTTTTTATACTATTTTTTTAATAACGAAATAATTTTAAGTGAAGAGATCTTTCACATATAGATTACCACAGAACAGAACTTAGATTCTTTGCTTTCAGCATTTTTAAAGTTAGTATTTGTGAAACAGAAGAATGAATTTAACAAGACAGTGATTATGCTGAATTTAGGAAAACGTCTGAATTAGTGTAGTATTAATATATAGAACAGGATGGCTAATGTGTTTTGCAATTCA
Source organism: Gavialis gangeticus (assembly GCF_001723915.1). Classification (NCBI taxonomy): domain Eukaryota; kingdom Metazoa; phylum Chordata; order Crocodylia; family Gavialidae; genus Gavialis; species Gavialis gangeticus. The sequence continues at coordinate 22,145,343 of NW_017729022.1, read as the reverse complement.
TTGCAACAGGTTACTTTTGTGAATTTCTGTGGACCCGATGATCTTGTGGAATCCCTTCCAATCCTAATGTCTATGAAATCTATTACATTTCCCTAGTTTTAGATTTTCTTTTAGTCTAAAAAACACTTTCACAACCTTCAGGATTATTTTAATTTTGAGGATTCTCCCTTAGGATACATTTAGTTTATAATAAATTTTAAAATTCTTACCCTTTTGAGATGAATTGTTTTTAATGTTACTGCACATTCTGATAAAGCCTGCAAAAAAATTACTAGGATTAACACAAATTTAAGATTAAAGTACAGACAAGCATTTAAGTACAGACAAGCGTTTGAATATTAAATTATTGTACTATAAGTTTACACCAGGGGACTCAGTCCTGCAGTTCTCTCAAATCAGTCTGAAATAAGTGCAGGTGGCTTGCAGAAATCAGTACCAAGTCTCACCTGCCCCTCCCCCAAACCCCTCATCTAGTTTTTTTGTGCCATAATATACTGTTTGATATAAAGTCTCAGCAAAATCAATGCTTTGATGTTGTATGCATTTTTCAGCTTTAAAAAGTTGCTAAATATGAGGGAAGTAAAGGTTCTATACTTAACCAACAAAAGGTATATACCAATACTGTCTGTGCATCTGCCAAGTCAAATGTTTGTTTTAAAGGTGCCAAGAAACATGCAGGAACAATGTGTTTGTAGACAAAGTCTGCAAAACCCACTGGTCCATCTTTGCCTCCTGGAAAAAAAAAGCAGCAGTAGTCAGTATTTTACTTTCTAAACACTTGTGAAATCAGAAAGCCATCAATGCAACCTTACCCCAAAGCTCCACCAACTTTGAAAGAATAATAAAGCAAGTTTTCTGTGCAATAGGATCTGGATATTCCACTGCTCCTTGAATGATAGTGAACAATATTCGCTCCACATTCTCTGCACCTATAATAAATTACAGTAAATTGGATTCTTAAAAAATAAACTCAGCTGTGAGTGAATAGCTAATTGTTTGTAATTGAAGAAATGTGATTTCTGAATTATGAAATCAGATTTTAAAAATATTGTCAATACACAAAACATTACAGTAGAAGAGTATCTCAAATATTCTGTGAACTTAAAAACAGGCATCTATGGCATTTTTTTTTAAACTGTAATAAAAATAAAGTGCCTCCTGGCAGCTTCACAATTTTGCCAGGCCACCAATAAAATGTTTCTGGATGAAAGAAATCAGATTCTGAACTGCAGAGATAGCCATAAATTAAAATTCCTTTTGGGTTTTGGCACAACTGAAGTTAATATAGTCACTGGCAAAGAGATGGATGAAAAATAGGAATTTGATTCGTCTTGACAAATACTGCTGTGACCAATTCTGTGGGTGTCTGATAGAATGCCTATAAAATCTTCTGTATTTTTCCCCTTGCAAGTAATCTGCTAAAGTCTATATTTTTGTAGAGCTTTATAAATCAGCAAAAACACTGGGAGTGGGATGTTTCCACAGAAGGGATTAATCTATCAACTGAAAAAACCTCCCAGAATCAAAAACAAATGTTCTTTAACTAGATATTACAGGAGAGGTGGGAGTGGGGAGGGAGAAAAAAAAAGTGTCTCAATACTTTAAACTGATACATGCGTCTAAGAACTAGTCATTGCTGCATGAGACCAGGACAATTAATCTAGGGAGTGAGGACAGAAGGATGAATCATGAAAGCTGTCATTATCCTAGTATTTTGCCTTTCTAAAGGGTACTTGCATACATTTACCAGAGCTAACATTCAATAGCTACCAATTAACAAAGAAAAACTGCCATACTCTATCATGTCAAGCACTCTGCTGCAGGATTTAGTTGGTAGCAAATATTCAGAGGACGGTGCAATAAGTCTTAGGGAGCAGCTTGCTCACAGGCAGAGCATCTCCCTCTACCCCGCTGAGTCACTGTTTTATACCCTGGATCTTAAGCATCTTGGAAACCATAGAAGTTTTATCTTTGGAAGTATCTAATCATTTTGCAATCCTAAAACACTTGGCCTCAATGATAGTTCAAGACAAGTTCCTGAAGTTATTAAATTTGATACCTAAAACTGTATTTCCTTATGCCGTCCTTAAATAAAAGAAGGAAAAAAATATCAGGAACTCAAGGTTTTAGCTTCCCTATTTTATTTGTTCTGTTATCCCTCTATACAGGCTTAGTTTCCCATCCAAACTGAACATGTCTAGTCTAATCTTTCTATGCTCTTCATATGAAATTGTGCCTCATCATCACTTTACCCATTTGTTACCTTTGAGACAGACTGACTACAGCTGAGCACAGTAATCCAGGAACCAAAATAAGGGCATTAAAGTATTTGCTGGCCTATTATTTACATATTCTAATGTTTTAATCCCCTCTAACTTCTGATGCACACTGAGTGAAAGTCTCTGTTGATGCCCCAAAACGGCACCCAACCTTCTCCCCTTCACTGCAAACTTATATGGCTATTTAAAAACTGCAATGTTTGTGAGGTCCATTTTTCCCCCTGCAACAGAAATGGAGATACAGTTACATTTCAGTGCATTTCCCATATATACTCAGCTTTATATGGTAACTTCAAAATACCTCAATCATTTGCTAAATATTATGCCACATGCAAGTTTCCCACCTCACTTAGTTAGTTACTCAACAATCAGTTCCTTCACACATTTTTGGCATAGATTTTTATAGCCTCGCTTGCATAAAATTTCATATTTTTGTTACTTTTCTCAAATGTCTCAATATTTCCTTCCATTACAGCTTAAAACAGCCTGACTCTGCATTGAGTCAACAAGACATCTGACATTTTCAGCAACAAGAAGCGCAAACTTTGTACTAGCTGTTAAGGGTGGCGTAAAGAGGCTGGTTAGGTATCTAGGGAGTTATATGGAGACTTTGTCCTCAGAAAAAAGAGGAGACAGAGGGAACAGCAAGGGTAACCAAGGAAGAACGAGCAGCCATAGCTGCTGTCCACTTAAGTGCACAAACAGTGAACTATAGCCTCTGCTGGCAAAAACTAAAACATGCATGTATACCAGCACAACGTTATCTACTTATAATAAAGTATTCCATATAATGATTTCTCTGAAGTATGGCCGATGACTTGACCGTATTATAAGCATTTCCAGTGAAATAAACATTTATAAAGGGGCTGTACTATTTATCTGACATTACAACAACATATTGACAAAATAACTAAAAATGAAAGTATTCATATTTTCATTAGAAACACTGCAGACATCTTTAGTCAAAATTAAGTGCAGCTCATTTACAATTAATTAATATTGATATAATTTAGGAGAATTGCATTAGTGTTGACTTTGGAAAATAAAATTGTTTGCTATATAAATGTTATTTATAGTACATTTCCAAAAGCGATTGCTCACCCTGATTAGCTATGACTTCACTCATACCACTGCCAGTGACTGTCTGTAAGAAGGCAAAATAACTCCTCCGTAACATTTGCTTTTCTAAAGCAGCAGACTGGTCATTTTCTTCCGCTGGACGGAGCAACACTTCAAAAATAGCATGAAGTAGCGGCATAAACATTTGCTGCAGAAATGGAGAAACCTGGGTCTGGAGAAGTAGGAAACACATTATAAACTAATCATTCGTTAATTACAAAGACTGAATACCTGAAAATTAATCACAGTTACAAAAGGAAAAAAAAAAAAAAAATCACCGCAATTCTTAACTTTTGGTGCAATTTTCAGCATGTGGATACACCATACATAGCGATATACACACACAAAATTATATACCTATGGATCCATTTATTCTAGAGTTACTACAATATTTTCTCCGTATTTACACTAGTGAAAGTATTCAATCTCTGCTTCAGATCTAGAAAGCAGGCATTTTACCCACAGGAAAAGGGGAAACAATCCTAGGCTTGCAATAGCCCAAGCAACATTTATTTTAAAATTCTGGAAGACCTCAAAGTGATGGATTTCAAAGTGTGGCATCTTGAGAAAATCTGTTTTCTGTTACCTTCAGAGATGTGTTAAAGTTGACAGTGCCCTTTCAACCCTTCAAACTTTCACCTTCCCTCTTCCTTGAAGAAAGCCTAATAGATAAACTCGAAATCAGAAGTTTACCCAGATTTCTTCAAATATGGTAGTTTTATAAACTGATGTGACCATTTGTCAGAAGAACAGACATTTTCATAAACTGTTAAACTGACCTTGTGGCAATGCAAGCGTCACATTTGTATTTTTCTTATAATGAGGGTCCATAAGATACAGGTGTAAGGCAATCCCTATTTACTCTCAGGTGTCTCTGCCATGGCAATTTACTTCCCTCCACCTTACAGTGAATTACCTTTAGTGTCAGTGTCAATTGTGAAGCAGCTAAGGAGATACACATTATAATATGAAGAAAGTTCTTCCTTCCCCAGCTTCTCAAAACGTTCACATTCCTTCTCCACCAGTGCAGAGAGTAGAATCCCCAATAGCTGAATCCCCCATAGTGCACCAGTGCCCAAATGTCTCGGGTGACGGTGGTTGTGCCATATCACCACCATTCTCACTTAATCCAGAATTAAGTCCTATCCTAGTCATAATTATATATTAATGTAGCAACTGAACATGGGAAAGCTGTAGGTTGATAAGACAACTTAAAAAAAGCACATGAATTAACAAGACTAAAAAAAGCCAATGTGTGACCAACCAGCTCTTGAAAAAGCCATGGTTTAAGAATTTCTACTATATAAAAGTTTAAGAATGTGATTCATGCTGAACATATACGTACACAACTTCCCAAACAGTGTTGCTCCAAAAACACGTCATCTAGGTTTAAGAACCCTGTACTCGTGTACATCTCTTGTAAAGCAGAGCAACCAGCACATACTTTTGGCAAAATAATACTATACCCTGCTCTTGTAAACCAGTGTTTCTCCCTATATATTACACACTTAGTGGTGTAACTAGGGTAGGGTAACCAAGGCAGCTGTGCCAGGCATAGACTGGCAGGGAGGATGGAAATGGACACACAACAGCTGCTGCTGATGTGCAATTGCAACAGTGGCAGCAGCAACTGGAAGTCACTGCTGCCCCTGAGCATAGCACCTGCTGTGGACACCCAGCTTCACTGTTACACCTCTGCACACACCACGTTTAAAAAAGCATGCACACCTGTACATTATGCCTCTACATACCTGTAAATTTTGCTATAAAAGAAAGAAGATTCACTTCAAGACAATTTAACAAAGCTTAACTGACATTTAAAAAAATAAATTTAGCAGATATACTTCTTCCCTATTCACCTTGACTTCATAATTGAAACAGACTATCCTTATATCAATATATGAAGTTTGCTTTTAAGTAGTAAAATACCAAAATATACAGGCTGTAAATACAATTATATTTTCTGATGCTTTTTGGATTATTACAGTCAAAATACTCATAATATAAATTCTTGTGTATTGACCAATTCTCTTCCTAAGACTAATATTTCCTACAGAAAAATCCTTCGAAGCTGAAAACAGAACTTAAAGTAGTTTTCTTCACATATGACTAACCCTTTTGCTAGAGCTAAAAGCAAGAACTTTTGTAATGCCCTAATCCATAAACTGTTAAAGAAACATACCTTGAACTTAGCTGTTATTTGATTTATGAGAGGAATGAATTCTTGAAGATCTTTTGCTTCACAATCTTTAAGCATATGTTCTGAGGCCGAAGGGATGAATGGAAGAACTTCTTCTTCTAAGCAAATAATCATGCGATGAAGGAAAGTGCGGACTCCACTTCTGAGAACTTCTTTCTGTAAGGGACAGCTGAGAGCTGGCAAAAATGTCTGTAAGCAGTCCAGATATACTTCAGAGCAGCCACACTGTTTTACTGTCTGCTTGTTGCTGAACGCTTTGCTGGTTCGGCTGTGCAACAAAAGTAAGGAGTCACTTGAGTTACCCACTAGTTCACGTTCCAAAGACAAAAGGAAATTAAGACATCTAGAATAAATCATACTGTAAAAGCAGAACACAGCTTGCATGTACTCCCAAAAATATTGGATGCCCTGACAAAGCAAAACCTAGAAAATATTTAGCATTCCCACCACTAAACATCAAATATAATTTACTTCATGCTAAGTCTCAGTGCTCTGTTCCTTTAAGTCTGAGTGAATTTACTGTTCACAAATAAAGGAGAGGCTGAGAGAACTGGGCTAATTTATTTTGGAGAAGAGAAGACTGAAAGTGGATTTAATAGCAGCCTTCGACTACCTGAAGGGAGATATGAAAGAGGATGGAGCTAGACCGTTCTCAGAGGTGGCAGATAACAGAACAAGGAGTAGCAGTGTCTAGTTGCAGCAAGAGAAGTTTAGGTTAGATATTACAAAGAATTTTCTCACTAGGAGGGTAGTAAAACACTGGAACAGGTTACCCAGAGAGATGGTGGAATCTCCATCCTTGGAGGTTTTCAAGACCCGGCTAGACAAAGCTTTGGCTGGGATGATCTAGTTGGGGATGTTCCTGCTTTGAGCAGGACATGGGACTAGATCAGGGGCGGGCAATTATTTCAGGTAGAAGGCTGCTTACCAAGTTGTGGCAAGCTGTCAAGGGTTGCATGGGTAGCTCTGGCCCTTGACAGGTGCCCTGCCCCATGGTCACCACCTCGACGGCAGGGAAGGAGCTGGTGCGGAGCGTAGGAGAAAAGCGGCCTCTCCCCTGCCCCGTGGCTGGCGCTTCCTGCTGCAGCTGCTCACAGCTCGCATGGGGAGCTTGCGCGCTGGGCAGCAGCAAACACCGCCCAGTGCAGGGGGGAGGGGGGTGCCACAGTTGCTGCTGCTGCAGTGAAGCCCTGACAGACAAGCCTGGAGCTGGCACGGGCTAGCAGTGGGGGTAGATTACAAGCTGGTGCTGAGCGCGGGAAAAGCAGCTCCTCGCCTGCCCCATGTCCAGCGCTACAGCCTCTTGCAGCCCGCGTGGGGCTGCCTGTGCCTGCTCAGGACAGCTCCACGTGCACTGCGAGAGGCTGCAGCAGGGAGTGCAGGCCATGGGGAGGAGAGGGGAGGGCCACTTTTCCCTGGGCTCAGCACCAGCAAGTCCCCTGCCCTTCCCCCCGCCCCCCTTACCCGAGTTTCTGGTGCCGGGGCAGCCACATGGTCTCATGCCAGAGCCCCTGCTGGCACTTCCAGCTGGGGGGCCGGGTGGGCCCTACTGTTGTGGGAGCCCGCCGGAGCTTCCCCTGGGTCCTACTGCCCCATCTTTGAAAAGAACCAAGGACAGATGCATTTTATTTTTCTAAAATTTTTTAGGGACCCTGTAGGCCAGATCCAGCCCATGGGCCGTATTTTGCCCGCCCCTGGACTAGATGACCTCCAGAGGTCCCTTCCGAGCCACATTTTCTATGATTCCATCAAATGATGTCTGATCAACAATACTAGAGAGTTTTTATTTGAAATAATAGTTTTCATGAGACATTTAGTAAAGTGAATCGAATCTCAGATTTCTGAATACATTATATGCTTGTATCATCAGACACCTTTCCTAAAAAGGTTCTATCCCTAGAGCACTTTCTAGACTGCATAGAAAGACTGTCAGCAGAAAGTTTTCTAGGGACAATAAAATTGTCGAAGAGAAAAGAAATCAATTATCTTAAAACTTTTCTTTAGTCAACATGTTAAAATAAATATTATTTTTTTAACTTATGCTGTACTCACCTAGCAAAGCCAACTGCATGATTGAGGCAGTCAGCCAGTGCCATCTGTCTGTCTTCATCTTGAGCCATCATCAGCTTTTCTAACAGCACTTTAAATTTTTCCATTAGTGGAGTCAACAGATTCCTCATGAGGGCCTGTTTCCTTTCTGCGGAATATTCACTGTTAACTATCAGGACCCCAGCTGTTTCATAAATAAACAGTTGATCATCGCTGCTTAATAAAGCCTGGTAACCATTTTCCTGAAACAGAAGACATGATTTACGTTGAATATATTTTTAATTGCTAAAGTTCTTTCATTTTAAGCCTATACAAAGCTAAGGATATATAAAAGGACAAGTAGTAAAGAGAAATTGCTACAGAACAACTTACTTTTCCACAAAAAGTCAAATTACTAGACACAAATTATGCTCCACTTCCTTTCTTTTCCTACTTAAGGTATAAGTATCTGAAGAAGAGTATCACTTCCAATTGTACGTGAAAACAAAAACAAAACAAAAATCAGTAGAAGTATCAATTCTTTTCATACCCTTCAGTTTCAAAGATCACTAGTATTTAGACAGTATCTTATCTACACAAACATTTTTTAAGTCCATACTTTTGGGACCCGATTTAGCAAGATACTTAAGCCTATGATCACAAACATTCTCAATGAACTCAATGTTCAAATTTGAAAACACTCAGTTCTTGCTAAATTTTACTTTTGTACGTGTACCCGTATGAATTTAAGTGCACATAATACATGCATTAAAAACACTTGTAAGTACTTACAGGTGGAGAAAGTTCTAGCAGATCTTGTATCCTGTTCAAAACATCTTCAATAAAGGGATTCATTTGTTTACTAAAGTAAAAAATAATTTAAATTAGTAATATTTATAGAAGTCTGATTTTTTAAAAAAATGTTTGGTATCTTCTGCTGAATCTGTGCTAAGTAAATAAATCACTCTTTAGAAATCATAACAGTGTTGTAAAAGATGATCCTGCCCTGAACTGGAGAGAAAGAGAAAGACTGGTTCAAGACAGGCCAGTACATAGCATTATGGCAGGGGCGGACAATTATTTTGAGCGGAGGGCCGTTTACTGAGTTTTGGCAAGTCATCAAGGGCCACATGACAGGCAGCCAGGGGCAGATATATATTAAATTTTCTTAATTTTTGGGGAGCCCCATAGGCTGGACAGAACAGCCTGGCAGGCTGCATCTGGCCCCTGGGCCACATTTTGCCCACCCCTGCATTATGGAGTACTGGCATGTTTCTCATGCCAGTTCATTCTCTGGACTCTTAATTTTTATTTAAGTCTTATGCCTGTAAAACCTCAAGATGTGAGCTAAGCTTTACAGATGCAGAGGCATCCATGTGAGTTTAAAGAGATCCTGGAAAAATAACTGACAGGGCATAAATGCCCCATTCATCTGTGAAATATTTTCATCAACAGCTGAAAAAGGGGTCAGGTTTCAAGTCTGAAACCTGATTTGTTCTGCAGCTTTCCTAACTGCACAGTATTTAAGTCCCCAAAACTAGAACCAATAGAATCTGAAATTAAAATGCTCATACTGATTTGGGAAACCTCTACAGGATAAACCTTGTCTATTAGCCTGCAAAAAATGTGCATGTGGCTACCTTGAGTGAATTGTTTTCAGGTGCACACACTGTAGGAAATGATAGAAATACTAGGACTCTACCCATGATTTCCATATCTGGAGATGATCTACTTATAGTCTTCACAGCACTAGAACAGCAGGATACTTCCACCAAGGAAAACTGCAAAAGCTAAAATAGCATTTATATTCTCTATCTTTAGGTTTAAGAATCAACATCCAGCTGAGATGAACTGCAAAGCTGTTTGCAATTTAGGTGCTCCTTTACATAGACTCAGAAAACTGTGGAGGACTCTACAGAGCTGACCTTCCAAAAGAGTGCTCTACATTGACTCATTTTGACCTCTACTTGCTCTAGTGAGAACTGTATATAACTGCTTCCTCAATAGCCACAAAACTGTAAAAATCAGATAGTATTTGAAACAATTTTTACTTACTTAAGAGACTTGACAAATCTTGAGAAGAGGTAAGCTGTTCTGCTTCGCACTTTTGCATTAGTATGGCGAAGACCTCGTTGATCCAAAAATGCCATCTGCAATTAGGAGAGTACTTACTATGTACAGGCAGAAAAACCTAACAACCTAATTTTTAAACCACCTTCCTTGTTCAGAAAATCAAGATTACCTGTGCCCAAAAACGCTTAAGTAAACAATTCAATTATTTATCTAGTTTGGGGCTTCTGTGTAGCCAGAAGCCACAGAAAGTTCAGGCTGCTTACCACTCAAGCAACACCCCAAGACTTTCCACTGACACACAGGCAACCTAGTGCACCCCCACCCTGCCACACATGCTGCCTGGCTCTCCTGCCTCCTAGCCATGTAGACAGTCTGGCTCCATTCCCTTCCTGATTATGCATGCAGTTTGCCCCCTGAGCTGTGTCCCCCCCCACCTTCTCCCAGCAGCATGGGCTCCCCAACAATGCATAGGTAGCACCCTCCTCCCATCCTAGACATGCATCAGCTTACAGTGCAGGCAGTCCAACCGAGCTCCTGCCTCACACAGCACAAGCACCCTGGGCTCTTTGGCCTACCTCCCTGCTGCATGCACAGCTCAGACACCCTGCCTCCCCTGTGCTGCATGCACAGCTTAGGCACCTGGCCCTCTCTCTGACTGTGCCACCATGCCCCAGGAGCAATGGCATGAAGTAGAAGCTGGAGGAGGGTAGGAAGCCCAAAGAACCCAACTGCTGCAGCAAAAAGGGGGGGGGGGGGGAGGGGGGGGGGGGGGGGGCTTAGGCGGGGAAGAA
>NW_017729022.1:22126532-22134668 GCF_001723915.1 Gavialis gangeticus | reverse complement strand
GGGGGGGGGGGAAGAGGAGGGGGGAAGCAGCTTAGGCCAGGCAGAAGCCTGTGGGCCAGATGCTAACCCTTTAGGGACTACATATCACTTATGAGCCACCTGCTGAACAGCCCTGATATAAGTGAAGAAAAGATGGAGTTTATGCAAATGTTAATACTTACCAAAACATTTGGAATGTGCTGGGGTTCAACAGCAAAAAACTTTTCATATCTAACCACTGTTTCAAAAAATTCCAAAGTCACTGATGTATGCTCATAGGCACTAACACCAGATGTTACCAGCTGCAGGGGAAATTAATCAGACTTCAGCCAAGTGACATCTCAATTTCCTCAACATGAAAGACTTAACAGGTAACAAAACAAAACACTTAATTGCATCAAATACTTACAGTTCTCATCATATCCTGCAAAGCAGTAGCTTTTGTAACATCACCAGAGAAATGAGCCCCATGTGATACAGGAAGAGCCTCAGCCAGCATATACAGCAGCCTTATTGCTACTTCTACTTCCATAAACCGTGTAGTTTGCCAGTTTCTATCAAAAAGACACAAGATAATGCCCAAATGTGTCAAACTTGCCAGTGAAGCTCTATGAAACCAACTATCAGTTCTACAGATAAATATATTTACTAGTATTTTCTTGAGAAGTTCCTTGCGATGCACAGCATGAAAAGGACTACATATGTGAAGTTTTGATTAAACATACAAGCTAAGTATCAGTTACTTTAACTGGGCAAATGAAAGCTACCTAATTTACCCAAATCTAGGACTTTGGAGTTTGAGATGACCCTCATAGGTCATCTTTGTTATAATATTGTTATAATTTTCCATGTATAGAATCTAATTATTGGAAGCTTATCTTATATTCATCCCCTCCACCACTGTGATGGGGAATGCAGCATTCGGGGGGGGGGGGGTTGAAATGGAGAGGAAGAGAGTGCTGCATCAGCTCTTGCTTGCCCTCATGCTACCAACCACAATGACCACTTAGGATTAAGAGCCCTGGATTCTGCAGAAGGCCACTCCCTCTAGCCACATCCCCAAGCTTCTGATGGCCCACTAGGAGGGTTTACAGATGTGTTCCTGGGAGGCGGGGCACTTTAATTAGTGAGCCATGTTAATTAAAAGCACCCGAGCATCGCATGCATCAGCACCCCCACGCTGAAAAATGGTGGCAGGACTCCTTAAAGCTTGTTCAATGAGCTTTAATGTGCCCCACCACCATTTTCAGCAGGGGGACACTAATACAAGTGACACCAGAGGCTGTTAGAGTGCATTAATTTCCACACTCCAGCAGACTCTGATGTGTTGGATCTACACCACATTGGAGCAGCCTCGCTGCACATTTATAGGAGCTCTAGTAGTCCAGTGGGCCGGACAGAAAGGCTTAGCAGATCAGATCCAGCCCATAGGCCATGTTTCACGTTCCTGCTCTTGCTGTTCCTTACTCCTATTTCATTTCATCTTACCCTGCCTTAATACTACCAATATTTGAAACGATTACCTTTTCTACTACCACCCAACTTCACTTGACAGTTTAGAATGAGTTATCCCAAATATTTTAAGAAAATTATTTCACAGTGAAAATTAATCCATTCAGACATGCTATGAAAGGCTAAAGGAGAAATACTAGTTCTGAAAATGCAAGGATAGGTGGTACCCTTGAAGTTTCAGAAAAGGTACCAATTTTAGAGTCTAAAAAAATAGTAACCTGTTGACAAAACTATTCAAGAGGTTTCCTAAAATGACAGGAGTAAAAGAATAAAGTATTTATCTTTTGCACGAAAAAAAAAGACATACTGATCACTAAAAGTTAAGAAAAATTTACCTGAGAATTTTCACAAAAGCCACATAAGAAAGCAGTAACCCACATTGCTGGTTCAAACCTAAGCTCTACATGAAACAGAGAAGACTCTCATAAAACAAACTAGAAGAAATAAACTTACCGAAGCGTAGTGTTAAAAACTCTTCGGACAGAAGCCAAAAGTAACTCTGGTGAGACCTGAGCTAGTCTGTCCAACAGTAGTTTCAGCTGTTTCCTGTACTCCACAAACATTGCTTCATCTTCACCCTGTAACATTATTTCTTCATATAATCCACAGTCACATATTTAAAAAAGACAAGCATTTAAATATTATGCCTGTGCCAAACTTAGCATAATACAAATTATACTGTGAAAATTAACTGGGCATCTAATACTCCTTTGAACACAAAAGTCATCCTAGTTGCTTATTTCATAATGACAGGCCCTTTTATTATTTTTTGTACTGTACAGGCCTTCTGGAGACTTCAACTGAGATAGGTTCATTCAGGTTCTGGACATGCAGCACTAGAAAGCCCATACCTTGAAAATTTAACATACAGAGCAGGGATAACTCAGGTAGCATAGCTAGGCACCAGTATTTGAGCTCAGTTCTCTTGCGATTCAAATCACATTTCAGCTCAGAAACCTAAGTAGTTATCACCCAAATGCTAATATTTAAGGGCACCTATACGTGTGTAGGGAGGCTACTCCGAGCAGACTTGAGTAATTGATTCTGCTGGAACGTGATAATTACTGTGCTCCAGCAGACTCTGGCAACAAGCACATCAGTGTCCCCATGATGAAAATGGCAGTCGGGTGCTTTAAACTAAGGCGCATTCAATGAGCTTTAGTTCAAAATAACCCACTGCCATTTTTCAGCTCAGGCATGCTGATACTCGTGACACTCAGGGCACTTTTAATTAGCACAGCTCTCAGAGCTGTGCTAATTAAAGCTCTTTGCCCCCACCCCCAAGCATGTCTATAAATGACCTAAGGGCCTCTTTTCTTGATGTAAACATAGCCTCCACTGATTTGAAAAGAAGATTCTTGTATCAAGAGAACAAAGTCTAAAATATTTCCTTGGAAAAGTTTTAAAAAAAAGGAACATTTTATGTTTTTTAAATTTTAAAAGTTTAAATTTGAAAACAGAAGTTACCTGCTCAAATATAGGTTATTCCTCTGTCTTTAAAGACAAATGGCCAATGAATTGAGCCAGAAGGGACTAACCTTTTTGACAGCCATGCTACAAATTAGCCCCATACACCCTGCCAGAGTTGCACACCAATCCCCCTTCCCCTGCCTGCCTGGCTACTCTGCTATCTGTGCTCCCTGCCTGACCTGTTGCTTTGCTTTCTGTCTCCTACGCTTTCTGCTGCTGTACAGCTTATCCCTTCCCCTATCTGCACTGAGCCACACAAAAAGGCTGCCTGTGCTACTTGTAGCAACCATGCCACGGGGTGGCCACCCCTGAATCGAACCAACATTTGGCAGCTACAAGAGAAGCTTACTCATACATAACATTCTACCTCATTTTCAAAGTTATATTCTTCATCGTAGGTCAATTTCTTCATAACAGCCAACATAACTGCCTATGTTAAAAGAAAATTGACAACAATTGTTCAGTATACAGGAAAAGACACGTAATAGAAAGCTACACATAAAACACAATCTTTGGCCTACTTTTCATTTTACCTCAATATTGGAGGCATTTTAAAATAGCTAGTGTTTATTTGAACTAAAATAAAAGCCTCAAGAAGGCCTAATGAAAATGAGATTCCACAGAATTTGTGAAATTTAAGATTACCCAAATTTTCAGATTCAATGTTATTTTTAAAAAGGAGAGATTTTACTATAATTGACAATTTCTGGCAAAGCTAGTGCCAGAGTTCAACAATAACAAAGTAACTGGACAAGACAGGGAGGCAGAACGTTATTGCATTGGCATATTGGCTCTCATTATTCCAACAAAATTAAGATTTGTGCCAATCTTCCCATCGTAAAAGCCTCACTATAGAAGTTTCACCTTCTATCTATACACAGGATGTAAAACCTGAGAAAACAAAGACTTTTAAAAAAGAATCTACAAGCAAAATATTTATGATTTTGACTCAATACTTTAAAAGGTCACTAAATACAGCTCCATTGTAATTAAAAAGGACTGGCATAGTTGTTTTGTTTTTTTTTAAATTAAAGCTCACCCAATGTTTCAGTTGTTAACCCTCTTCATTTTCAGAATGTTATCTTGTGGTATTTCTAGAAGTTTGCATTAAAAAATTTGGCTCCAAAATCTCTCCATGAAAAAATATTCAATAAAGGTAAAAATGGAATGGATGAGAACATCGAGCTTCATGCTTAAGAAATTAAACAAAACTAGATCTGAAGGTCTGTATGTCTTAGAGAAAAAAATGTGAAGTGACTGACAACTGGATGGAAGGGCAATAGGTGAAAAGAGAGCCAATGGGTATTGGAAAAGGAAAATGAGTAGAGGTGAGACTTTTTGCAGGAGAAGGACTTAGTCTTTGATTCTGACACATCTGAATTTTTCTATAAAAGTCCTTTAAAATTAAAACATTTTTATTTCTGAAAATTTTAGAATGGGTGTTGGCCAAAATAACGTTACTTATGAAATTCAATATTTGGTAAAAAGGAAACTTTAACTACTCTTACCTCTACATTAGTTTTTTGCTGGTCTGATAATGCAGAAAGCTGCAATAAAACATATTTCAAATGTTAAGTTTCATTATAAGTGACTTCCCAGTCTATAAAAGTTAGTTGCCTCTATGAAAACTCTCAGGATGTTTCAAGCAGATTTTGAGAACATGCAGGACATCTGATCACATCCTTTAAATCAAGCATAGCTGTATAAAGCAGTATATCTATGGACTAAAAGTTACTATTAATTACAAAACCTTTAAGAAAATACACACTAAGGAAACTTGCAAAGTAAATATTCTTATGCAATTACAAGATTTACTCAAATCTAAGATGAGCTTTCCTCTACCCTCAATCAGCATGGTGGGGGAGGGAAAGCCATCTTGGATTCAACAGAAGATGACCCTCCCAAAAATGAGATTCTATTCATGGAAAATTATAACACATTTATAATTTTCCATGTATAGAATCTAAATTTCAGGGGCTCTTATTACAGTAAAGGTCATTATGGATTTGGGTAAATATAGTAAAGCAAATAAGTTGCCATGCTCATATAATTAATAGTAGTAGTTAGTAGTATTTCAAATCTACCTGTTTCAAGATGTGAAGGTAGTCATAGCAAAACCCAATAATATTAGATGAGATGTCATCATCTTCATGAATTAGCAGTTGCAACATTAAGGCTACTTTTGCTTCAATAGCCTGCAAGGTGTCTTGAGCACTCTTCATATCCCCACTTTTAACCAGTTTAGTCCAGCTGGCTATGAGTGCTTGGCCCATTCCATTAACCAGTTTAGAAAATCTGGCTAGAAAATCCACATCATCTTCCTGCAGGAACACCATGAAACATCATATTTAAAACTGTGGCAGAACTGCAGCTACCCCAAATGACATAGATTTATGATTGATACTATGTACACCTGTATAGGTACATTGTACGTTTAAGAAAAATGCATCTAATCTTGGTCTAGATGACATTTGACAATGCTGCCTAGCAGACTAAGTTCCAAAATACAGCAACCTGCTCCCTCTTATGGACCGGTTAGTTTTATTCTCATCTCCCTGACTCAAGGTGAAGTCACATAAGTTATTTTTTTCTGATTCCATTTGAAGGTACATTTTGTTCCAACACAAAGCACAGAAAGAAGTTGCTATTGTACAGGAGAGGCCCTATTCAGAAATAACAACTCATAGCTCATTTTAGGAACAGTGGAGTAAAAAGATAACTAGGAACTTATTAGTATCAACTCTTCTGTCCTAAAACAAGAAGTTGCAGCAGATTTATGTTTGAATTTGCAGAAACACCAACCAATGTCAAGTAGCATTACTGAAATATCTCCCTTGAGAGAAGTTTTAGAAGGGTGAATGAAAAGAAATAAAGTATTAGGTATAAAGTTATAATTCTGCTCAAACAAATCACTATAAAAATTACATTCAAGACTAAGAGTTGAGTAACAAAGACTTTCCCTCAAAGCAGCTAAGAAAGGGTAAGTGAACGCTGGCATGCATGTCAGAGCATGGCGTGTGAAGGTATTTTGCTTGGCACATACCCGTCTGGGTGGATAGTGGGGAAGGGGCCAGGACTGTGCTGCTAGAACAAGGATCAGACCCCTCATGGTCATGCCAGCTTCTTACAAGTCAAGCTTGTGGGTGTTTTTGGCACTCTGCCCAAAAATGTTGTCAACCCTTAAGATAAGGGAAGGTTTGCATAGTAGAGACTCGCTATTTGCTCTTATAAAACACAGACTTTAAGATTTGAAGAATATTTTTGCCTGCTTTCAAGCAGCCAGATGGAGGCAGGAGGAGTGCTTCACATTTCAGAAGATGTGTTTTAACTGGAGCCCAAAGGACAACCCCAGAGAAAATGCAGTCCCTTATGCTGACACTGGGCTCCTTATTAAAAAGTACTACTCATGCCTAAGTAGTGTAGCTTTTGTGAGCTATTTAAAATTTCTCTGTAAAAGTTTTGAAGGTTGTGTGTGACAACAGGCATGAATAATTAGATAATTTAAAAACAAAACTACAGTAAATGATGGTGGAAGTGAAAACACAGAGGGGGCGGGGGGGAACTGAGGAAGCATAAAAGGTACCCCAAATGAAACAAAGAAAAAAAAGGAGTTGTAAGAAGCCAAGAAGAAGTCATAAAACCAGAGATGGAATAAATTATATTATAACAAAAAAATAAGAGATTTAATTAATATAGTACCATTAAGTACAGTACAGATAAAATCAGTCCCTTACACGCTTAGTCCTCTGGCAAGTATGTGGCAAAACATTTTAAAGCCCTGCTTATGTCACTACTTAAAACTTGTCTCTACCCAAAAATATTATCAATTTACTAACCTGATCAATACTGAAGAGGCCAGCAGACTGTAACACTTGACACAAAGATTCTACCAATTTTGTTTTATCAACTGGATCCATTCCCTTATTTACAATTTCAAACAAACAGTCACATGCTTCTTCCCGGAGAACCTCTACAGACATGTGACCTAGCAGCATATTTATAAACCTGAAAAAAGACTAACTTTAATTCACGTACAAACACAATGCAAGTTCACACACACACAGACTAAAACAAGTTATTATAAAGTTACATTTTTCTTTTTCCTACTTTCAGTTTGGCTTTAAAGTCTACACATAGTGCGACCGTCGCAACCAAACGTATACAAAATAATGTGTGGAGACTGAAAACAAAACTATACAGCTTAAATCTCACGTTTACGTTTTAGAAACGTGTAACATCCAAGTAACCTGAATATTTATTTCTTGGCAGGAGCGCAGGGCACAGGGAAATGTAGCATCACTTCTTTGAGTCTGCATTAAAAAAAAGTCATACAAGACACAGTCATCACCAGTCCTATTCCAGGAAGAACAAAAAACTCTTACCTTTCATTGGCTATCAGGTTCAAGTCTATCCAGGAGACATAAGCTCCAACTACTTCAAGGCACTGGCAGGTCAACTCTGAATTAGTATACTGATAATTTTGTAAGATTTGGTACCACGATTCCACCAGACTTGGAATGCACTGTTCCCTCATTGTGTCTTTCAATAAGGTATTCCTACGGGCCTCCTATGAATAGGAGTGAAGGGTGAAAAAAAGGTTAAGTTCTATACAAAAATTACTGAACTGATGCCTTTTACGTGTTCACATATTCCCCGGATACTGCATGCCCTTGAAAGATGCAACAAAGTAATTCATAATTCACATGCATTTTCTAGCGCTTATCAACTTAGAAAACTCAAAAAAAGTTTGTAGTGCGGTTTCTGTAGTACACCGATTCTTTCTTTTCCCCCATGTTCATGAAACAACTATGCGTAATAAGCCATTTTCTTTTCTGAAAAGACACAAATTGCTAAACATTAAATCAGAAGAACTCCTAAAAGGGGGGATGCCTTGTTGGACTTGGTGTTGGCCACAGGCGATGACCTGGAGAGGGGGCTGTCGGTGCTTGACCCCCTGCGCAACAGTGACCACTGCCTGCTAGAATTCACCATTCAGCGCAAGGTGGCAAAGGCAAGCAGTCAGGTGGTGGCCCTAGATTTTACGAGGGCGAACTTCAATGAGCTAAGGAGGATAGTTGGAGAAGCGCTGAAGACTCAGAGGGGAGGGGAGCCGGGTGTCCAAGGGGAGTGGTCGCTCCTTAAGGAGACGATCCTCCAAGCCCAGAGGAAGGTAAT
>NW_017729022.1:22121764-22125812 GCF_001723915.1 Gavialis gangeticus | reverse complement strand
GCTAGAGTCTGGAACCAGCTTCCAAGTGAGGTGGTGCAGGCTCCCACCCTGGGGGTTTTTAAGAGGAGGTTGGATGACCACCTTACTGGGGTCATTTGACCCCAGTGCTCTTCCTGCCATGGCAGGGGGTTGGACTAGATGATCTGCTCAGGTCCCTTCCGACCCTAGAAACTATGAAACTATAAAAGACTATATGTAATTTTAAATGTTACAGCTTCTGTTATAAAGGTATATAAGGAACTAGAATAATTTTTTTAATTTTCTGAATTAAAAGAAACATCAAGTTGTCAACAGTTCACTAGGTTTCCCTTTTGCTGGCTCTCATGTACCAAGAAAATACTGTTCCTAGGTGACACCAATGCACACTGCTTTAAGTCAAACAATGTTTTTCCCCATGCAATATATGGATTAATGGAAAAAATGCATTTGTAAACACAACTGCTGATGTACAGTGCCCCTTTGAGACAGATTCTTCATGGTGAAACATAAAATCGCTTCAAGCCTTTTGCTGAAAATAAGGTAAAAATATTTCTTAATTCTAAACCATGTTAGCACAGCGTAACATGAACAAGACAATATTACTTGCCTCTGATGTGTGAACTACATCCCGGTCTACCAGCTCAGCATCAACAGCCATAAGAATTCTGAGGTACATATCCACTCCTCGAGGGTTAAGATCAACTACTGACAAAATATCAAAAAAAAACTTGGGCCATTTTGTGAGATATTCTGTAACAAACAGCATAGCAAAGACTTGGGCTGCTTTGTTGCGAATAAAAGTTTTTTCTGGCTGGGGATTCACCATCTAAGAGAAAAAAAAAAGTTATATGAAAATATTCTTTTTATGGATCCCCTATCAACTAGAAAAGAATCATTGATTTTCTTTTAGCAGATTGATTCAACACCATCTCAAGTCACACACAGGTAAACTATATGAAACATAGTAAACTTGCAGAGATAGCTTTGTTTTTCTGAATTATATTACATGTTATTTCAATCATTAAGCAGAACTTGTCTAAATAAATCACCATGTTTACCTGAATCCAAGATGAGGTTTTTCTCCCACTTAACATGGGCCTCATCTTGAATTCAAGTCCAAGCTTGAGCTGCAGGAGGGGGAAGAAGGAGGAAGAAGGTAGAGAAAAAAGCTACTGCTGTTCCAGCTGGCCCTGAGCTGGGGCTGGAGTCAGATCCACAGCTGCTCACCTTCCCTAACCCCCAACCTGCTCCCCCCTCAAGCCTCTGACCCCTTACTGCTTGCACTCTGGCTCAGGCCCTGCTCCAGCCTGGGGCAGAGAGCCCAGTCCAGCAGCAGTGGTTGCAGTGATGGTAATTCTAGGCCAGGCAAGGACTGGAGAGTCGGTTCATGATGCACAGTGGGTAGCAGGGGAGAAGCAGGTGCCAGGGATGCAGGCACTGGAGGTGGGGGTAAAAAACAGGGTGGGACAAGTACCAGGAGGTAGGCAGGGGCCAGGGCATAAAGGCTCTGGATGGAGCAAGCATACAAGACAAGGGGTCAGAGAACTTGATTCCCCTTGCCACATACCTCCCTACCACTGCAGCAGTGTGTGTATATGCGCATGTGTTTTGGGGGTGGGGGGAAGAGGTTATGACACAAATTGAAAGATGACCAGCCAATAATTAAATTGTATACCTGGAAAATTATAACAAATTTATTTATTTTTCATGTATAAAATAATTACTGGGGGTTCATCTTAAATTCAGGTATCTTGGATCCTGGTGAATATAGTTCTAGATAGTTAAAGGTGACATTATATTTTCATACGAGATAGTCACAGGAGTGCAGTGGAAAAAAAGGAGCTTTTGATGCTGATCACGCACACATGCAAAGCAGTCTTGACAGTTTAATGAAAATAGGAGAGCTTTATAAAATGCACACTGGTAGTCCTCAACTTATATTTTGCTACCAAAGATACTGCTGGTTTTGAACTACTGCCAATTTTCACTTATTCAGCAAATGAAGATTCCCCGCCCTCCCTGTCCCTATACATCTCTCTCTTCTTTTCAACCTCCCTCCACAAGCTCCTCACTCAGATTCTAGTATATCTTATTGAAGTCTCTCAGATTGCAGTTCCCACTAAATCCCTTTCCTTATTCTCTGTTCCTTCTGCAAACAAAGCAGCACAGGGAAATTCATAAAATCTTGATAGTTTCAACTTGTACAAGCAGCCTGACAAAAAGAAAGTTGCTGGTATGTGCCCTGATCTACCCTAACTTACTTTAAATTCCTGCTTCTAGCACACTATTGGATTCCACTGGCTTGCATGTCAATTACATTTCACTTGCAGTAATAGATTTGAAGAATAAGAGGTATGGAAATCAAATGTGTTCACTGTTATGAAATAGAAATGTATTTCTGTGCCCTCCACTACAGAGTGGAAAAATCTCTCTTCAACAGAGTAACTCTACTTTTTCATCATTCCAAAAGTCACTCTTCAATCTCTCAAATAGTTTAAGTACAACACATCATAAACTGACTAACTTCTTTCAAGTACTATGATTTGGGTGTAAAAAACAAACACAGACAAAAAGGCCCCCCAAAAAAACAAAAACAAAAAAACCCCCACCCTTAGAGAAGAGCAAAAGAAAACAGTTCAGAGGTTGGAAGGATAGCTTTAACAGAAGCATGCTTAAATAATTAAACATTGACTGACTGTTGACTAATATAGGAACATTAGGTAGCCAGACATTTGTATGCTCAGCAATCCCATATTGAATGAAATAGGCAAACACTATCAAGGAGGGAAGAGAGTCATTCAGTATGGAAACCAAAAAGATGTACGTTGGGAATGAAAGTAGGGAAATATGAAAAATGCTAGAAAATGTTATTGTTTGATTGTTATAAAACTACACTGGACAACATGCTGGCCAATACACTGGCAGAGAGATGGGCTAAGATCTTGCCTGTAGGGGTGCACCAATAGAGATTTTGGGGGCTGATAGTGATAGCCAACTTTTAAGGAGGCATGTTGGCTGATACCAATCTGACTTCTGATACAGCTGTTGTGGTGGAAGGGGAGGGGGCAGATCACTGCCCAGCTAGGCAGGATGGTGCCCGGGATAGAGCCATGGCTTGTTGCAGTTGCAGTTGCAGGCTGGGGCCAGGGCTGTGCCAGTCTCTTTTCGGCAAGGGCTGGGCTCTGGGCAGACTGCTGGGAAGGGGCTATGGGGGGCTGCAGCCACCCCAGATTTTGCCGTACCCCCCTCCCCAACCCCCCTTCTAGTACCAACACTGCTTGCCCAGTACAACCTCAGTTCTTCCTGGTGCGTGGCTGGAGGCAGGGGTTGAGCAGAGGCTGCACCAGGTGGGTGACAGCAGCATGGGAAAGGGAGCTTTGGATGGGGCAGGGGATATGGCAAAGTTTGGGGTGGCTGCAGCCCTCCCCATAGCCCCCCTGCCAGCACTGCTGCTGCCTGCCCTGAGCCCAGCTCCTGCCAAGAAGAGCCTGGTGCAGCCCGCCTGCCCCTTGCAGATCCGGGGGCACACCATCTCTCTCCCCTCAGAGGAGCCACGGTTCCATCCCATGCCCTGCCCCATCCCGGCAGTGCTTGCTCCAGCCCCTGCCCCACTCCCTCCCATACCACAGCGGGCGTTGATCTGCACTCCCACACCCCTTCCCTCCCCCTTCCTCTACAGCAAACTTACTAGCTGCACGCAGCTCTCCAAGCTGCCCAGCTGCGTTCATAGATTTCATAGACATTAGGGCTTAAAGGGACCTCAGAAGATCATTGAGTCCAGCCTCCATGCCCCAGGGGCAGGAAGTCAGCAGGAGTCATAGGATCCCAGCAAGATAAACATCCAAATTTCTCTTGAAGGCATTCAAAGCAGGTGCTTGAACCACCTCCGGTGGCAGTCTATTCCAGACCTTGGGGGTTTGGACAGTAAAGTTCTTCCTTATGTCCAACCTGAAACGGTCTTGGAGGAGTTTATGACCATTGAACCTTGTCATCCCTTGGGGTGCTCTGGTGAACAGACATTCCCCTGGATCCTGATGAGCACCCCTTATAAACTTATAGGCAGCCATCA
>NW_017729022.1:22114454-22121451 GCF_001723915.1 Gavialis gangeticus | reverse complement strand
CACATCCCTAGCTTTTACTACCTCAGTGAGCTGACCCAATCCGATATTGAACCGAGATCTACTTGCCTGTCTGTATGGCTAACTTTTCCAATATTCAGAAATTAAAACAACAGGGGTATCCAGAACAAGGAAGACAGTGCACCAATAAACTAGAGCCAAGTTATACCTGTAACAGGAAGACTTTAATGCTTCAAGGTAATTGACAAGTGATTTCATGACATAGGGGGTATGAATAAAAAGCAGCAGTATCATCTCAAGAGACAAAAAATTAAACATGATAGTATAAACCTGACTAAAATAAGTAATTTCAAAATGTACACCAGCCTGTACAGGGCTTTTTGTTAGATCACATGTTTGAACTCATTTTTCATCAAGTAGTTAAATCTTTATTAAGGGTACAAAGAAAGCAAGTTTTAAACTTAGTTTCAAACCTTTAAACTGGTATGGGAAATATAATAGTAAACCTGATTAATAAATTTTTTCTGTATAAACAATTGTAAAAGTGAAAAAAAAAACATTTACCTGAGCTTGTAGCCATGTTATAAGCGTTTCCCTAATTAGCTGCTGCTGGACTTCAGTAAGTTCAGAATACCTGTAACAATATACCATTCAAATAAAAAAGCAATTTTGTTGTGTTTGCTTGCTTAGTCCAAGTTTAAATACAGGCAAAGCTAAATAGTTACTCAAATACTGTACTGCTTTCAAAGACTTTCGTTTCATAGAAGAATGAAAGGCTTACCACAGAAATTCACACTCATGTTACAGAATGAGACTGCCAAATATTTAGTAACTTATTTAAAATCAAAGCTATTTGACATCTTATTCTAATGTTCTGAGCTCACTGTCACGCTGCAGTCATATTCTACTCTAGCATCAGCCTTCCGTACAGCCTTCTCATATCATCTATTTGATATACTGGTGTTACCACAATGCCACCTCTTATAAATGCCTACACAAAACTTGGCAGAGGGAGCCTAGGAAAGGGGCAACAAAAGGCCAATAAGAAAAACTATAAGGACAACACAAAAAAGATTGTACCAGCTGAGAAGATTAATATTTTAAATTATTAAACTAATATCTTGACATTGAAAGGAAAGTAATGGTTGCTATTGTTTAACTCTGAGCAATTCAATTACAATACTGCATTTACATTAAGATCGTTTACTGCATTTGTGATATTAATAATGAAAAACTGAAGGTCATTCCAAATACCAGCAATCCTCTGAGTTAAATTCAGCTGTCCTGAACAAGTCTATTTTTCAAAAGATAAATGTTATACATGTCACTTTAAAATTCAAATGGCTCTTCCCTAGTTATCATCAGCTTTTTTTAAAAACAGAGCCACAACTTTTTATCTTGACTTAAACACAATATATGTAGCATGCTAATCAAGTCAATATTTCTTTACTAAAATAAATCTTAAAACACATTAAAAAACACAACACAACTAGTTTGATATGATTTGAGAGTGGAACTGGGCCTTGTTGCTCATTTCCTAGACTCCCCTTGCCTAGTTTTGTATAATCATCACAGGCAGCACTGTGGCAACACCTGTAGTTAAAGCTAATGTTTTCCAATACAACCCTGTTTCCAGTTGCTGAAAGCTCTGAGTGATTAAAGTTTGCAACAATCTCCATACAGGGCATCAGCCTTCTGTTAAATGTTTAAGCTGCCACCATGACAAAAAACAAGGGAAAATATTATTTTGTCCACATCAATGAACTTTTTATTATTTTAGAAGCTCTAACACCTCAATATACTGAAATAGATACTAGAAAGTGTAGCAGGGAAATGGCCTTCTGATTATATACAATTCCCACTCCAGCTGACCCACTTTGGGATGTGGGCCATACGTGGCTGACAGAGAGCTGGTACAGATACCGTTTGCTGGTTTTGTAAATGATCCCTACAACATTTGTTGTAGATACTGGGAAGTATTGTGAATGAGATAGAGACTGGAAAAAAGTTTCCACAGCTGGACCACTAACCAGGTTTTCCTCATTTTGTGGGTGTCCAACCTCTCTGAAGAAGTGCCGAGTGCACAGGGGGCTCAATTAGAACAGAGCCTTGAATAAATCTATTATAAACATTCCAAGTACCTTAGAGAACCAAGATCTCTAAAGTGTGGCAATGCAAATTAATGTAAAAGTTGATAGGTTTAGCCTCAAGTTCTCCTTTGTTTCCAGCCATAAAAGGAAAATGAAATACCATTGATTTTGATAGGAACATTGAAGTACGGACAAATACATAAGACGTCTCACATGAATGAATTTATAAAACTTAGCACAAAAACACCCAGGACTTTGGAAATTTGATCTTGTGCAAAGTATCAATGGTGTGAAGTAAATAAGTTCTAGTGCAACATAAATAAAAGAAAAAAAAAAGAGAATGGAAGACTGAATAACTGAAAGCTCATGTATATCACTATGTAATTAAAGACTTCTAATGCACAGGCATAATGGAGATAAATATTTTTCGTACAGACAATCATAAGCCCTGGCTTTCCTTTACTTTTGTTTCTTTAATTTTCAATCTTAATGCTTTACTTAAATTTTTAGCAAAATAAAGATATAGATATATTTTGATAAAACTTAAGTCCCCAAAGCTATGCTAGATTCCTTTACTGGTGCTTAACATTAGAATAGTAGTAAAACAAAATAGAATGTTAATGAAAGCCATATAAATTCCATGTCCCTGTTCAGTTAAGAGATGGACTTGTCAATGTAGTCAATATACATCATGATTCAAAACCAAAACTAAATGAAAGCTGGCTAAAAGGCTGAATAATCAAGGTTTCACTGTCTAGTTCTTAAAGGAAAAATAACTTTGGAGGTCACTAATGCAGCTTTAAATCTTTTCTTTGCCAAGAGAGGTAAAATTAGAAGGTAAATGAAATTCACTTTTTAAGCATAAAGAAGAAAATCTCTTACTTGAATTTAATTTGATGTTCCAGAACTTGAAAGCAGAAGAACTTGATGTGATCATCACTGGAATGATGAAAGAAAAAAAAAAACACATTCAATACAACAGCAGTAATGCAACTTTTTTTTCCTCCAGAGAAAAAGATGCTCCTTGAACTATGCAAACAGAGATCCCTGCTAAGGTGCAAAATTATTATATCATCATGTTGCTGATGGAATATTTACAGTACTCCGGCAGTCCATAAAAATGAGCTGTTATTATGCACAATAAGGTTTGATTTGTTTTCCTGTAATAACTTATTGTATTTAGACAAATATAAGATGACCCTGATTATAAGATTCTCCTTCCCCATTAGAGTCTATATATGGAAAATTTATAAATTTGACAGAATTTTCCAGGTATAGAATTGTATCATTGGAGGTTTGTCTTGAATTTGTCCCCCCACACTGCATAATAAATCAGTGTCAGGCAGCCCTTTGACCTCTGCCCCTTCAACTTTTTTCCCCTACAATTCCTTCACTCCCTCCTTTCTGTCAGACCCTGCTCTCCTTGAGCATCTGGAAGCAAAGAGCAAATTTGAAAACACTGACCTTGAAATAAACATAGCTATAGCAATTTGCATATAGTACCCATAGACTTAGTTCATCCAGAATTGATGCATTTCACCATTTTTTAAACTGCTGTGAATTTTAGCACACACTCCTTAGGAAGCACTTGCATATAGAAGTTGGTGTGTATATAAAGATCTATCTCTCTCTCTCTCTCTCCACACACACACACACACACACACACACACACATAGTTATATCTGTCTATATAAATAGTTATACATATGTGCACACATACACATCAACTAGAATATCATTCTTCACAAACCTTAAACCACTTTCAAAACCTTAGACTTGTCCCAAAAACCTTACACCCACGCACCTGTTACAATAACCTCACCCATACATCCATCCACATTCCTTTCCTTGGTTCAATTAGACTGTCTCTTGGTACTAGCCCCAGTTGCGAGCTTTAAGCTCTCAGTTCATTCACTGTCACCATCACTGTTGTTAGTGATTCTGCTGCTTTTGTCACTGCTGCTGTCATAGTTATTGTCGCTTGATCCGGTTGCCTCATTGTCTTCTTCACTATCATTGTTTACTTCCCCTTGAGAGGGGTCTTTGAAGAGCCTGTGCCTACTGTCCCTCTGCCAGGCAGAGTTGCCCCAGCCTCCGGGAGCATGCAGCATTCATGTGTGCAAACTCCAGTCCTGCTACCAGAAACTGGTAGGAGAGGATGGGAAGGATGCGGTGACCACCTGCAGGCAGAAGCAGCAAGCAAGGAGTTCTCACAGGCAGCTGCGGCCGTGTCAGCAGTAAGGGTGGCGAGTGCTGACCAGCGACCACCTGTAGATATCGCCGGCAGTGGCCAATGGTGATCGGGAACTGTCTGCAGACGCTGCCAGTGGTGTTGGCAGCAGAGGGGGGGCGGGGGCAAGTGGTGACCACCCGCAGGTGCCGCTGGCAGTGTCAGCAGTGCTTTTCTCAGGGAGTGCACCGCCAATCTCAGGGGGTATGCAGGCACCCCCTACATGTTGCCAATGTTCATGCATAACCGTTTTAACGCAGTCTGCAACCTCAAGTTTCATGTGCCTGTACATCAGGAGGTTCCTGGACTTCCATAGGGTGCTCCCAACGCAGGACAAAAACTGACTGAAGCGGGCTGTCAGGCTCCCTTGGTGTTTAGCCAGATGAATGTATAGTGTTGTCTCTCTCATCATCCATCCGACCTGTCACTGCTTCAGAGTTGATTTACGTTTTTCCACACCTCCTTGGTGTATGGGCAGAGCCATAGGATGTGGTTGATGATTACTGTTCCGCTGTGGCAGATTACCTTAGTGCAGCTAGGCTGACCTCTCTGCCCCTCTCTGGGTCTCCAGGCTCTCACTGGGAAAGCTTGATGAGCTACTAGCCAGTTCAGGTCTCTGTGGTCTTTCTGCAGGTTTTTATTGAAGATCCGCTCCCTGTGGGCAAGGTATACAAGCCAGATCTGTAAACTGGCAACTGAGGCTGTTTTGGAATCTGCGCTTCTTGTTAGGCATTTTGCAGAACATCCGAGACAGTGGGAGGAGCGGGGGGGTGTACATACTGACCAACGGGAGACCATGGATCATGGAGCAACTGTGCTTCTATTAGGTCCTGAACAAGTTCTGCAGTAAACACAGGCTACAAAACAAAGGTCCTGCAACTATGTCTAACCACAGGAAGATAAGAGGAGGCAGTCAGAGCCAGAGACATACTATCACCCGTGTAACTGCTCCTTGGTGACCGTTGCCAAGCCCTGCATGTGTGTTCTTCTGGAATGCCAGAAAAGAAAGTTTGGCTAGATTCGAACTTCACAGAACAAGAGATGGCAGGGGATGGGGGCTACAAGACTTGGGATTATTTGTCTATGCAAAATATGTAAGAGCAGTATGCAAGGTGGTAACAGAGGGAGCACATATTGCCTGATTTCACACAGCTGCAATTTTGAGAAAATGGGAAGTATATCAGACCTCTTTGGAGAGTCCGTGGGCATGGCAACTGCTGATTCATTATATCAAGATGGAAGGTTTCATGCAGAGGTATAAAATAGGGATGGTAGTGCTGGAGGTCCTGAGGGATCATAAAGAAATTGATGAAAACAGTAAGGGAGAGAGACAGGATGGCACTAGTGGCAAACTTCACGGAAGAATAAGTGAAGAAGGTGAGGGGAGTAGGGGCACGTAAACAACTAAAAGGGGAACATGATAACCTAGCATGGATGGTTATAAGAAATACCTTGCTGATGAGACAGGTACAACAGATGGAGCTTGATGAGTTGATGAGCTCATCAAAGTGCCCAAAAGACAGGTGCAGGGAAGAAAAAACAGTGGGGCATGTTTTGGGAGTGTACATATGCAAAGCAGGTGTGGGAAAAGGTCCACTGCTGAGTGTCACCAAAATAAACCTGTTGTTAGCAAAGATGGTACTATATGGACTCATACTGAAGTGACTGGAGGAAATGTTATTAAGGACTCTATTAGCATGTATTAAAACTAGTTTATGGAAAAGTAAGAAACTTTTATAGGGGTTTGGTTTTTAAGGGCTTGGCTTTTACTGAAAGTGTCTGAAGCTGGGACTGCAAGAATTACATCAATCAGGACATGGAAGAGATTGGAAAAGAAGAGATGGAGAGAAAAGGACTGGATACACATGTTCACTGAACCAGCAAAAAGGCTAACGGGAGGAGCAGTGAGTTTCAAGTGGTTACTGTGGTAAGTTTTTCACGGGGTTCTGTATGAAGAAAATAGTTTTGTATGAGTTTTTTTGTGAGAAGTTGATGTATGTTGCTTAAGGTTTAATATATGTAGTTATATGTTTTGATATGTAGCTGTTTTTGCAATACGAAGTTTTGGTAAAACAAGAATGCTTAATATGTAAAGCTTTGTAAGTGTAGGGTGCTAAAGTGCACTTTTAATAACGTTTGTGAATAAAAAAATATAATTTTTAAAAAGGTTTCCATTAGCATTTTTGGCATCAGGGAAGGGTGTTAGAGCTTACTACAATACCACTTGGAGAGACTGAAACATTTCCAAGCCCAGTGTTTGCTCCCTCCTCGGGGAACAACCACCTGGTTTGTTTTGTTTTGGGCTTTTTGGTTTCTTGGGGGGTTTTTTAAAGGGCCACATAGGGAAAAAAAGGTTCCCACCATATTTGCCCCATATGGGCTGTAAACTTTATAGTCATGCTCAGTGTTGGCCGCATTTAAAAGCGACTTCATAGCTGGTTTTCATTATTGAGCACGTGTTGCTTTTTGCAGCAGTTCAAAAAATAGACAATGTATTTAAATTCAGTTTCCCTGTATGCAAATGTAAGATGAGAGGCTCCCCCCCCATGCTGATTGGGTGGTGGGAGAAAATCTCAGCTTGTAGTTGAGTAAATATGGTATTTGTTTTATGTTGCATTTCATTCATTTGGGTAATATTTTAATTACATAACTTGGTCAATTAAAAATGGATACTGTCATTAAGAGTTATTTGACAATGAGTGGGTTTTTTTTTTTTTTT
>NW_017729022.1:22098836-22114425 GCF_001723915.1 Gavialis gangeticus | reverse complement strand
CTTTTTTTTTTTTAATTTCATTTATTTACTTCTTCCATTGACCTCCCATTTTTATATTTTTGTTGTGTTGTTTAATAAAAGGTCTGCCTGTTGTCAAACTATGGCCACAGTGTTCAGTTACATATGGGGCAAGAACATTCATGGGCCTGAAAAGCACCAGAAAACAGTGGCTCAATGTGCTGCCCACTTGTTCTAGCACCAGCTGCATTTCCCTCCCTCCCACCCAGGAGCTGGCTTCAACAGCCTAACAAATCAAGAAAAAGCAAGGCAAGAGGAGCTGTGCACGGCCAGCCAGCCAGAGCTGTTCTTCCTCCTCTCTATTTCCTTCCTGCCTTCCTCCACCTGGGTTCACAGGACCCACAACCTTGCACAGTCCAAGTTTTCACCACTGCTTTTCCCTCCCCACATCCACATCCCCAGGGCACAGCTCAGCACCTGACTGAACATTTCCCTATACTAACAAGCCCACAGTGCACACGCCCTCAGCCACCCTTCCCGATGCCTGCACTGGAGACAGCCACACAAAAGCGTGAGTTTCACTGGCAGTAGTTTAAATCTAGTACATGACATCGTTCTACATGTCACCATGCCAACCTTCAGCCCAAAGTCTGGAAAAGTGCATAGCAGCACATATCACACATAGTGTCAGGCAACTGGTCTCTGAGAATTTGCACGTGGCACCAGTAGGAACAGTGGGCTGTTCTGCCTCAAATGACAATGGTTCAGGCAGCGACTCCCTTTGGTCTCGCAGATATTATGCAGCAGACATGCAGAGACCACAAACCAAGACATACTGCACTTACTGGTATACATGGGTGTCCTCAGGCATCTCTAGTGAGCCTTGACCCTCCAAAGCATGCTTCAGAGTCATTCTGCAGCTGCTGAGCTGGTAGCTATACAGTTCCTTCAAAGGCTTACCAGGTGGACACTGCTCTCTATGCTGCCCAGCTGCATATCAGAATCTGTTCGGTATCGGTTGCTATGGCTTGCTAAAAAAATTGGCCATTGGTATTGGCCCAAAAAATCTCTATTGACGCACCCCTACTAGTTACCAAAATCTTCGATGTATACACTTAGGCAAAAACATGGAGGAGTGGAGTCTACCATCCCTCACTATACCGCTGAGACAAACTCAAAAGGGCAGACTGAATCCAGACATTCAGTGCCTCAATGGTTGTAGCTTCTGCCAGATAAGAACTGCTGCTGACTGCCTAATGCCTCAGCAAGGGCATGTTTGTCAGGCTGACGTCCCTTAGCCTTTCTCCAGTCTAGGAGTCACCCCAAGGCAGTGGGGGGCTAGGTTTTGAGGCGCCCTATACTTGCCTTACTCTGGAGGTTGCAACATTGTGGTATTTTATAGGAACTACCCTGCCACAAGTTGCCCCACCACATTGCCACCAGGCCCTCCAGTCAGAGGCAGTTTATGGTGATAACCAGATTGTCACGTACAAATGCACTACATAAAAGAATAGACAATTACTTATATTTATAATTGTATTACCTGTATATACGCTGGGCTAATGCTTCTGCACAGACTTGCCAGGCATCCTGGGATATCTTCAGCTGTTCAAAATAGGCCAATGCCTGCAATCATCACAAAAATATTGCCTTTAGAACTAACTAAGGGTACAAATTCTACCCAGGTTAAGGAGTTATATTTAAACAGCCCTTCCAGCAAAATCCTAAATTTATACCGCCTCCATCACTATGGCATCTCTTACCTTATCCATATCCCCCAAGTACTTAAGATTACAAATCTTGAAGGAGGAGGAAACTCCCTCCTCATCTTTCCAGCCTCCAGCAGTTTCATTAATTTTCAGGTTTTTGCTTATACGTGAAATACTGTAGTAGTTTTCCCTCTGAAAATGTTACATCAAAAGTGATAACAGTATTTTCTTCTACAAACAAAATACTGCATCCTTCATCTGATCTTGTAGCAGTTGTTCACTTTTAAACCTACACTACTGACTGGAGGACAAACTGAATTACCTTTGAATTTTAAAATGTTCAAGTGCTAGTTTGTGGTACAGCAACCAGAGACTACCTCCACTTGATTTCCTATCCAACATACTTGGGCACAGAGACCACAAACATTGACATTTGCTTCTTCAGTAAAGCTGGGATTTATCAAATGACATTTTTAAATTTTCTAAAATGCAGCAGAGCCTCTTTAAGATACACATGCAAAAACTATTGCAAGTCATCTTTCAAATATGGAACCAAGTCTAAAAGACACATTCACTGGTAAGAAATGCATATTCCTGAAACAGCTAGCCAAACTTTTGTCTTTTCATTAAATGAATAAACACATGCATCTGTTTTCAATCAGCAAGCAACTGTCACAAATACCAAGAATATTTTCTTAGTATTGACTTTTCTATTCCAAAATTCCCTAGCGTTAATGTTAACTTCAAGAAGTCTATTTAAATCCAACAGCTCAGGGATCAACCACCTATTTGGTCAGATTTGGCCTGCAAAGACATTGGCTCTGGTTTGTGGAAAGGTTGGGGGGAGGAACACAAACACCAGCACAGAGATTGCCAGGGTGGGGAGTGGCAGCAAAGAGACACCTTCAACATGGACCATACAGTCCTCTGCCACATGCCACCAATCCCATCTGCAGTGCAGGTCTGTTTTCACCTCATTACTGCAGCTACAGAATTTGGCACTCCATAGCACCATTGGCAACAAGAATCAGTGGCATTTGGTAGTGAATGCAAGTGCAGGCTGTGGTAGGGGGACATGAGGACAGCCCCCAGCATAGAGCAGGGAAGGCTGGAGCACTGCCAAGCAGGTTGGCAGCCTCTGGCATTAATTAGGCAGTTGCAAGTGGCAGCCCACCATTCTTAAAGGCTGCTGAACGCTGCGCTAACTGCTTAAGATCTGAACAGAAAGAAAACTCACAGTTTCAACAGTTTTTTCATTCTATAGGAAAAGCAGGATGGATTTGATTTGAATCAAATCAATTTAAAATCAAGATTTAAATTACTGGTCAGGAAGCCTCGATCTAATCATTGTTTTCTACAAAAAAGTGCATTCTTGCTGTTTGGGAATATTTTAATGAGGTTATATCAAACAGGGTCTCTTTTATTGCATAGCAAGCCTGCTGCCATGATAGGTTTTCCATTCTACCATACCATTCCCTCACTTAGATCTCAAATCAATGGAGAGGCTATACTCAAACTTATCCTTCAAGACCTATGGAATACTCTGCTCAAAATGTTTCTCTTTTGTTTCTACTGCCCCTCCCTCCTTGTATTTATCTCCAGACTCCTCCTCCTTGCCCAGATCTACTCCACTCCCAATAATGCTCTATTTGCTTAACTTCTTGAAACTTTTCACTTTTAGAGAGAGATAAGGGCTTGACTGTGTGTACACAAACTCGCAGAGACACAATAGGGTTGATGGATAGGTAATTAGGTCTGTTATCTCTCATCTCCATATACTGTTGTTAACAAGGATGTTATCTCTGGAGATACAAATCCACAATTTGAGAACTGAAGCTAAGGATCACAGAGATGCTTAATGGGAGCTTCTAGACTGAGCACTAAGTCCCACTGGGTAGAATGGTTTTCTTTAATCTTTATTAACCTGTAGAGGGAGCTCTGGGAACCCTCCCAGAGTCCATGGCCTGTTGTGACCTATTTATAAAACTTTTCTCAAAAAGTTTACGTGAATATATAGTCTCAAATAGTATGCAATTAAAAGTTATAATCCCTATTTCATGATGATATCTTTGAGCCCCAACATACCTTAAATTAAAACCATCTTTACATAGGTTTGTTTGTTTTTAAAAAGCATCTTAACAAAAAAATACAATTAAATAAAAAAAATCTGATTTAAATAAAAAAATCCTTTAAAAAAAAATCATTGATTGTTATCCACCCTGAGGAAAAGTATGCCAACAGGTGTTTTTAATAACTAATAAAGGATAGAAAATATAACAAATACAGTAACTTTTGAATGCTTGGCTTGTATCACATGACAGATGAAACAGCAGATTCATAAGGCTGATCTGCCTTATGAGGAGTTTATGTCTCTTACTGGGGAGGTAACTTAATAGCTTAATACACAATATGCATAACCTGCTACAGACTATGAAGTTTCCAACACGATTCTATGTCCAGCACATGTAAACTTCAGAAGTTATGCTTAAACAAAGCTTTACTCTTTGAGTTCACCAAATACACACTGTAGACAAAAATAAAATATTTTTTTAAAATTAAAAACTCACCTTTTGGATTTAAGTATGTTTTTGTCTTAAAAATAAGTCTGTTTAAAATTAAATCTAAAATGAGAACCTAGTGTTATAGGCCAAACAGTATAATCTTCATCAATGACATGGATTCGGGCGTTAAAAGTGTACTGGCAAAGTTTGTGGGCAACACCAAATTATGGACGAATGTGATCACGCTCAAGGACAGACTGGGGATACAAGTTGACATGGACAGGCTTGTGAGGTGGGCAGAATAATAACCTGATGATGTTTAACACAGAGAAATGTAAAGTACTCCATCTGGGAAGGAACAATCTGCAACATGCTTACAGGCTTGGCAGTGCTACACTTGCCAGCACTACAACTGAAAGAGACCTAGGGGTTGTGATAGACCAGGGAACAAACATGAGCCACCAATACGATGCCATAGCTGGCAGAATGAATCAAACGCTGGCATGCATCTACTGATGCATCTCAGGCAAGACTAAGGATGTAATCCTTTCACTCTACTCAGCCTTGGTGAGTCTGCAGCTGAAGTAATGCGTCCAGTTCTGGGCACTGCACTTCAAGAAGGATGTGGTGAAGCTTGAGAGAGTCCAAAGGAGGGCCCTGTGCATGATTAGAGGTCTGGAGAGCAGGTCATATGAGGAGAGGTTGAAAGACACGGGACTGTTCAGCCTGCAGAAAAGACTTAGAGGGGGCTTTGGTGGCAGCCTATACATATATCAGGGGTGCACACCAGGACCTGGGGAGCATCTGTTCATTAAGGCACCCCAGGGGAAGACAAGAAACAATGGACACAAACTGATTGAAGATTGCTTCAGATCGGACATAAGGAAAAACTTCTTTATGGTTCAAGTGCCTAAGGTCTAGAACAGACTCCCCCAGAGGTGGCACAGTCACCTACCTGGAGATCTTTTAAAAACATCTTGATGTGCACCTTGCTGGGGTCATCTAACCCCAGCAGTCTTTCCTGCCCAAGTGCAGAAGGGCTGGACCCGATGATCCGCAAAGTCCCTTCCAACCCCTAACATCTATGAATCTTAAAACCGCTTTAATGTAATCAAAACTTAGGCAAGAAACATACCATTTAGCAGTTTAAAAGAAAATCAGAGCACTGAATTAAAACCAGTCACTGCATACACACCTGAAGCAGGAGCCTACTGAAGTGTTAAAGTACGTTTCAATAGCAGCAGCCCTCAGATGCTCATGCAGAGAAAAAACTGTTTTCCTTCTATAACAAGGTGACGTGCTCTGGGCATAAGGGGAATCTAATAGATGTGATGCAGCCTGATTTTAGCACAGGTTTCCCACAACATTCTTATTAGCAAGCTAAGGAAATACAGAGTAGCTCAAAGTACTGATAACTTAGATCATTGTGCTCAATAAGCAATCATCAATGGCTCAATGTCTAGTTGGGAGAAGTATCAAATGGTGTTCCCCAGAGGTTTATCCCGAGTTTGATATTGTTATTAACAGCCTCAGTAATGACTTGGAAAATGGACCTGAGTATGCATGCTTAGCAAACATATAGTAGATGACACCAAGTTGGGTGGAGTTGCAGACACTGGCGGTTAGGATTAGGTTTCAAAATAACCTTGATAAAATGAAGAAATGGTCCAAAAACCAAACAACAGTCAAAGGAAATTGAAGAAGGACAAGTGTTCCATCCCAAGCAGAGGACTTTACAATCACATGGAAAATCAGAGAATGACAGGCAAGGCTGCAGTACTGCAGAAAATGACCTGGCGTTAGAGTGGACAATAAACTGAGTAAGTCCACAGTGTGCTCTTATTTGGAAAAAAAAATAGTACAAAACTGGCCTGTATAAAAGAAGGATCACTTGCAAGCTAAGGAAAGTGGTCTTTCTGCTTTATTTAGTATCAGCAAGACATCACCTGCAGTACTGTGTCCAGTTTTGAATACTATACTTCAAGAGGGATGACTTCAAGCAAAAAAGTCCAGTAGAGGACAACAAAAGTTGTTAGAGGTCTGGGAAACACGATGATGAGCTGAAAGGACTGGAATTATTTAGCCTGGAGCAGAGAAGACTGAGAGAAGCTTCAATAAACAGGCTTCAAATACTTAGAGGGTAGTTATACGGAGGATGGGGAAAGACTGTACTTTGCAGCTGTGATGGACAGGGTAAAGAGTAACGATCCTAACTTGCAAAAAGGAAAATTTAAGGTTGGACATTACAAAGAACTCTCTCACTATGAGGATGGTTAAACATTGGGACAGGTTACCTAGAGAGGCTGTGGAATCTCCATCCCTGTGGAAGTTTAAGAGCAGGTTACACCCATGGTTTTTGGATTGTGCTTTGTGGAAACCTGGGGTTCCACAGCAGGGCATTAGGGGTTCCACAAAGATTGGGGGTAATGGAGGAAAGGGCCATGAGGCAGTATGCTGCCACTGCAAAGCCAGGTTGCCTGGCTCCAAGCCTGTCTTTAGGTAGGGTAGGTGTTTTACAGAAGTGATATGAAAGGGTCCTGTGACTTTAGAAAGTTTGAAAGCCTGGGTTACACAGGCACTCGTCTAGGGGCATGTGTAGACAAAATGGGGCCCTAAATTGAAGCGGCGGGTTTTAAAATCCACTGCTTCAATTTACAGCCCTTAAAACCCCTGTGTTATGCACGCACCTTGCACTTACCTGCCTCTCCGGTGGGCAAGCTGCTGGCGAGCAGAGTGGTCCCTGGGCTGCTGGGAGGGGCTGGCACTTCTCTCCATACCAGCAGCAGCTGCCCCCCACCCCCCGGCATCCTCCCGCAGGCACCTGGCTCAGGCAGTCCCGGGGAACACTGCAGCCACAGAGGGAAGCACTGGGCCCCCATACAGCTCAGGCAGACAGGCGGGGGGGGGGAAAATCAGGCTCACCCCTTTTCTTAGGTGGAGCCTGCTTTCCTGGGCTGCTGCAGGGCTTCCTGCAGAGCCCCTGAGCAGCATGGAGCCCGGTGCTTTGCTCAACAGCTGTAGGTGCAGCAAACTAAAACTCCTCAGAGTTTTAATCTGCTGTGCCCCAAGTCATTTAAGGCGTGTTATGCGCCAAAGTTCCTACAGAGCAGGTGGAATTAATGTGCAATACACTGCTGATGTATGCAAACACCGACACCATTAAAGTGGTGCAAAAGCATTTAGCCCACTTTAAAGTGTTGTGCACACTCACCCCTCATTTCGTCTACACAAGGCCCAGGATGCTTTAGACAGGGACAATCCTGCATTGAGCAGGGGACTGGACAAGATACCTTCCTGAAGTCACTTCCAGCTCTCCTTTTCCAGCATTGTATGATTCAATTCACATCCTGTCATTTAGCTGAACTAAATGAACAAAAAGCTTGTATGTTAAGAAGCAACTGGGAGTTGAAGGCACAGGAAGGTTTGCTTTCCTCTTTCGACTATTAAGAGAATCAAGTTGGAGAGGTTTATTTTAACTCCATGGATAATACAACTAAAAATGGATTTAAGTAATCCATGGTTTGGTAAATGTTTCCCCTTGTTTTATTTTAATTAAAATATAATTAAAACAACTATAAATGCTATTTTTGTACAGAATCCATTAATTCACATTTTCATCATAACAGCACTTGACCCAAAACTCATGTAAAATAGCAGTATAAAGGCACCACACACCATTTTCTGGGATAAATATGTAAAACGTAAGTGCCTGAAGAAACAGCTCAAGCAATCGAATTGCTTTAAAAATGTAGAGAGCATACCCTCCAAGGGAACTATAGTTGTTATCAACCAATGAGAATCAACCTCTTAACAAAACAACTACAAAAAAAGAATAATACTGATTATCTAAATCACTTCAATCTGAAACAATCTACCCTGCCATATCATCTGGATGTAAGCATCCAGCAAGCTTTTCAAGCTCTGCCTCAATGTTAACCTTGAGCAACATCTCTCTAGCTGTCCAGTTGTCATAATATCTGCCTTATTGTAATAACTTCCCCTGTTAGCAAGGAACCTCTAAATAAGAAATGTTACAGTACTCAGAAATAAACTGAAAATTAAAATATAGCATTAACAGTGCCAGCATTTGCTTTATCAGGATGTTTCCTGATATATAGGTTAAAAGTGTGGTAAAAGAAAAAGTTTTAACCTTGCACTGAGGCAATGCATAGTTGTATTATAAAGGTGTAGTTTTAGAGTGAAGTTAGCTAAAACTGAAAAGGCAGCTGAAGAGCTACACTTTTATCATCTACCTCCTGATTAACATAACTAGAGGTCTGAAAATATCTGGTTATAAAATTGCTGCAGTTTAAGGTACATATTAACAACAACAACCCTCCCCCCATGGATTATTTACTGCAACAGAAACAAAACAAGTTAAGGAATTCCATTTCTGTTAAATAACTGAATGAAGAGACATAACAGGAATGAGTAGCTGAAAGGAAACTATACCCAGTCTGGCAATAAGTAAGAAATAAATAATAACAGAAGAGTATGTAAGTAAAATTAAGCCCTTCAACTTGAATATATTATTGAACTGCAATTTTAATTTTTATATATGCACACTCCCTGCACTTATTTGAATAATCAGACAAATCATTAGACTAACAGACTGCAGCTTAAGTGCCTGCAGCAACAGCCATTATGAAAGAAAGAAAGCTTAAACAATCTTACCCTTTGCCTGAAATCTGCATCAGCATTAGGGTTTAGCCCTAGAAGGGCTTGTTCATCCATCTCTATTGCTATATTCCTTGTTTCCTATTATTAGCAGCTTTGCCCCCTTCTCCTGCAGAGGAATCTACAAACATCTGCCAATAAAAAAAAAAAAAAAAAAGCAAAGTTGGGTGACATAATTGCTGAATTCAACAGCTAAACTTATCTCAGCATAAATCACAGCACATCCACCACCCACAGTCAGCCTGTGTAAGCTTCTCAAACGCACACAATTTGCTGAGGATTGAAATCTATTGACAACCCATAAACTTGTATAACATGGAAATTGTAGACACTAGCATTTCAGGCCCTTAATACAAGAGCATGAAAACCCTAGAAAATTTAAGGTTTTCATAGGTCAAAACTCATATCTAGTTACAAAATTACCAAAGAATTTCTTGTCAACCAAACTGAAAAGTGCTACATCTGAAAATATACCCGTATTTATTCACATACCACATCCCCATAAATAAGAAATGCACTTTGTTAAAGGAGGCAGAAGACAGAATGAAGGAAAAGATTTTTTTCAGTCTTACCTGCCACAGCACCATCTCAGCCAGCGGCTGAACTCTCCACCAGCATGGAGCAGGGACAGGATAGGGATGGTGTCCCTCAGTTTACTCGCCTTCACCCTGCTGCAAGGCCAAGAGCTACAAATTTAATTCTCCCACTGCCCTTGTCCAATTAGGCCTTTGAGAATGGTAACAGCAGTGGCTGTGAGAACACTAAACCTGTAGTTGTTGGCAAAGCAGCAAGGGAAGAGAGCATAATACTGATACTCCCCCTCCATGCATCGGAGCATTTGGCCCTGGAGGAGCCAATGCCTTTGTCTCTATTCAGGCACAGAAATCAGCTTCCTTGTTTAAACACATGCACCTTCATTCTGGATGGCTGTTTTTCAGGAAAAAGGTATACATGTGGTATGCAAATAAATATGGTATAGACAGCCTTGGATCCAAACTTAAAATGCATACAAAAATATTTTTGCTTTGGTTACTCAATTTTGATCTAGGTATACTGTTAAGGTATATTGCCCAGTATTTTCACAGCCTTAACACTATCATACAGGCATTTTCACTTATTTTTTCTACAATATTGTTAGTGTGTCAATTAAACACTTTCAAAAGGAGCTGAGATATTAAGACAACTGTTCTTGAGTAAATGTAGTTTCAAGGGAAAATGTGATAGATATTAGCTTTTGTACATACTTTATTCACAATTCATCATAAATCCCTGTATTCTTAAAGCAATACCAATTTGTTTCTAATGCTCTTATCTGAAAATTCTTGTCTGTTCAGAATTCCAGCACAAATAAAGCTAACAGTCCTACAAATCAGGCTAGAGAGATTGTTTTACATTCCCTCCCTCCCCAAACAAAAGGAATACAATAGGATTGTGCTCCTTTATAGGCCATCCTGTAAAGCTAATATTTCACTCTAAATCTCAAAGAGACTGAAGTAAGAGGTTTGTTTTCCCCACACAGCCAGATGCTACTAAACCAGCAAGAGATGGCAAACAGTATTTTCTGACACAGTTTAGGCATTGCACTATGTACAATTTGTGATACTATATTTTCTCAAGTATAACATCCCCCCCAAATATAATGCATCTTAAACACCATTACATTTTGGGAGGTTGTGGGGTGTCATGAATGTTTTCCTGTGTATTATTCTACTGATACAGTACGTGTATGCCTGGTCTTGCTGGAAAGCCCATGTTATGCTGTATCCATTTATGCTACTTTTATCACTGTATATACTGTGTTATATGGTCACGTATATCATTTTAATTTGGGATGTGGTGGAAGGGGAGGAAGGGAGCGGTGACAACATTAACTGACAGCATTAATTGCTGTGGCTTACAGAGCTATACCAATTAATACTACCCCCACTCTGTCTCCCTGCTCCCCTCCCAAATTTCTAGACCTGTAGGGAGCTCTTTTCCTCACATAATGCGCATCCCAATTTTCCCAAGCTGATTTTGGGGTAAAAAGGTGGGGGTTATATATAAAAAAATATAGTATTATTTACTGCGAGCCTGACAGTTTGTTGGGGTGGCAGAAAGGAAGGAAGACAGAAGAGGAAGAGATTATGTCATAGGAAACCCTGGTTAAAATTATCTGAATACCTGTAAGTAAAACCTCACATTTCACGATACTGGTGCCTTACATCACTGGTCAGCAACTTTTCAGAGCTGTAGGCCAGAACAATCTGGCTTGGGTTTGAGATGGTGGAGCATTCCAACACAGCCACTGCTTCTCCCCACCCCTAGATGTGGTGTGGGCACAGCTCCTCATCACCCAACCCCAATTCAGCTTCCTGTTGTGCCTGAACTGCAGCCAAACAAGTGAAGTCCCTGCCACAGATCTGACACTGACGCCCCTCCGTCCTCCTCCACCCCTGTAAGCTGGATCCACCTGATATACCAATTGTTGCCAACCCTGCCTTACATACACACTCTCCTGTTCAAGCCCCACTGTGATGGGTAAGCCACAGTACTAAGTGGCAGCAGGCAAGGATAGGAAAGTCTTTTGGTTGAAATATCATAACTTATTATTTTTCACCAAGTTATTTGGTGCTATGGAGGGTAGCCATGGTTTCCCCCCCATCCCCTAAATAAAAATGCATTTCTACACAAAAAGCTGCTTTTTTATATAAAGATAATTTACATTTTGCTACAAGTTAGAATCATAGAAAAGCAGGGCTGGAAGGGAGCTTCAGAGGCCATTTTTCAACCTGCGGGTCATAACCCAAAAGTGGGTCACAAGAATATATGAAACTTAAAAAATGGATCAATAAACTTTAAAAATGGATTCTCCTTTAAAGGAGAAAAACATGGGAAACCACAAGTTTTCCCTTGCAGGCTGGCAGAGTTCCAGCCTGCATGGGGCTGCTTGGGGCTGGGGGGGAATGAGAGGAGGATGATCAGGCAGGAGGCACCATGTGCATCTGCACACAGACACATGCAGGTGGCAGCCAGGCAGTGTGAAGTCAATGGGGCAGAAAGGGCAAGGGGGGCATAGATAACACATCAGGGAGGTTAGGAGGCACAGGTGACACTGCCCACCACCCCAGCTCCTCTCTGGAGGCCAGGCCATGCTGGCAGGGAAGAACTGCAGCCGGCAGTTGGGTGCTGGAGCAGGAACAGCTGGCAGCGGGAAAAGGTCAGGGCAGAACAGCCCCCTTACTCCCCCACCCAACTTACTCCTTGTGCTGCTGGCAGCATGGCTGGTGCAAGAGTTCTGGCAGTAGTGGCAGCAATGAGTCTTGCTGCCCCGCTCTGCCCTCCCAAGCCAAGTTCTGCCTGCCGGGCTGCAGAGGCTGCTCCTGCCTGCGCCAGTCCAGCCAGGTTGCAGCCCCATGCCTAATGCGAATACACAAATCTGGGGGAGCATGTGCCCTCCCACGCCCTATACACTGTGGGGCTGGGGCCTACAGGTAGTGGTTTTCTACTTAAACTATTTACTGGGGCAGGACTGGCCATTCATGTTTACAAATGGGTCCTGGCACGAAAAAGGTTGAGAATAACTGATCTAGTCCAACCCTCCCCCTATGCAAGGCAGGATCAGCCCTATTCAAACAATTCCATACAAATCCATGATCTAACCTGTTAGTAAAACTACAATCAGCCCTAACACAACAAAAAGACATAACACCCTAGCCTGCCATAGGTGAGGCAGGGGACAATAATGGCCCAAGTCCTATAGCTAAGGATTGTTAAAATACACTTGAGAGATTCAAAGAAAAATGCCATACTCCATCCTACAAAAGAAGGCACCACCCCCCACCCCAAACTGTACCCATCTGACCACAAACTTATTTCCTGATCCCAAATGTGCGGATTGGTCTGACCCTTAGCAAATAAACAGGGACCCTGGTTTTCTGTTTAAAAATTGCAAATTCTCAGATTTAAAAAACCCACAAAACAAACACAAATTGTCTGATTTAAAACCCCCAAATCCATGTTTTTCCATGATTAAAATGAAACACCACTATCTATATAGGTATCAGTTAAACACAATATTGCATTGATATATCTACAATTTTAAAATAATTTGGAAGCTTACCAGTGTCTCAATCATCACTATAATAAAATAAATTCTAAATATCTATAAATATTGCTGTTTGATTTTGGATTCATTATCATGGAAAAATCACAGTTCCCCTGCCTCCTTCACTTACCAGGACATGGGTATGGCTGCAGCTGCCCCCCCTCGCGCCACCCCTGGCTATTTGGTGGCACTGGCGCTGAACAGCTACAATATGCCAGTGCCCTGCCCATACCATTGCCCTCATTCCTGACCCCTAGCCCTGCTACAGCCCCCCATGCCCTCCAGGACTGCCAGAGGGGTCCCCCAGCTGCCAGGGCTGCAGGGTGAGAAACCTGGGTCTACAGTCCCCTGCACCCAAGCCCTGGCATGTAGGAGGCAGAGGCTGCTGCAGCAAAACAGAATGAGAAGCCCAGGACCACCCCCCAGCCCCCATGGCCAGAGTGGGACCCATGAATGGCAGGGGAAAGGCAAATGCAGGCTGCCCATTGTGGGCTCGGGAGCCCTGCCCTGCTGCCCTCCCCCAGGACCTCCATAGTCCAACTGTCTGGATATGGTGCAGCAGGGCAGAGCAGGAAGGCTTGCTGCTACCACTGGGAGCTCCGCACTGCCATGGTGAAGTGCCCCTCATCCACCCAGCAGCAGCAAGGGGCACAACCATACACTGCTGCCCCTGCTCCTGTTGGGCAGGCAGGGGGCACCGCTCCATGGTACTGCAGGGCTTGTGGTGGCAGCACTGAGCTTCCCTGCTTTGCTATGCCCTGCCATGCCATAAACCCCAGGGGGAGGGCAGTAAGGTGGGGAGCCCCAGCCCCCCCACAGGAGTGGATGCAGTGGCAGGAAGCCATTCTGCCCTCCCCTGGACGGGCTGCCTGTGGCCCTACCCTGCTCCCTGCCCAGGCCCTGCAGCCACACATTCTGGCCCTGGACCCCAAACATTGCCCCAGCTGGGCACAGCCCCAGCCCAACTCCCTCCCTCCCTATACAGGTCTCAATTTCCTCCCCCCCACCACCGCCAAACTTACCTGCAGGAGCTGGTACCCACTCCTGATTGCCCTTCTCCCACTCCCCCCAGCTCCTTGCAAATGGGAAACCACTATTTCCTCCATTTTTCTCCTAAAGAAGATAAAATCCCAGGTTTTTCTCCTTAAAAGGAAAAAATCCCTAGTTTTACTGTGTTTTTCCATGGTGAAATGAAAAACCTGGATCCCTGCAAATAAGTAACACTCTCTAGCTAGGAGGCTCCCAGTTTTAGTCCCACTGGCACACCCCAGTCGGTCCATTGGCCAGACTCCAGAACCACACCAGTTTCCACACCCCAGAACCTTTGGCATACCCCAGTCAAAATTCCTAGCCTTGGCTGCAGCCAATCCCCAATGCTTCTGCAGAAGTTGACTACTCCCCCTGCCCGCCCCAAACACGTGTAGCCAACTGTCGTAATTTTTAGCATTGTTCTTAAAGGCTATGCTTTGGGAATGTGAAAAACTTAACTCTTTCTCTTATATAGGGCAAGAGGCATATGCCCTCCCTTCCCCACCCCCACCGGTCGACTGGCTGCTGGGGGACTCCTTCCTTCTCATCGGCTGCTGGGGGTACACTGACCCAAAGAGGCTGAAA
This sequence comes from Gavialis gangeticus, assembly GCF_001723915.1. NCBI lineage: Eukaryota > Metazoa > Chordata > Crocodylia > Gavialidae > Gavialis > Gavialis gangeticus. The sequence continues at coordinate 22,099,879 of NW_017729022.1, read as the reverse complement.
GCCACTGACATAGAATATATGTATATCTACTTTTAGATTACCCCTGACCAATGCTTGTTTAACCTTTGCTTGAACGCTTCTAGTGATGGATAGTCCACAACTTCCCTAGGCAGTCTTTTCCATTGCAGTGTTCTAACAGTACAGAAGCTGTTTTTGATATTCAATCTACTTGGCTGCAATTTCAAGCCATTGGTCCACATCCTGCTCTCTACAGCAAGTGAGAAAAGGTGTTTTCCCTCTTCATTATGGTAGTCAGTCTTTCAGATATCTGAAGACTGCTATCATGTCCTCTCTTTAACTGTCTTCTCAGCAAGCTGAACATGCTCCTCTCCTCATATGACTTGCCTTCCAAGCCCTTTATTTTTTCACTGGCCTATAGATTCTAACTACCCCATGTCCTTTTTAATATGGAGCCCAAAACTTCACCCAATACGCTACGCGAGGGCAAGCTAGTGCTGAGTAAAGATGCACTAGGATTCCTTGCATCTTGCACCTCATGCATCAAAACTGTATTCACCTTTTGGGCAGCTGCATCATACTGCAGACTCATACTGAGTCTGTGATCCACCAATATTCTTATATCGTTCCCCCTACTGCAGCCATCCAGCCAGCTCACTCTCACCCATCTAAGTAGTAAAGAGTAATATAGTATTAAGCAAACCTTCAAAGTACTTCAGGAACACAGGACTGGAAGACAATTCCTGGGTCACAGAATCTAGTCCCTTGCTGTCATGGACAACTACATTATCAACTACAATCCCTTTAATGAATTTATCAATCTCCACTGTAACCCTTGTTTTATTTCCAGATACTTCTATTGAAAAGCTGTTCATAGATTCATAGATTAAGGGTCGGAAGGGACCTAGTAGATCTTCTAGCCCGACCCCCCGCCAGGGCGGGAGAACAACAAAAAACCCCAAAAAGAGAAATGGGACTCAAACGAGTCCAGCCAGGTAGGCATCCAGCCTCTTCTTAAAGACCCCCAGGGTAGGGGCCAGCACCACTTCCCTTGGAAGTTGGTTCCAGCTCCTAGCCGCCCTAAC
>NW_017729022.1:22097324-22098320 GCF_001723915.1 Gavialis gangeticus | reverse complement strand
AGTTTTTTAACTAGGATGGGGTGAGAGACGGTGTCAAAGGCCTTGCTGAAGTCCAGAAAGACTACATCCACCGCGACACCTGCATCCATGGCCTTTGTGACCTGATCATAGAAGGCAATCAGGTTGGTCTTACATGATCTCCCCATAATCCCTCGATGGTTAGATACCTTTTTCAATTTCCAGCCTACCACTTACTAGTTTTTGTGCCAAATCTGCCTTTTGCTTTAAATATTTACTTCCTGCTACATACCATCCTTTTTATAAAAGCATCTGGGAAGCAAAAGCATTTACATCCACCCTCAGCCTTCCTTTTGCTATGCTTAACAAGCCAAGATCTTTCACTCAAATAGTGTCATGTTCCTGATCTTCCTGGTAGCCTCTTGCTGCACCTGTTAAGTCTCTCTCTTATATGAGAGTGATCAAAATCATGCACAGTATTCTACGTAAGGTCTTCCTAATGCTTTGCATAATATCATTCAAACAGGTAAGAGATGGGGATAAGGGGATCGCTGGGACTAGGGGGTCAGTATCCACATCTCCAGGAGGCCTGAAATGCCTCTACACTAATGCCTGTAGCATGGGGAAAAAGCAGGAGGAACTCGCCCTCCTGCTGGCTGACACCAGCCCGGACATTGAGGGGATTACGGAGACTTGGTGGGACTCCAAGCATGATTGGGCGGTGAATGTTGAGGGCTATAGGCTGTACAGGAGGAACAGGATAGGAAAGAGAGGGGGAGGAGTGGCACTCTACATCAAGGAGGACTACACTTCCTCGCTAATTAGTAAGGAGTCAGGGGAGAAGCACTCTGAGGTGCTTTGGGTTAGGGTTCAAGGCAGAAGAGGGGAAAGGGACCTATTGGTGGGAGTCTACTATAGACCCCCTACCCAAGCAGAGGAGCTTGACCAGGAATTCTTGGGTCAGCTCACTGAGGTAGTAAAAGCTAGGGATGTGGTAGTCATGGGGGACCTGAATTTCCCAGACATCTGCTGGGAAGA
>NW_017729022.1:22095013-22097077 GCF_001723915.1 Gavialis gangeticus | reverse complement strand
GGACCTGAACCTGTTCAGCCTTCAAAAGAGAAGGCTGAGGGGGGATCTTGTGGCCTGTTATAAACTGGTTAGGGGGGATCAGCAGGCGCTGGGGGAGTCCCTGTTCCCCCGAGCGCCGCAAGGAGTGACCAGGAACAATGGTCACAAGCTGGCGGAGGGAAGGTTTAAGTTGGACATCAGGAGGCGCTACTTCACGGTCAGGGCGGCTAGAGTCTGGAACCAGCTTCCAAGTGAGGTGGTGCAGGCTCCCACCCTGGGGGTTTTTAAGAGGAGGTTGGATGACCACCTTACTGGGGTCATTTGACCCCAGTACTCTTTCCTGCCATGGCAGGGGGTCAGACTAGATGATCTGCTCAGGTCCCTTCCGACCCTAGATACTATGAAACTATGGAACTTCCCTACCCTTACTGAAAACTTCTCTCTATATATATTCTGGAGCCAGATCAGTCATTTTCTTGGATGTTTCACACTGATGCCTCATTTTCATCCTGCAACCAAAACATATACCCAGATCTTTCTTCTCTTTCCAACCTTCCATAGTTTATTAACAGACATTCTTGTTAGTTCACAAGTGTATGGCATTGCACTATTACATGTCATTTTATTCGCATTTCTCCAGTACTCAGGGTAAGCCAATTGTTTCTGAAGATAATATGATGCACTTTTGCATCAACAATACCTCCTATTTTATTTTAAAAGAGAAGTTTCAGACCAAACTTTGATAAAATCCACTAATACTGCCAACTCCTTTTAGCCAATTCTTGTACATACCTTATGCATATCTCAAATTTGAATTTCTAGCAAATTCTTCACTAAATTTTAGCTTGCGCAGCTAACTTAAGAAATTGATGTGATCTATTACAATGGGGGGCAAACATGTTGTGGGCATACCACAAATTTAGCTCTGCATCTTCCCAGAGTACCACCCCAATTCCCTACTGCCTGAACTCGCACTCTACTCCCTGCTCAATCTGCTGCTCTGCTTTCTTCTCCCTGTCTCGCATGCCATGCTTAATCTATTTCTCTACTTTCTTCTCCCTATCCCACCTGCCACTCTGCTGGCTGTTCTCTCCCTGATCATCTGTGTATCAAAAATTCCACACAGAGGCTGAATGATAAAGGTTAGCCACTCCTGACCTATTATGTCAGTGAAAGACCTTAATATGAAGTCACTGAAGATTTTATTGTGGTGACACATTTTATTCCAGAATGTTTCAAGTTTCACTTTAACTTGGCAGATTTCTTTGAGCTTTTTTTAGTCAAACATTTATGATCTGCAAAGTTTTAATTAACAACTCACAGTACTAATAAATATCTGAAATGTTAAAGCACTTCTTGGAATGATAGATTCAGTTGTAAATGAACAACATTACTATGAGATTATACCATCATTTACAACAAATGCTGTCTTAGGCTTGATCTACCCAAAGAATTTGTAATGGTACAATATTAAGAAGCTTAGGCATATGATTTTACCAACAGAATTATGCCAGTGCAGTCCTTAATGTGGACAAACTTAGATTAATATAAATCTACCTTTTGGCAGTATAGCTCCTTCTCTTTCACATACTGTAATAACTGCACTGGTGAACATATTCACACAGATAAAGCTGCATCCACACTTGAAGGAGGGGATTGTACTTTTAAGCATGCCAGCGTTAGTTGAAGCAATACTGCACAGGTGTAGAAAAGCTGTAAGCACAGAAGTGCTAATAAAACCTTTACTTATGGATGCATATCCCAATCTATTCTGCTGTTACTATCTGAGCAGTTACATAAGCAACTGATGGGTCAGAAAAGCAAGAAGGGTTAGCCATAGTCATCCAATCCCAATAGTAAATTGTTTCTCAACCTGTGGGTTGCAGCCCAAAAGTGGGCCCCAAGAATATATGAAAGGGTTGTGAACAAACTTTAAAAATGGATCAACAAACTTCAAAAAAGTATTCTGCTTTAAAAGAGAAAACCATGGCTTTTCCCTTACAGGCTGTTAGAGCTCCAGCCTGCTTGGGGCTCCCCAGGCCCTACAAACCAGGGGGGCTGGGACCTGGGGGCAGCGGGTGAGGA
>NW_017729022.1:22089181-22090013 GCF_001723915.1 Gavialis gangeticus | reverse complement strand
TCAAAAAAGTATTCTGCTTTAAAAGAGAAAACCATGGCTTTTCCCTTACAGGCTGTTAGAGCTCCAGCCTGCTTGGGGCTCCCCAGGCCCTACAAACCAGGGGGGCTGGGACCTGGGGGCAGCGGGTGAGGAGTGGGAGGCACTAGGTCAGGATTGGCCATGGATGTTAATAAGTGGGTCCTGGCAGAAAACAGGTTAAGAGCAGTGGTTGGATTCTGCCCTTATGAAACCTATTAAACAGATGCATCCTCCTGCAGTCTTTTAAGTGCAGTGAAGAATCTGCAGCCAAAACAGGGTTTGGAAACACTTAATACCGGATACATGCCAATCCAAAAAGCTAAGAGGCAATGAACGCTTAGTCAGGGATGCTGCCGTAAAAAAACAAATTTGGGAGGTGATCCAAGGAGGAAGCCGGCCTCAAGGAAGGCTTCTCTCCTTAACCGAGCATTTCTCCCGGGGCAGCATTGCTCTGGACCTGCCTCACAAGGAGGAGTCACAGCGCTCTCCCTCTCGGAGACCCAAAATGTCCTCCCTTCTCTCTAGAGCCCATCACAGCGAGCGGCAGAGGCCCCCCGAGGCGGGAGCTGGGGCCGGCACCCCGCGCTCGCCAGCGAAAGCGGCGCCGCGGCAGTGACAAAGCACTCGGCGCCGGCAGCCCCGGCCCGGCCCCGCATGAGACACGTGTGCATCAAGCCCGGGGGGAGGGGGGCACCCAGCACGGGGCCCGGGGACACGAGGCAGCCCCCCCCCGGGCGGGGCAAGCAACCCGGTCCCCACGGAGACGCGGGCCCCGACCCCAGACGCGCCCGTTACCTTCCGCCGCAGCACCGAG
>NW_017729022.1:22086845-22089113 GCF_001723915.1 Gavialis gangeticus | reverse complement strand
GGAGGCGGCGCGCTGCCGCCCGCCCAGGCGAGGAAAGGCGCCCCCTCCCCTTCGGCCCGCCCGCCGCCGCCGGGAGCACCCCCTCCCCGCGAACTACGGAGACCGGCATGCTCTGCAGCACCGCCCCCCAACTGCGCATGCGCGGAGGACGGTGTCATCCCTCTACATCGCTACTTGCAGCTTACCTTCTCTCTCCACCAGGGCCGGCGCCGCCTGGCATGCTGGAATAAATCTCCGCCTCGCGGCGCGCGGCATGCTGGGGTCTGTAGGCCCGCGGGGCCTGGAGCGTTGCCGGCTGTTGCGTGACAGCGCGTGTTCACAACGTGGGCCTCGGCGCCTGCGGGCTGGAGGTGCAGCGTACCCCCACGGGGTTTGTGCCAGGGTGATCTGTTGCTACCTCCATTTTTCTAACATCGTCTTTTAAAAATGGAGCCGGTAAAAATAAGGCACCCTGCATGTAAGGTGCTCACACACAGCCTACTCACAAATGCCACTGAAAGAAGGATTTTTTGTGGGCTCAATCTGTTTTTATTTATACCATGGGTCTGTATTAAGGGCTATCAGTTGCAGGACAAGCTCAGCCTGGAGCTGGGGAATCATGGAAGGGGGTGGATTGGATTTTAGGTGGTCATCACATCATTAATAACACATGTCAGCAAAACCGGCCGTGTTCTTCCAAAGCAGCTTTGTAATTCTGACTAGAAAAATGAGTTCAGTAGCCCACGCGGCTGTGACTCAGAGCCGAGTCCTGTGGGAAGTGCATGTACATGCTTGGCTTTTACATCTGCATGTTGCTCCTCACTTAAGTGTCTTCCATCAAAATGGCACAGGTGTCTTTCCCACTTGTTTGGCCAACAGAGACCCTCACAGGACATTCAAGTAAAAAGATGAACCTTTCTGCACGGTCAAACTTAGCAAACAAATTAGGTGTGGACTGAACTGACAATTTCTGCCCAATCTGGTCACAGAAAGCAGCTTATACCCAGGACCAAACACAAGTGCACAGCTGCAGACAGTTTCAAAAATGGCCAATCAGGTGAAAGAAAATCTGACCCCTCATTGCATGAGGTATCAGGTAACGACGTTTTAAAATGCCACGTCTTTTACAACTTGTGTCCCAGGAGCTCCCAGCCTGTGGCTGTTTTTAAAATCGGAAGGGGCAAAGGGAGCTCAATCTGTGTTTTTTTTCAACCCTACCTGGAAAGACAAAATAGAGCAGGTTCCCTGCCCCTTAGCAACAGTGATGCTGCTTTAATGCCGTTTTACAAGATAGGGGCCCAGTCCTTCAACGAGCTCAGACACACATAGCAGGGGCTTTACTTAGATGGCACACAGCACAACCACGGGCTAGAGGAGGTGCTCAGAGCAATGGCAGGGCGCTGCTCACCAGGCTGCAGGCAGGGCTCGAGTCGCTGGCCAGGCAGCAAACAGCTGCTTGCCAGACCCAGCCCTCCGGCACTGGAGCTGGTGAGCAATCAACCCACCCAAGCCAACACCCGTCAGTACCGCTATCTGGAGATGCTCTGCCTGCTAAAAGCCCTAGCCCTCCTACGAGTCCGTCACACTTAACGCGTTTTAGAGGTGGACACTGGCCCTTTAAGTGCAGCAATCACACCCTAAACGTAACGTGTGGCAGGGCCAGTTGCGGAGGCGGGGCATGCCATGTGCTCCGGAGGCCATTTCGGGTCCCGGGGGGGGGTCTAAACCGGCTAACCTCCCCCCCCAAAACGAGGGAGGTTCCTAGGAGCGTGGTGGGCCCGGCCCCACCCCCGCCGTCCGGCACACGAAGGGGGAGGGGGCCCGAGGACCCATCTGGTTCGCAGCGCTGGGCACGGGCGGCGCCCCGCAAAGCACGCGCGCGGCAGGGTAGGGCGAGCCCCCAACGGGTGGGGGCACGCCGCGCTGTCCTCACTCCAACATGGCGGTAGAACCTCTGGCACTATGGGTCCCGGCATGCAAAGCGGCGCGGGCGGGTTGCGAGGCATGCCGGGAGCTGTAGTTCCCCCCACGGCGCTTCCCGAGCGCGATGCATGGGTTTAGCGCTGCGCTGTTCGCGCAGGCTCTGTGATGTGCAACTGTTGCAGCTCCCGGGGCAGCCAATATGAATGTGCGGAAGCTTTGATCGAGTTACTCCATAGCCAGTAGAGCTCTGCTTCCTAGCCAATAGGCGATCGGGAACGTGGCCGTAGGCGGGACTTCCTGCGGGAGGGGGCGACGCGAGGCTGCGCGGCGGGCGGTACTTCCTTTCCCGGGTGGCCTCGAGCGGAT
>NW_017729022.1:22049654-22086810 GCF_001723915.1 Gavialis gangeticus | reverse complement strand
GGTTCCGCTCCACGCGGCGCGGGGCAACATGGCGGCAGCGCTGTATCCGCCCGGCGCGTGGTCGAAGCCCGCAGGCCGGAGCCGCCTGCGCAGCGCGGGGTCACCTGGCGCCGGGGCGGCAGATATGTCGCCCCCCTGAGCCTTGGGCTTCCGGGCCAACGTCGCGGTGCGCTGCCGGCAGCCCCGGGCGGAAAACAGGCCGGCTCCGTAGCGGCATTTGGTCTTATTCTGGGTGTTCTGACACGTGCCTCTTGCCTTTCAGCTGAGGGAGTACAAAGTCGTCGGGCGCTGCCTTCCTACCCCGAAATGTCAAACCCCACCACTGTATCGGATGCGGATCTTTGCTCCCAATCACGTTGTTGCCAAGTCCCGCTTCTGGTACTTCGTGTCTCAGCTGAAGAAGATGAAGAAGTCTTCTGGGGAGATCGTGTACTGTGGGCAGGTATGGATTAGAAAGCTGTGGGTCTGGAGGCCTCTAGGTACTTCAGCTGTTTTTTGTAAGAAATCCCGATGTTTAAGAGCTTAATACAGTTTTGGTATGCATCTTTCCTTGCATTTGAATAGCAGGTATTTAAAATGTTTATTATGGTGATGCTTCAAAACTTTGATGAAACAAACCAATCTTTCAGTACAAATTGTGGAAAAAGAAATTGAGGTTGGTTTTTTGGGAAGAACTTCTTAACTGAGGGGGGCTAAACCTTGGAAGAGATTACCTGGGGCATTTGGGGATTCTATCCATGGGCAGCTGTTAAGAGCTTGGAGGAGACGGTTTAAACAGGGATGATCCTGCTGTTAGCTGGGGACTGGACTAGATGACCCCTGCGGTGCCTTTTAGCCTTATTTTGTATGATCCTACACTCTCTGTCAGGATAGATGAGCAGAGCTGCCTTTTTGATATATGCTGTTTTTCTATAAATCTTCAAACCACAAAGATTGTAATTCCTGCCATTATCTGGTGTTTCTACTATAGAGCAAATTGATGCGATTCATGGTAATAGTATCAAATTGAGTGTCCTGTTAAAAAGCAGATTCTCATTCTTCTTCCTTTCGTTGGAAACATTGGCTGGATATAGCTTTTGGATTTTTTTTAAATAAATAAATATGCTGATTTTTAAAATGGAAGTCCAGGGGGTATCTTCACACTGCTTAAATATTACAGTCCAGTTGAGGGTAGAAAGGCAGAAAGTCTGTTTTTTCCCTGATTTGAACATCAAGCACTAAGAGGACAAATACATTGTAATACATTTTTTGTATGGTGTTTTAACTAAATCTTAATCTCTTCCCCTAAATTGTAGTTGAAGCTTGCAAAACAGTCAGTACGCAGTGTCTTCAATTCTTTGTCCATGTTTATAATATCAGGTTTTTGAAAAGTCCCCTCTGCGGGTGAAGAATTTTGGCATCTGGCTGCGCTACGATTCTCGCAGTGGAACCCACAACATGTACAGGGAGTACAGGGACTTGACAACTGCTGGTGCTGTTACACAGTGCTGTAAGTAAATATTTGTTGAGGTAATCTTTACATGTATGAACGACTTCATTCCAGAGTACAAAAAAAAATTAGATGCAATTAGACTGTCATTTGAATGGAGTCATCAACTTAGGTTTTCATCTATCTTAATCCTTGTGAAAGTTGGGAGTTGCTAGAACTTACAGCTGCTATGGAAGCCTGCTTAAACAAACATATCTTGTTCCCAAGTTTTCTGGATAACATCCTTGAAACTGAAGTTGTCCATGTTTAGTCTTGGTCAATTTTTGAGTTTCTAGTAGTACTAAGGAAATGGCTTTAAGTGGTTGTGTAAATGTTCTAGTATTGTGTCTTGTAGTTCGTGCTATTTCTTGTTTAATACTTCAGTATTTCAAAATCTTGGTAAGGATACCTGTTATACTCAGGGCATAATTAAGACCTTTTTCTGTATACACAAAAAAAAAAATGACAGACAAACCTGCAACTATGCTAATTTAGTGTTACTTTAGTTCTTTGAGGGTACCTTTAAATCTAGAAGTTGTGGAATGGTGGTATAGCTGTGATAATTTTGTGTAATAATTCTTCCAGTATATAGTCAGCCCAGTGAAAGATGACACTAAAAAAAAATCTTTGATTTCCTTTAGTTCAGAGTAATTGTCAGAAAGTTACAGGAATTCTTCAGCTCAGATGAGCCATTAGGGTTGGAATAGTTAAAGAATGCCAGTTTTATAGGTACTGGCACGCAAGGAAATGTTGTGGTTGGCATTGTGTCCAACTACCTTTTGACCCATGCCCATCCCCAGCCCAAATGACAAAATTCCCAGTTTACACATGGATTTTATTGGGCAGGTCTTGGCACTAGACTCGTACTCTGGATTAATTGAAGCTGCCTTAAGTGCTCCTTTGCCATTTCTCAGCCTCCCCAAAGAATGCACACAAAAACCCAAAGAATATTGTTTTTTAGTAACAATGTTCTTGTCATGTGTGCAAATATAATCTGTACCTTGTCGCCTTTCAAGAGCTGAAGTGTTTTTGAAAGTGAAACTGAAGGTTCTACATGCAATTCTTATACTGAGATTTTTTTGTTAGATAGATATAAAAAAAAAATTAGAAAACATTCTTAGCAAAACTTAAGCAGCCTATGAAAGTATATTTGAATCCATATTACATGATTTTTTTTTGTTTGAACTAGTTTAGATATCAGTCTGCGTTTTTTAAATTATTTGTTTTCTAAGTTGAACTAGTAGAATATTTTTTTTCTCTGTATAGGAGCATATAAGTAAGCTGAGTAATACTAGTTTTGCCTAATATGACTGATATCCTCATAATTCTTAGTAAAAAAAAAAAAAAAAGTTGTTACTTGAGGCTTCATACACTGATCTTCATAAACATGAGCTCCAGAATCTTAACCTTGCTTCTGGTGTATAACAGATGGTTTCAGAGCCTCCAGAAAATCTGTTTAAAATCAGTCCCTCAAAACTATATACTCCTGTTTCATTTGTGAATTCAGGACTTCCAGGTAAGTAAGAATGGAAGATCTTGTTGAGACCAAACACACCTATGAAAATTTAAGACTGAACTCTTTTGAAGGAGAGCCCAGCCATTGAAAAATCTAGAAAACAGATATTCACCAGGCTTATTTTCTGGTATTTCAAATTTTATTATAGATAGCAATGTCCAGAATTTGTGCTAGAGCTGTGGGACATGGTGGTTTCTTTAATATTGAAGTTTTCCCTGCATGGTACCCCACCACTGATTAGCAGTTGGGCCTGTTGCATGCTGCCTGCATGTGATGGCCAGGAGGTGAAAACCACTGCAGTTTTAAACTGCTTTTTTAAACACGAGGCATTGTGAATATGATCATGTGTACCTTGTTGCAGATCGTGATATGGGTGCCCGTCATCGTGCCCGTGCTCACTCTATTCAGATCATGAAGGTTGAGGAGATTGCTGCTAGCAAGTGTCGTAGACCTGCAGTCAAGCAGTTCCATGTAAGTGAAACATAGGTGTCCGGTGGTGCCCATTTTAACGTTTAGGGTAGAAGTGAATCGTGCCTAGAAGGTACGCTAAGTATATGGCGTGCTGTGTCAGTTAAAAACACAAATTTTTGTTCTGTGGGTCCAAAAATAGTTCTTATAAATGTATAAAATATTGCATGTATGTTTTTGCAACTTGCTATCATACTGTAGTCATGATGACTTGAGTGCTAAAAGCAGTTGAATATCCTGGTTTAAAATCTTGATTTGTTTTTTCAGTGTACTTGGTAGTCTGTCTAAATTGGGGGAGGGAAAAATGCTGGCTGTATCTGGCCTGCTAATTGATCCTTTCCAGCCTGCTTAGGAGCCTGAAGAGGAACGGCTGTGCCCCCGCACTGCTGAGGCTGGGCCACGCAATGCAGCATAGAGCGCACATTCCTTTGCCCCCAGCTTCCTGTTGGTGCTGTGGCTGCACAGTCCTGGAACTGCAGCTATTCGGCCTGCATGGGACAGCATGTGATGCAGTGTGCTGAGTAGCCATCCCACCCACTGTGAAGAGCTGCTGCAAATGTAGTGCCTCTAGGAGGCAAGTTTGTGCTGCAGGGGGGGCTTGGCCTGGGGCTGGCTGCCCCCAACTTTCATGGTGCTGCGCAGCAGCTCATCGTACCAGGCAGGACAGCTACTCGCCTTGCTGCATCCTGTACAGGCCCAGTGGCTGTGGTGCCAGGACTGCACAGCGCTAGAGGGAAGCTGGGCAAGGGGGATGGCGCACTTCAAGAAGGACATGGAGAACCTGGAGAAGGTCCAGAGGAGGGCCACTCGTATAGTTGAGGGCCTCCGTGGCCAGCCCTGTGAAGAGAGGCTGAGGGACCTGAATCTCTTCAGTCTCCACAAGAGGAGACTGAGGGGGGATCTTGTGGCTGCCTATAACTTTATCAGGGGCCACCAGCAGGGACTCGGGGAAAGTCTGTTCACCAGGGCCCCCCTTGGAGTCACCAGGACCAATGGCCACAAGCTGAGGGAGGATAGGTTTAGGTTAGATATTAGGAAGAACTACATCACGGTAAGGGTGGCCAGAGCCTGGAATAGGCTTCCCAGAGAGGTGGTGCTCTCACCTTCACTGGAAATATTCAAGAAGAGCCTGGATAGGCACCTGGCTGGGGTCTTATGACCCCTGTCACCCCCAGTGCTCCTTCCTGCCCATGGCAGGGGGTGGGACTAAATGATCTGTCTAGGTCCCTTCCGACTCATTGATTCTATGGATACAGGGAGGTGGAGGAGTCTGCACTGTGTGGCCTGCCACGGCCCCAGCTGTGGCAGATAGGAGCAGTGTGGGGTGCTGCCCTCCCATTTAAGGTCCTGGCAGTGGCCAGCAGGCTGGATAGGGTTGATTGACCCTCGGCAGGCCACCAGAACTCCTTAAGTGGTCCTCCTGCCCAAATAATTTTTCACCCCTGGTCTAAATACACTTAGTCTAACTGCTATATTAAAACTCCTTGAAATAAGCTTACATTAACTTATAGATAATAAGATCATGTATAAATTTTAGCTGTGCCTTTCAGTTGGAATTCGTAGAATAATAGGAGTCTTTGATTATTTTTTGTTCCAAAGAAAAGTGGGGGGGCAAAAAAATGTTAACTACTGTTAGAATTTTGTTTAGAGATGGAAGTGAGCAGCTGAATTTACAAAGTAATTTATTGTAAACTGTATATTCATGACTGGGATTGTTGCAGGGTGCATTTTAGTGAAAGAATCATTAATTGTTTGTTTGTTTTTTTCCCCTTACAGGATTCTAAAATCAAGTTCCCTCTGCCACACAGAGTTCTGCGTCGCCAGCACAAACCACGTTTCACCACCAAGAGACCAAATACATTCTTTTAAGTGCAGAAACATGCTTAATATTTTGCATTACAATAAAATTCTTGGAAAGGTGTTTGATTGTTTAATTCTTAACTTCTAGTTTTGGAGGAAGCCTTGTTTGGATCCTTCATTTTGGTACTCAGTAGCATGCAATTTTGATTATTGGAGAAGGAAGTACCAGAGAAACAACTGTTTACTCAAAGGCGTGTTACTGTCTAGAGTTTATTTTTTGAGACAGGAAATGATAAGCATAATTATTTAAATAGCATAATATAGAGCCACAGTGTTTCTTCAAAGTTACCTTGAACTCTTCAGTTGAACATTGTATTACCTGTTTTATTATACACTTCAGTGTTGGGGTTTAGTATCCAAATTTATAGTGCATTCTTTCATAACACACCAACTTATTCACCAGGATTTTTATGGAAGAACACAGAACCTTCCCTTCCTTTCTAGTTGATGTAGGCATATTCTTTCCAATGATCATACAGTGCAGGATGTGGGAACTTTTTTTTTTTAATCTGACTTGCAGGTCAATGCTGGTCAGCCATATACAGGTTTTAACAATCTCCCCCCACATCATGAATTTGACAGAAACCATAACTATTGTCAGTTAACCCTGATGTTGGAGCATTTGCAAACATTGCTAATCGTAAAAACATCAGTCAGTAAAGGCTATATAATGGAGGGAAAACAAATGTATATTATAATTTTGTTCAAGGTATGAATATTAATAAGAATATACTAATTTATTTTAAGAATGGTGTTCTGAAGGTGCAGGAAGGTAAGGGTATTTATGCACGTACTTTTTGATTTGGTGACATGCTAGATATCTACCAGAGATCCAATGTGTGTAGTTGTATAAGTGGTGAAATGCCTGTCAGTGCACAAGAAATAGCGCTGTGCTTTTGAACTAATGTATGTGTTTTAGTTCAAAGGTGTGCTGTTTTCTCCGTACTGATGCACGTTTGGTCACTTTTATATAATTGCAAGTGTTGCAGTGCCAGGCACTTGAGGCATTTTTAACCGTGGAAGCGCCATAGTGCCAGGCGCTTCAAGTGCCTAATTTACAATGGTAGGTGAATGCTTAACTGTCTAGACTGGGGTGCTCAACCCATGGCCTGTTGGTCAGATTTGGCTTGCAGTACTGCATCACCTGATCTGCAGGGTTCCTCCAGGGTCCTAGAATTTGGCAGTGTGGGAGCAGTGAAAGTATTAATTGCTGCTCCCCTGCTACTACATTTCTAGACCTATGGGGAGCCCATAGTTGGTGACATAGGGTCTGATCTGCTTTATCAGGACCAATGGTTGAGCACCACTGGTTGAGATGGCTAGATGTTTGACTAGCAGTCCACAGGCCCTTCCAGTCACTTCTGTGACTGTGGTTAGAGGGGAGAGTATGGGAAGGAGCAGTTTGCTACTGCCAGTGTATTAGACCCATGCAAAAGCTGCTAATATTCACTTTGGATTTGGGGCTCAGTGATTTGAATCACTGTCTCAAATTGATTTGGTTGAATCTGATTAGAGATTCAGCCATGGTGCCCGCCCCCCCCCGCCCCAAGCCCCCTGCTCCCTACTTACTAGCATGGAGTCCAGCTCCCTGGTGCAGTGAGGCAGGGACTGCCCAAATCGTCAAAGCTCTCCAAATTCTCTCTAAATTGATTCGGAGAGCTTCAAATCTATTCAGACCTTTTCACTGGTCTCCTGGTTCAATTCGGATTTGAAGTTCTGGCTGCCAAATCTACTCCAAAATGAATCGGCACCAGGAGCTTAGCACAGCCCTGCAGTGTATATGTTGACTGGGTGGAAGGAATCCTGGGGGCTGTGCACTGGTGGGGCCTACCCCTGCAGTACATGACCTGTGCAGCCTAGGAACTGTATGCTGCTGTCGTGTGCAGATCCTGGTCCCCCTGAAATCGGATTGCACTGAGCTAGATCAGTTCTCAATCTTCTTAGACTCAAGGTACCCTTTGGAAAATGCCAGCTCAGCTTTCCCTCTTTTAACTACACAAATTGTCTTGTTGACAAGCATTCAGAAATGTCACAGTGGGTCAGAATGTTTTTGATACTGGCCAGATACAGAGACTCTGAAGTAACTTTCCACTCTTCCCCACCTGTTAGCACTAACTCTTCCTGTAGTACCCACGGTTTACAAGGTGAACTTTTCCTACAGGAACTGGACTTGTATCTATTTTCCACTGGCAATGATGCAGGGCCCACATGGGCTATCAAAACCCTTGTGGAAGCCCTAAGCAGCACTAGCACCTTCCACAACACTTAACTTCTGTTTGCATTGTTCATCTGACTGACCAGTAGTAGTAGTACTCAATGCAAATGTTTCTTCCACAATCCACTACTCAGAGTGAATCTTGGACTCCTGGTGAGAAATTGATCTATGGCACACCCTTTCTTGGGGCCATAAATCTCTGAGCTTAAGGTGCTTTTCCCAGGAATGTCCATGTGCAGTGGCAATACATAGGGGGTGCACATGCACCCCTGAGAGCTCCAGTGCACCCCCTAACTGGCCATGTTCACTGCTTAGGCAATGGGCAGGGGGGCAGGTAGGAGTGCTGGTGCCCCTCTGAGCGCTGGCCGGGGAGAGAGAGCCGTGGCGCTCCCAGAAGTGGGCACAGCCACGTCTGGAAGTGGCTGCAGCCATCGGCTGCCTTGCAATCAGCCACAGGGGGACCCCTTCCGCACCCCCTCCAGCGAGATTTGCCACTGGGGGGGGGGAGTACATGCCCCCCCTGACTCAGGTGGCACCAGTTGCTCATGTCCACATGGACTTACTGGCCTGGGTGCACATGCTGGACTTTGATAGCCTCAATTCTTTATTTTCTAATGAGGTAGCAGTTGCCCGAGCTCTGCCTCAGTTAGGCAGCTTTCTGCCTAATAAGGTGGTATCATTGGGTGTTAGCAGTGTTGTTGCTGTTGTCCTCATCAGGTGTTATTGACCTGTTGTCAGTGTTGAAGTGTCTCGGGAACTGCGGTGTCAACAAGTTTCAGCTAGGAGATTCCAACACCAATCTTGTCTTAAAGAACAATCACAGGTTCAGTTTGGTGGCAAATATTCAGCAAGGTTTATCGTCTGCAAGCACAGCCTTAACACATTTTGGCTTAACAAGTACATCAGATCAAGAGCTAAGGCATTTGTACCCGTGACAAGGTAGTTGGCACAACACTATGCAGGCTCCCCTAGGCCTCTACAAAGTTTTTCTGCTTTCCAGTTCCCTTTTTATATGATTAAAGCAAATTACATCTTGCATTCCATCTGTACCTTGAACATCTCATACCATCCTGTACCAGGGGCTTGCTTTATATTCTGACCTGGGTGTTCTCATTCCAGACTCATCATCCTGGTACTGTATTCTCCTACCTTGTACAGCCATCTCCCCCTTCCTATCTATTGGTGGAGATGCACATCTGGTTTACAAGCCAAGTTTTGTTTTTGTGAGGAATTTATACATCAGTAGGCTGGTGAGCCCTACTCTGACCAATGCTTTAGCAAAGCCTTTGTGTGAGCAGCAAATATAGATCAATGTTCCAGTGAGGCCTAGAGGTGGCACTCATGTCAAAAGGAAGAACTTCAGTGATAAATGACCAGGTAACCAATGCAGCCCATCAAATGCACCTCTTTGTCAATCACATTATTAAATAACCCATTATTAAGTAACAACCTGTTCAGATGATCTAAACAGGTATGGATTGTATTAGTAAAAAGCCAATTGTACAGCAAAACAGAGAAGAAAGAAGCATAAGAAAAGATCAGACACACAATTGTTTAGCAACCTTTCTTTCTGCTACTTTTCCTGTGTAGTCAAAGAATGCAGTGGTAGCACATCTGTGTCTTTCCAAGCCTGTTCCCAAAAGAAGTGTCAGAGGGTCTAGTTTATATAGTAAAAGGTATTGATTCCTAGGGAAAAGACCAAAAGTGTTGTGTGATTTCTTAGTTCTGGGATGATTGAGAACATGTTCAAACCAGTTACTTAGTAGACCAGATTTAACACAGGGAAAGATTTGGTTTCAAAGAGGATTTTTTTGTCTTCATCTGTCTTACTATTAATTAGATTTTCCAAGATGGGGTGTGTACACTAGCCTATAAATTAAGTCCTCCCCATGTGTGGCAGGACACTGTTTGTGCCTGCCACTTTAAGGGCCTGGAGCTGGCAGCCAGCGGGTGCCTGATGAGGGCAGCCATTTTGAATCTTGGGCTGCCCATATAAACAAGGCAGTTTTGCTGCCTGGAGTCTGGGTAATAACACTGCCAGGCCAGAGGGTGGCTGGTATCATCTGGAGGTAAGGGAGGTGCTGTAAAGGAGGCTCCTGGTCCTGGGTATGACCTAAAACTGCACCTAAAACTGCTGGGAGTGGGTGGCCTGGTGGGGCTCCCAGTGGTGTGGGAGCCCCCAGGAAATACCAGGCCAGTTACCACCCAGGTGAAAGGTGAGTTGGGGTACCTTGACCCCTAGCCCCTACAACTAGGTGAGTTACCCCTTGTTTGGAGGCTCTAGAGGGTGGACCCTGGAGAGAGGGAAAAGGACATAGACTTGTATCTGTCTTGACATCCCCTGACTGGTCCATGCTGGGGCTGGGGCCAGGACCAGAAGGGTCAAAGGACTGGGGGCCCACTGCAAGGAATACCCAAGAGCTGTGCACCTGGGGTTTTGACTGGCCTGGAGGTGGGCCAGGGCTAGTGAGCCAAAGGTCCTGGGGGGACTGCACCTAAAGGGGAGGCAGTTCAGGGAGCTATGCTGCCTAGTATGAAGGTGGATGAGACTGCCTGAGGAAAGGAATCCAGGTGGGGTTCAGTTAGGAGGATTCCGGGGCCCAGTGTGGGGGTAGTGATTATGATACCATCTAGATGCCATCAGTGAGGCTTGGGCTGTGGTGTACGGGAGGAATGGAGCTGCAGATAGCACTCCCTGGTATCAGGGCAGGAAATGGGTAGCCTCCCACTTAATTACATCATTAACTAATTAATTCCAACAAGGCATGGTAGGCAAGAAGGCAGGTGGTTAGCCCAGAAACAGGTGGGCAGGCCACAGTTAAATCGGCCCTGAGAATGGCCCCCGTTACACCATGGTTCTGGTTCTGGTTCTCCAGATCCCTATACATCTAGCACTGTACGTATGAACTAATGGATATTCTGTGATCCATATTGGGCAAGGTAATCCTCCCTAATAATTAAACTATCATGGACACAGCCAAAATAGTCTGGCCAAATTTGGCTACTTGACTCCTACAGCTACAGAGCTTGATAAACATTACCATGTGCCTGTCATAAGTTTGAAATTTGTGTATATTCATCAAGCACCATATCCTCAAATTTGAGCAGCCACCTGTAAGGAGGCTGAACAATATGAAAGTTAGCTGAAAGACTGAGCCAAGTGTGACTTTTTTTTTTTTTTTTAGGGGTGTATAAAATTAGTTTCCTTTGTAAGTTGCCTCCAATTCCTGGCAATCCTTTACAGTCCTGGTAATGGAGAAACAGATGGCTGCTGCAGGTTGCCTTAGGTGCAGTGGACAGTATCTTGCTTGATGGTAATGTGTGGTGATAATGTAAAGTGGCCATCATTCCAAGGCCCAGTCTTTGTCTATGAGGGCTAGAACACAGTGGGGTACTTCTCCATCAGAAGAGTAGAGCTTTTTAGTGTGAGAATACAAGGCTCAGCATCATCTCTTCTACTACCAGATGTATGCACAAGTATCCAACTAGGCATAAACATCAGCCTTACCATATTTAGGAACTAGCTAGTCAACCTGACATATCCTACATAAAGCCAACAGCACAGTGGATTATATTAACAGCTGTCACCTACAAATCAAGAGAACTGATTCTTCAACTATTTAGTAGTGATGAGGCCTCACGAGGAGCACTGTGTCCAGTTTTGGGGTGCACACTTCAAGACAGATGTGGACAGTTTTTAGAAAGAGCCCAATACAGAACAACAAAAATGATTAGAGGCCTAGGAGGCAAGACTTGTGAGAAAAGGCTGAAAGAACTAGAGTTAGACGGAAGAAGAGAAGACTGAGGGGGGGATTTGATAACAGTCTTCAGATACCCGATGGGTGAATATAGAGAGGATGGAGGTGGCTTTTTCTCTGTGGCTGTAGGGGACAGGACTAGGAACAATGGCTTCAAGCTATTGTGGAGGGAGTTTAGGCTGGAGATTAAGAGGAGCTTCTACAGGGGTGATCAAGTATGGGAACAAGCTCCTTAAGAGAAACTGTGGAATCTCCATCCCTGGAAACTTTCAAAAGCAGGTTAAACAGACTTGACTGGGACAGTTTAGGCAGGGATGATCCTGCCCTGAGCAAGAGGCTGGGCTAGAGGACCGTGGGAGAGCCTTCCAACTCTGTTTTTTCTATGATCCTTTATAGACCATCAGAACCAACCAAGACAGAGGCTCTACACAAGTTCCCATCAACCCTGCCACAACAGCCTGGGAAGCCCTGGCGAGGCGGCAGCATCCGGGGCGAGGGGAAGCCTAAAGCAAGTTTAAAAAATGTTGGGGCAAATCCTGCTGTCCTTCCCTTCCAACGACAGGATCTGGCTGGGTGGCTAGTCCCCACCCCGAGCGCCCCCTTCGTTGCGAGTCCTGTCGGTGTTGCTACACTTCTGTTCCTCCGCGAACCCACGCCTCAGCCCTCCCCCGACCCCCCACGCGCCCTGCAGGCACTCTCTGAGGAACTAGAGCGAAGGGGCGGCGCTAAGAGCCAAGCTCCGCGCAACCCCAAACATTCCTTCTACTTCCGCTGCTGCGGCCATTTTCCGCGAACGGACACTTCCGGCGGCAAAGAGACTGGGCGGTTCACGTGACCGCTCATCCTCACGTGACTCCGCGGCGCCCCTTAGCTGAGCCGCGTGTCACGTGGCGGGCGGGGGATGGGGGAGTCGATCCCGCTGGGCGCGCCGGTGCCGGTGGAGCAGGCGGTGCTCGAGACGTTTTTCTCCCACTTAGGCATCTTCTCCTACGACAAGGCCAAGGACAATGTGGAGAAGGAGCGGGAGGCCAACAAGAGCGCGGGCGCCAGCTGGCTCTCGCTGCTGGCCGGCCTGGCGCACCTGGCGGCCGCCGAGAGAGCCTATCACAGCATGACCTTCCTGGGCCAGAAGCTAGGTACCGGCCGGGCGGGGGTGGGGCTGGCCCGGCTCTCTGCTTATGGGCGGGGGCCCCGCGGGGCGTGGGCGCTGCTCCTCCCGCTTTGCCTGCCCGCCCCCTTGGGGCGCAGACGGGCCTCGAGGTCTCTCCTGGCGCCGGGAGTGACGTCAGAGTAGCCCCTAACGGCCCCTGCTGTCCTTCCGCCTGACGTTACAGAACCTCGAGGCCGCTCGACTCCTAACGGTCATAAACGGTCTCTGCAACTACCCCACCCCCCCGCATCTGTTCCTCAGGGGGAGCTAAGAAGCTCTATGTACAGCCCCCTGCTTTGGGCTGGTTGGTGCCCCCCAGAGGTTCCACAGACCTTTCTCAAGGGCCTCCTGTTTCCCTTTCCACCTGCCTATGCCCCAGGAAGCAGATTGGAGGGCTGCAGGGCAGCCACTTGCCCCCTGGGGGGTCTTTGGGAGCCTGGTGAGGGTGCCATCCTTTCTCAGGTGCCTGCATTAGCCCAGTGATATGTGCAGACATAGTTTGTGGGGTAATCCTGCACATCTCGCATAGGCGTTCCCAGGCCTTAAAGCCATCCTGTTCTGTTGAGAGCTTTCTGAGCCTACTGCCCCAGAAGAATTGCTCCTGGGTTTTTCTGTAGTAAAAAGTGGAGTACAAGCTAAGAGCTGGCACTTTCCAAGTGCTGCCTTGTGTCTGCTGAAGGAGGCCTTGGGGGGGTGCTTCTTAAAAGGTTGAGAATCCCTATCCTTTGAGATCTCTTTTCTAAGAGCTATATGAGATTGAGGGAAAGAGTCCATTTTACTATCCTGCTGTTTTTTTTAAAGGAGTAAATTTAGTGCTTGTGGAAAGGGCAGAGCTGACAGATCCAGAGACAGAAGTGCTGTTTGGTTGCACATCCTGAATCACTGCAGCAGTTTGGAGAAGCTTCTGTTCCACCAGCATGCCCCTCCCTTGACTTGGGGAGACCACATCTAAGTTTGAAAAGATAGCATCTTTATCCATTCAGTTTTCTGCCTCTCTGCTTGAGCTTGCCACCAAGGGCATCAATTAGTAGATGAGGCTTTTCACATTGATACCTGCAAGTTTTGATTGCTGTTGACCTAAAATGGATCTGGACTTGCTGCTTAAAAATGAAAAGGCATTGCGAATTCCTTTTGCCATTTCGGAGCAGACCCTAACTTCTGAATCCTTTCTCTAGAGTCCTGTAAACACAGTCCTTGTGGTTTCATGCACTTGCTATGCCTTTCACTAAAAGGGTGGGAGATGAAAAAACCAAAAACACTGGCTTTGCGAATACTTAAACTATTTATGCATGCCCTGTCATTGATGCTCATTAAAGTGGAATTGAAAGATACCATGGTTCTTTCTTACAAAGGTGGCAGGGGTAGATGTTCATATTACAGACTAAATCAGAGAGATAAACAGCATAAGCTTTTGTGAGCTAGAGCTCACTTCATCAGCCACTGTGAAAGGACATGCACAGAACATTTTAGAAAATTGAGAGAGTGATTTGAATATCAAATATAATATAAAACAGGATGATGATAACCCAGTTGTTTTAGAAGGCACTTCTGCTTTCACTGAATCGAGTTTTAAATTTCCAGCTTTGGGTGCTGCAGTTTTACATCTGGATGCTCAGTTGATATCTGTCTTTTTTTCTGTGTGAAGTTCTCTGACATAGATGTGTGAAAGTCACCTTAGGAAAGCAGATACTCTAACAATATCTGGAATTAGCAGTAATGGTCGGACAAAAACTGAGTGTTCATCACCTGTGCCACAACTGCATTATACAGTTGTGCAGCTTAAAATATAAAAAAAAATCCTGTCACTGTTAAGTGGTGTCAGACCTGCTGAAGTTAGATAACCAGACACGCTGACCTTGAATAGAGAACAAGCCTTCATTTGTAAAAGTGGCTGGTTGCAGAGCTTTGAGGCTGCTAGAAATAGTGAGGGTGTGTGCGTTTCCTTGTTTTATTTCTCTGTTGTTTGGAAAATTCAGTCTTTGAGTTACCAAATATTAAAAAACTTGAAATCCTGAGAAATGTTGTTTCATTAGTTATGTAAAGTTTAAAGCTCCAATATTTTTGTATATTTATGTTACAAGTTTATGGAAAGTCCAGTTCCTTTATTATCATTCAGCCTAAAAAAGGAATTCCATGAAGAAGAAACCTGGGATATGCACACACTTAAAATTCCCAACTTACACATCCAGATGAGTCTGACAGGAACAAAGTTATTGCTCCTACAGTCTGCCCAGCTGGAGTCCCACTGAAGTCAGTATGACTCCAGATAAGCAAGAGATGTAGGCTTGCTGTATTTGTTTGCAGTACTGGGTCTGGAGCATTCTGTGAACGTAAAATCTTTTTGCATCCTGTAATGAGTTTGCTGTCTGAGAGTTTCAGGTTCTCTGCTTGCTCCAGCGAGCTGACCTTGATTACAAATACAGTAAAAGCTGTGTTATCTGCCACTTAATCAGCTGGAAAGCTCTGCTAACCAGCGTCCAAGGGACGCGGCAAAAGCAAAACCAGAAGTCCCACTTCCAGTTTCGCCACCGTGAGCTGAGCCTCTTCTCCTTCACTTTTTTGGCCCAGAGTAAAGCAGCTTGAGTGGGGCAAAGCAGCCTGTGTTGGGGCCCCCTTCCTGTCCCATGGCACACTGGCACCAGGGAGTGCACCAGATGGTGCACATTTGATTAACCGGCATATTTGATTAACTGGCATACCCCATCCTAGCGGATGATGGATAACAGAGCTTTTGCTGTAGGTGATTTAAGTGGAAGCAAAACAAACTGTTGGGGAGTAAGGTCCTTTCCAGGTTTACAGCTGGAACAATTCTACCTGTAGAAGAGAGGAAGGAGGTATCTCAGTTTGCTGTGGTACAGGCTACCAGAAAAGGTTGTAGAATCTTTCCTTGCATCAAAAGGGAAAGTGATGCCTTTCAAAAGTTTCTCTTCTAGGCCTATTTATTGGAGCAAATAAATTAATTCTCTAGCTTGAAAGGTTACTACTTACTAAATTGAAGAAAAAGTCCATTTTTTTTTAACACTTCAGATTCAGTTTCACTAATTCTCCCATCGTGATGGGGTAGACAAAACCTAGATTTATAATGTAAATATCAAATACTTAAGGTTTGAACTCTTCAAGGTCTCTTTATACTACACAAAAAGAGAACAAAAGCCCACTTTTTCTTCTTGCAGATCACCATAAAGCATCTTTCTACTGAATTATTTGGAAACTGTTCAAATATATCACACCAACTGCCTTTAAATAATTGCATGTGACACTACAACATGGCTGTTAAATAGCTCAGTAGGGCAATATTCTCTTCTCTCTCCATTTGTACCCCACACCAAGTGATCTCTTGGGCCCTTGATCTTGACTTCCCTGTATAGCACACTTTCTGTCTTTTACTTGTGGGGTAATGCAGTGGTTCTCTACCTTTTTTATACTGCAGATCAGCAAACTCACTCAAAGAATGTTTGTGGGCTGGGTATAGAAACAATTTATTTTACACATTTAAATGTGTACCTGGGTGCAGGTTGGGGCACTGCAGCTGCAGGCACCAGAGGACCCTACGGGGTGGGGGCTGTGTAGGCAGTAGCCCTGGGGGGACCCAGCTGGGGCTGCTGTGGAAGAAGGGGCTCCGTTGCCTTCCCTAGGAGCAAGCAGCAGAGTCACCTCCCTGCCCTGGGCATTTCCCTGCCTGCATCCCCCTGCTCCCAGCTGCAGGCAGGGCTGCAGGGTCTTGCCTGGCCCAGCACAGGCCCCGATACCTTCTGTGTGGGTAGCGCTTTGCCGGGCATGCCCAGGGTGGCAGGAGTAAGGTGGGGTGCACAGAGCCAGCTGCCTCCCTCCCCGGGGCTGCCCCGCTGCCCAGCTGTAACCCTGCACATGACTGCCGGCAGCAGAAGCCACTTGCCCAGGCAGACACATGGTTCAAGCGGGGGGTTTGTGTCACTACCCAGCAGCCAACTCTTTGTGACCCGGTACCATGCTACGGCCCAGTGGTTGGGAACCTCTGGGGTAATGGTCCAGTGTGAAGTTAAAAAGCAGTGGTGTCTCAACACTAGACTTGTAAATGGGTGTTTCTGAATAATACTGACCCTTCATACAGTCCTTTCCTGACATCTTTGTCTTGTTCCCTTACTGTTCATTTAAATGGCCAGCACTGCCAAGCAGATACTGAAAATACACAAGTTCTTGTTCCACTTGTTTTCAGCGGGTTAAGATGTACTTGTTTGCATTTTATTTTATGGCATAACCTGCAGTGCTGTTTTCTGGGAGCATATGGGTATTTTTCTTCTTTTGGATTTTGGTTTACTGTCAGATTGTCAGGGAATTTGGAAACCTTTGGTATAAGCACAGATGTGATTACAAATTTTAAAGCATTTTGTATTTATAATGCACTGTCAGGTTAAAATTCAGTGGAAAAAAGTATCATTATTAATCAGAATACACATAATTAAATTTGCATAATGAGTTGTTTGTTTCTACTCTCTAGTGGAAAGACTGTTTCCAGGTCACAACTGATATTAGTAGGGCTAGCAAAGTGCTTATTTTATATTATGACCTTCCTGCAAACTGGAGCTAAGGGATAGGGAATAATAGGGGTAGTTCTTGGTGAGATTATGCACTAATTAAGTCAGTTACTAAATGAAATTGTGCAGCATGTACTTAGATGCCCAAAAAACTACTCTGAAAGATATCGTTTTATGTGGTATTTCTCTGCTCAGACATCTTAATTTAAGTACATAGGAGTACCTACCTAAAGCTAGATCAAGCATGGAATTTTGGTAATACCTCCATGTTTATCTGAACAGGTGGTCAGTCATTCTTCAGCCGAAAGGACTCCATCCGAACCATCTACACATCTCTGCATAATGAGCTGAAGAAGGTGGTGACGACGGGTCGCAATGCGCTAGGAGGAACAGCTCCTCACTTGGAAGAGCTGCTTTCTCACCTGTCTGAACAGCTCTGTTTTTTTGTTCAGGCTCGGATGGAAATTGCTGACTTCTATGAAAAAATGTACACCCTCAGCTCCCAAAAATTCATTAACTCTGAGGAACTGGTAAACATTTTGGAATCCATTCTAAAGAAATACAGCTCAAGGTCAGTGCTTATTTGTTGGTATTAAACACTCAGATTTTTCATGATGTTTTCTGATAAGGAAGATGAGGCCTAAGCAAGTTTCTTTCTGCAGGAGTAACAACCTTGCTTAAAAGCACAAGACAGCAACACAGTTCTAACTGCATGCATTAAACAAATGTTAGATAAATCTGATACTAGAATGTGATCCCTTTTAGTAGGAAAATGAGGATGCTTCTGCTCATCACAAGAAAAGAGCTACTAGGTTGTTTTTTGCACTTCCTGAACAGGGAGCATCATCTTTGTTTTAAAGGATGAAAAGGGTCTTGCCATATCAGTATTTCATGAAAAGTGTGTGCTCTACTTGTTGTACTTGATATCATTTACATGTGGCTTGTTTTACAAGTCCAAACAAAATTCTTTACCCTCTTTTTTTCTTTTTCTTTGTCATTTTTTTTTCATTTTAAAGTGATTTGGGCATAGGTTTAGTACCTGGAATATTTGCTTTTTTAATAGACTACATTTCATATCCCTGTCCCAGAGTCCTTTTAAATAATTTCAATAGACTTTTTTCTCTTTAGAACTTAAAGATAGTTGTCAGAGATGTAGTTCTAAATTATCCGCAAAACTGGCTATATTCTAAGGTAGAAGCCAGGTAGAGTTGCCCCTTAGACATACTAAATCAGATGTGTAAGCTTTTGTAAGCAACAGCTTGCTTCCTCAGATGCTATTAAAGGACTTCAGAGAGCAGAGTTTTTAACTAGAAAGCAGTGATTTGAATGCAAAAGATAAGGTGAGGGTGGGAAGAGAGGTGGCACTGCTGAGAGGGGCAAAAATGAGAGCATAACCTAAGGTCACACAGAGACCCCACAGTGGCACCTGTGCCATTCTTCCCAGCCTCATTTATACTGGGGAGGTTTCCGCTTACAGACTGCAGCTGCCACAAGGAAACTGCCAGAGTATGTGTGCACCCAGAGGCAGAACAGGGTAGATCTACAGCAGGGATGGCTCCTGGCCAGTGGCATGGCCAGCTGGCAGCCGCAACAGCTCTTATTTTTGCGCTCCCTTTTTTCTCCCCCAGAATTGATGCCCTGGGCTGCTGTCCCACCCCGTAGTTACCCTATTGTGTATGTCCATGCAGTTTTTGCCATTTCCATGTGGCTTCCGTCCATCGTCCATGCCAGCAGAGTGAAGTGCGCCCTGAGAAGGCACAGCACCTGGCAGAAAGCTTGGACATATCTACACACTCTTTCGTGTCTGCTTCTGGGGAGTGGGTGGCAGAAGCCATTTGGTTATTGAGTTTGTGTTACTCTGCTGGCAGAAAGGAGGGGTTCTGCTGCTGTAGAGCAGCTGAGAGTTGTGTTGGTGAAACCGTTTAGTTTGCATAAACCCTCAGTCAGTGATGCAGGAGATGTCTAGAGAAAAGCGGTTGCTGCTGCTTCTACCTTTTGGAGCAGAGCAGCCTCTGGGTATGATTTCCAGTCAATCTGTAGATTAGAGCAGCCTTCTTTTTTATCTGATCTGTTAGGATTGGCCTGATGCAGTGTAATAAATCCACTGCTGCTGCCACTAGGTTTCCTGGCCCGCATCTCAGTGTTTAGATCTCTGTTACAGTTAACAGATTCTCCAGGTCAGGAAGCAGTGTCACAGTAACTTATTTAACTAAGAGCTGCACATGCTGTATTTCTTGCATGTCAGAGTTATGTGGGAACAAATAACTTCCTACCAAACAGAAGTGAAAAAAATGATTGTTTGTTAAATACACCTGAGAAAATGTGCATCTACGTGCCTCTATCTGAAACCTAGAATGTCAGGTAGATTGAAGCTCTTTATTACCTCTTACTGCTAGCATGCAAACAGCCAGTGGTACAAGCTGTTTCTGTCTCTGTTTCAGAGAACATTGCTCCTCCAAGTTTGCTCTCTGAAAATCCTAAACTGTTGTTCTGGCTGGACCATTCACACAAATAATTCCTAAAATGATGCACAATGCCCAATGTTAATTAAAGCTTACAGTAACAAGCAAATTAAGCATAACTTCATGCTTTGAAGTGATGCATCTGTCTAATCAGCATTTCATGATTATGGCTGGAGAATGAAGGCTTCAAATTAGATGCAAGCTAAACATCACTTCTGTTTAGTAAACAAGGAAGAAGTACCAGAACCCTAGTATCTCTTTGATAGTGATTCAGCAAACTGGAAGTATATGGCAACATTTCTTAATACATTCCTGTGACTTGGAAAAGATTTTATATTTTAGTGTCTGTGCTTCCTCAAGACATTTCTGTGTTAGACTTAATTACATCAGATGTTTTAGGGACACAGCTGTCAATTTATTTTACAACCTGTGTATTTTCAAGCTAATAGTCATGGCTGAGAGATGGCTTCTTTGGATTACGACAGTTTAATGGATCTTGTTTAGAAGTGCACTGATACATCGGTCTGATATCAGATTGGCACAGATATAAAGAAAATTGACTGTATTGGAAATCAGCTTTTTTTCCCTGATGTGGCCCAATGAGGCTGATAAATGCCCCATGCATGTATGTAGCTGCAGTGCAGCATGTAGGCAGTGAGGAGCGTAGCCTGACAGCTTGGAGAGCTGCCTGCAGCTGGTAAGTCTGTTGTGGTGGAAGGGGAGGGGGGAAGGAAGGGGCGTGGCCTGGGGCAGATCAAGGCCCCCCATGGTCAGGGAGGGACTGGGGCTGGGAAGGCACTGCCCAGCTGGGGCTGGGCACAGGATGGAGCCACGGTTCATTGTGGGGGGCACAGGGAGGGGGAGCAGCTCCTGCTGCTGTGCACACCCCTGGAGGGCATGTGGGGCATGTGCCCCCAGATCTGTGTATGGGGCAAAGGCAGGCTTCTGCTGTGGGCTGGGGCTGGTGCTGTTCCAGACTTTTCCCAGTTGGGGTGTTGGACCAGGCTGTGCTTGGGGCGGGCGGCAGTGGCACTGGGAGGGGGGTTGAGGGGGCTACATAAAATTTTGGGGTGGCTGCAGTCCCCCCAACCCCCCCTCGCAGCGCCACCATCGCCTGCCTCAAGCACAGCCTGGCCCAGCCCCCACCAAGAATAGCCTGCCCTGCCCTGCGCAGATCTGGGGGCAAGCATCCCTGTTCACCCTTGTGCCTTCCCAGGGCGTGCACAGCAGCAGGAGCCACCCACGCCCCTGAGATGAGCCCTGGCTCCATCCTATGCCTGTCCCACCCTGGCTGGGCAGCACCTACCCCTGCCCCACTTCCTCCCTTACCACAGGGGCCTCTGTCTGCCCCCTCACCCCTTTCCTTCCCTCTCCCCTTCCACCACAATGGACTTACCAGCTGGACACTGCTCTTCAGGCTGTCGGGCTGTGTATTGGAAATTGGATCGGTATCGGCTGATATGCCTCCTTAAATATTGGTTATCAATATTGGCCCCAAAAATCTCTGTCGGTGCACCCTTAATCTTGTTTGTTATGTAAAGAGATGTTAAAACAGCTATTAGTCATGAAGCAAAGTAAAGTGGAAAGCTGTACCACAACAGTAATTCAAAAGACTTGGTAAAACTTTATTTGAATGATTTTTTAAAACTTTTTTTAAGGGTGAAAAATAATATTCATAAGTCTATTATTTAAAAGAAATTCGATGTTTGAAACTTCTAAAGTTCAAGAGTGGGGATAGCAGCAGTGGTTTTATTTATTAGCTATCGTGTCCATTTCTGTGTAAGAAGCAAATTAATTTTGTCAGGCAGTGAAGACAGTATAGCCTGTGTTAGATCTTTTGACAGAAATGTATTGTAACTAGCCCATAACTCTCAAAAATCTTATCACCCAGAGTTGCATACTATTTAAATATCTAGCAATATAGTTTTAGAAAATTAAATATTCTAGTGACTGGAAGAGAGAAATTGCAGTGTTTGTATTTATGTCAAGTGACTTTGCATTGATAAGAATGCTGTTACAATTTTTTTTTGGCAAACAGAATATTATGTTAATATTAACACAATTTTGGTATATTTGGAAAGGAATGATTGTTAAATTAATCAACACAGACTTTGACTCTCTAGCCTTTTTTATTTTTAGTGTTGCTTGTTTGAGAGTTGATGTACTATTTAATATAATTCTTCCACTGTCATGTACAACTTCTTTTATATTTCTAAAAATGTTCTTTTTATTTTGTGTGCCTGTTATCTAGATTTCATCATCCAATTCTCAGTCCCCTTGAAAGCAGCTTTCAGTTAGAAGTAGATGTGCTTGCTCATCTTCTAAAGGCACAGGCTCAGATCTCCGAGTGGAAGTTCCTCCCGTCTCTGGTCAACTTGCACAGTGCTCACTCAAAACTGCAGACATGGGGCCAAATTTTTGAGAAACAGCGGGAGACCAAGAAACACCTGTTTGGAGGACAGTCTCAAAAGGCTGTACAGCCCCCACACCTTTTCCTCTGGTTGATGAAACTCAAAAACATCCTCCTTGCCAAGTTTAGCTTTTACTTTCATGAGGCACTCAGCCGACAAACAACTGCATCTGAAATGAAAACTTTGACTGCTAAAACGAATCCTGATTATTTTGGGAAAATTTCCAGCTTCATCCGGAAATACGATGCTGTCAATGTTTCTTTAATCTTTGACAATCGTGGGTCAGAGAGTTTTCAGGGACATGGTTACCATCATCCCCATTCCTACAGAGAAGCTCCAAAGGGAGTGGATCAGTATCCTGCTGTTGTTTCCCTGCCCAACGACAGACCTGTTATGCACTGGCCCAATGTAATCATGATTATGACTGACAGAACCTCTGACCTCAATAGTTTGGACAAAGTTGTTCACTTCTATGATGACAAAGTCCAAAGCACATACTTTCTGACACGCCCAGAACCTCATTTTACCATTGTAGTTATTTTTGAGTCTAAGAAATCAGAGAGGGACTCCCATTTCATTTCTTTTCTCAATGAAATCTCACATTCCCTTAAGAATTCTAAAGCTTTTGCAAGCCTAAAGCCTGGATCCAAAGGCTAAAAGCCACATGGACTCAAGTATTGCCAAGGCAGTGTATTAGACAGGAAAATAAACGTTAACTTTTAAGGATTGTATTTATCCATGATTCTCAGAGTCTAATTAAAAAAGAAACATTATTTTAATATCTGTTTTAATTTTTTTATGGCTAACAAACACTTGAATCAAATTATTTTTTGGCAATGCACATGGAGATGACTTAGCTGTGGTGCACTAAAATGGCTGGGGGGGCGGGGTTTGCATGGTGCTCAGTTTTACAGTATGAATTATTTTTTCAGTCCATAACTTTGTTGCCTTTAATTAAATGGAATGTATGCACTTTATCTTGTTTATGGAAAACTTGGTTAGAATGGAATATATTGTTAGAATACTCTACTGCTGTATTAACTATCAGGAATGATGATATCTTGCTAATTCTCACCAACACCCACTAGAAATTATTGAAACTTGCCAATCTGAATGAACAGTCTCAATAAAAAAAGCCAATGCATCACAAAAAAGTACTTTTATTTTTGTAACTGAAGTTTACTCTTAATAGGTAATGGTACAAAAGACTTTAAAAAAATGGTAACAAGCATTTTTATGACACTTGCTATTACATGACCATTTTAACTTTGAACAAACTAAAAGGTGCACACTGGCCAAATAGAGCTGCAGCAAACCCTTCAATGTTTTAAGTTATTAATTATGTGAGCAATTGTTTTGCTGTCAAAACTGGGATAATAACTAACACTGTAATGAAATTGAAGGTGGTGTCTTTGAATGAAGCTAGTACTTCAATAGTTGTAAGTGATTTGCAAGAGTTTAGTAGTAAAAATAACTTGCCTTTCAAACAGCCATGATTACATTTCCTTTGTCTCCCTTTCTGAGAATGCATCAGAAAATGGTCCCTTGGAATAAAATTACTTGCAAGTACTATTACTTGCTGTGCTATTGTTTATTATTAGAGCTATTTTGTTCTTGTATCTTCAGGTCTGTTTCCTATTCTGTTTAACCTACTGGTTACTGGTTAAACAGAAACTGTAATGCCATTTTTAGTGCTGCTTTTCTCACATTTCTTCTTAACTTGCATTACATTTTTTTATTCTTTCAAACTATGGGTTTTTTGCCCCTTTAACATTTCAAATTATCCTGCAACAGGAGTGCTCTATTTCCTCTCCAGTTACTACAGAAAGATTCATTTGGCTGTACTTGTGGTCCTGTTTTAATGGCTGATCCTATCATGCTTACTGTGTGCAGTACCTTGCTTTACAAGCAGTTTCACTGGAAATCAATAGGGGCTAATCTCAGTGAGGTGAGATGTGAGTATGTTTGGCAAAATCAGACCCAGACTTAGGAAGTAGGAAGCAGCTGCAACATGCAGATTTACTTTGAAGTAGGTTATTTTAAGTTCAAATTGTAGTTGTCTGGTTTCATTTAAGACTAGAGACTGGATGGAGTACAATGAAGTACAAGAAGTCCAAAAACAGATTTGGATTTCATTTTTCTCTTATGGATGGATGTTGCTGCCTTCAGACAATTGACTTGGGCTGGGTGTTGCACTCCTGATGTAAATGCAACCATTCTCAGTCTTGCTGGCACTGCTTGCAGGTTTTGAAAAGACAAGACCTGTGAGTGCTTCTCCTTTTCTGCATTAAACAAGGCCACTGAGATTTCACTGGGCTTGTGTTCTAATACCATTTCTCTGTTGCAAGTGTCCTGGGCTTTTTCTCTTTGTGAGGCCATTGTTTTAGTGTTTGAAATGGTAATTTTATATTTTGCAAGTGGAAATATTAAGTATCCAGAGATGTGCTCAGCCACAAATAGACATGAAATGGTAACTGTCCATGTGGCTGAGGTGCAGCAGGTAGGTGCTGCCAGGGTTACAAGTGGAGCTGTGCAGTGCAGGGGGCCAGAGCTGGCCATGCTGGATCAGGTGATCAGGTCCAACTGCTCAGAGAAGTAAGAGGGAGGGGTAGGGAGAAGGAAGAGAATGACATTAAGCAGTGGTGCTCAACCTTTTGGCCCCGCAAGCCAGATTACTCATGTGGGGCTGTTCAGCAGGCTGGATTGGCCCATGGGGCTCAACTCCATCCCCTTCCTACTGCGCACATTGGGATTGGATTCTGTGGTTCCTGCACCACATCCTCCAGCCCCCCTCACCTGCCGGGATTGTGTTCCATGACTGGCGCTGCCCCCTCCAGCTCTTTGCACCTCCCAATTGGGTCCCATGGTCCTGATACTGCCCCCAAGAGCCTGGCACTGCCCCCTGACAGTCCTTGACACCAGGATTGGGCCATGGGGCCTGGCACTGCCTGCATGCTGGAATCAGGGGGCCCATCCAGTGCTCAGGGGCCTGGGGTTTTCCATGAGTCTAGAACCGTGGTAGGCAACATTTTTTGGCTGGAGTTCCAAAAAACCCACGATGTTTACCTTGGAAGGTGCCAGAGTGCCGACTTGCTGTAGCCTGGAGCAGCTGTTTGCAGCCTCCTGGCTGCAGCCGGCCCACAGAGCCTGGTCTGCATGCAGCAGGGCTTGCAGCCTCCCAGCTGCCTGCTGGGAGCAGCCTGGGCTCCGTGGCTGGTGGTGGTGCGCTAAGCAAAATGGCTTTGCATGCCATGTTTGGCATGTGTGCTGGGGATTGCTGACCCCTGGTCTAAAAATCTGGCAGGAGGGGAGTGGTGCCACTGCTCCTCAGTCAAAAATTTCTGGGGAGCCCTGTGGGCTAGATGATACGGTCCTCTGGGCTGCCTCTGGCCTGTAGGCTGAGGGTTGAGCATCTTGATATAAAAAAATACAGAATGGCTAATTGCAAAGCTTGAATCCAGGGCCCCACTGTGGCGAGGCCCAGTTCTGAACTTGGCATCTGGGCTGTTTCTGATGGGTCAAAACAAAAGCCCATCTCTGAACTGCTTAGAATTATGACACGCTGCAGCGCGCAGCATTTGGCACATGATATTCAGTACCTTAGCTCATAAGAGTTTTCAAAATGCCATGCAAGGTAAATGTATGGATTCTGCAGAGGTGAAGCTGAGGCAATATTAGATAAGAATAATGTGATGGAGTCACATTATTCAGGCAGATTTGCTGACCTGAGAATGGTTGTGTCTAATTTTATATTTTGGAAGTGGAAATATTAAGTATCTAGAAATGTGCAGCCACAAATAGACATGAATAAGACATAGCTTCTGCCTTAAAGACCTTGGACTGTAAATGGCAAATGGTGCAACAAAGGTGTAAGAGCTGTCATTTGTATGTATACAAATGTAATGTATACATTTAATAAGAAGCAACACTAATTAAAAGGTGGCAGAAGGAGGGAGTGACAAGATAGCAAGAAGATTATTCAGTTACCTGGCAAGTGTATACACAGTTGGCATTTTTATTTAAAAAATAAGAGAGAGTTTTAACCTTAGGACAGTGGTTTTCAACGTTTTTAGACTCTCAGTGTGCTGCTTGATAGATTAGAGGCATCCCTTGGAAAATGTCAGCTCTTAGTTTTCACTCAACTTTTGACTACAGAAAAATAATAAAGTGATTTTTCCTGTTGCAAATAGAAAGACCAAAAGAGGTCAGCATGCGGTTGACACTATGGATTCCTAGTCGAAATCCCTGGGTTGATCTTGTGAATCACATTTGCACATCTAACAGAGGTAACAATGCATGGTACCTCGCCAGCACCCTTGAAAGGATCTCAAGACACCCCATGATGCCAAAGCATCCTGGTTGAGCATCATTGCCTTAGGACCTAGTGGACTAATTCAATGTTTGCACTACTCCATCTTGCCACCTATTCCATTCTACTTCCCCAAATTAAGCATACAAGGTTTAAATACTAATGCACGTTAGATGTCTTGTATAAACTATTGCATCAGATACAAAATGTAAATCTACTTATGGTAACAGAGTTAGATCCAGTGCTTTTGGGCATATTTAAAAGATTTAAATTGTTATTGAGGCATTGATCTACTCAGTACCCACAAGTTGCTTAGAATAGCAACCTAAAAGCTTTTCATATTCTAAACTCTAAATACCCAGTCACTTACTTGAGCCCATGAAGATTCTAGTAGATGCTCTTAATTTAATACTGCTTGTTTCAGATGTGGATTTAACTGCAAAAAGTATTCTTGGATCTCTTGCATATTTAATACTTGTATCTTGTAAGGTGTTTCTACATGCAGTGTTTTCTTTTTCCTTAAATAAAATATCTTTCCAGCTCTACTTTTTGGTCTGAAAATGGAATATGGGGAGCTAAGACTGGCAATATGATGTAGGTTGGGCTGTAGGGAACTCTTAACATGAGCACAATGCTCAAGCTATTTAAACTTTAATGATGTAAAAATATGTTCTCTGTATCCCATCAGAAAGCTCCAAAGCCCAAGGTTTACCTAATTCACTGACACTAAATTTTTTATATCTTCTCATCAAATGCATATAAATCATTTCATGGCCATCTTCTAGCAGCCAGATTTCCCCTAAGGGTGCCCCTACAAATCTCTTCCTCTTCTTTTCTGCACCGTGCACTCTGTCTTCGAGTCTCTCTCTCTCACCCTGGTGCTGTTTCTGTTTGAGATGAGCTACTTAGGAATCTCTCATTTACGTAGATAGTACCTGGTGCCTCCAGAGCAACCTGTGATCTTCTGCTGTGGGACAGAGATGGGCCTCGGGACCCCCTAGCTTAGCAGTTCACAAACTATGCCCCAGGGACTGGATCTGGCCTGTTGAGCCGTGGCTTCAGCAGAATTTGGAAGCAGGGAGCGTTGCCCAAACCACAGCACAGCTGGGCAGTGGGGAGAAGAGGGGTCCTACTGCTGGCTCTCTCAAACCCGAGCTGGATCATTTCAGTCCCTTTTTAGAAAATGTTGCTGCCCTCTACCCCCTAAGTGAAGTTGCATGGGCACATCTGACACACATAAGCAATGAAGGACCCTGCAAATTTTCACAGTGTTAGATCTGCCTTTCCCTATTTCTTCAGTAGGGGATTGACATAAAGATAAATAAATCCTTCCTTTTTCAGGATCAAGGGTACACAGTGTCTCTCTGAAGCGTATTTTGTCTCCAAGGAGGAGCCCCTTCTGCTTTTTTAACATTACTTTTATTTACTGTAAAAAATATGCAGCTGTCTGGTCTCTCTTCTTCAGTTCAGTGACATGGAGCAAAGGTACATTTCCAAAGTCTGTACCCTGTACTGCAGTTTCTGGCTTTTAAATCAGGTGTTGTAGTAACTGGCACAAAGTTCTTTAGGTCACAGCTGGATGCTGAATGTACCCTGGTGGCATGTGGCTGAGATAAGAATAGTAAAGCTGCATCAAAGGAGCAGGCTAGGCTGTGGAAGATGTGTTGGGGCAGATAACAGCAGCTTTAGGGGGAAAGGTTGGGAAATAACAGAAGAAAAAGGACTTATTTTAAAGGTAAAATCTTCTAATGCATTGGCCCAGATGGGAGTGAAAGGAGGAAGAGGAAAGGGGGAGGGGGAGGAGGGTTCTTTCTTCAGGTGAAAGTTGCTACAGGATGAAAAATATTATTTAAACATAGTACATGTTGTGTGTGATACATAGGGGAAGCATCTACACCTGCATTTACTCCACCCTAAGTTTACACTGGTGTAAGCTAATCTGGTGTAAATCTTTCTGAGCAGACATCTACTCATGTGGAGATTAGGGAACAGAGTTGAACCCATGTTCCTGCAGCCCAGCAATGGGTCCCTGCCACCACTGAGGGGGGCTCCAGACTCCCCCTGGGTGCTAGCCCAGGGGCTGGCAGGGAGCACCAGACCAGGAGACAGCTGTTCCCCTGCCCCAGCAGCTGCTCCAGAGGGCAGCTGTGAGCCAGCTCTGAGCTATACACGCAGACTTCCCCATGCAGCCTGTGGCTAACCAGGAACTCCCAGTCTGGGACAAGTCCCGGCCAGCTCCAGGCTGGGTAAGGAATTCTCCCCATGCAGGGAGCTCCTGGCCCCAGCTCTGCGATTGGACTGAGGGCTCCCTGTCCCCAGGAGCTGCCTGCTGCTGGGATGATCGTGGACCCAAGGCCAGAAGCTCCCTGCTGCCAGGGCAGGGGGACATTTTCTCAGCCCAGACTCTGCCATTGAAGTCTGCCCTAGCAGCAGGCAGCTTCTGAAGGCAGGGAGCAATCTCCCAGCCCCTGCTCCAATTGTGGAGCCGCTGCTGGGGTAGGGGGACACTGTCTGAGCCCGGACTCTGCCATTGGAGGCTGCCCCAACAGCAGGCAGCTCCTGGGGGCAGGAAGCAATCTCCCACCCCCTGCTGCGTGGCTCACTGGGAGCAAATTTGCTCCCAGTCAGCTGTTTACATGTGCCTTACTGTGCAGAAACTACTCCGCAGTTAGTTTTCTACCTTCACTAGAAAATGAAAATGTAGACATGTAGGTGGTGACACCTACTGTGTAGTAAACTGGTCTACTGCACTGTAAAGCATCCCATGTAGATGGCATCTTTTGCAGTTTTCTATAAAGCATCAGCACTGGCCGTTTCAGATAGAGGATGCTAGGCTAAACTGATCAGTGTTCCTATTAGGTATGGCAGTTCTAACATTCTTCACTAGAATCTGGACTGAGATCACCAAATGCAGGCCTGGTAAGCTACCAAGTCTTTGTAATATTTATACTTAGTCTTAATACTTAAAATCAGCAAGCTAAACTTGTTATTTTAAATAGGTGCAATATAGACGTTGCCACCAGAGGGCAGTTTGAATACAATAATCTTTTAAGCCTTGGAGTACTTCTCTCAATAAAATAAATCATGTTATAAATGCTTACAGAAATTGGATTGTAATACTTTGTGCTTTGTAGTAACACTTTGAAATGCTGTATTAAAAACATTTTTTTAAATAAGTCTATTTCAGTTGCAGACAGCAATGACAGGTGGTAGCTTAATAATAATATTTAGGACCTTAATTTGAATTAATCAATTTAATTTGTATTTTCACAAAGAAATTCCTTTAAGAACTTGTTTTTTCTCTTGTGAATAAGAAACACTTTTGATTGAATCATTCACAAATTATTAGTTCATTAAGAAAGCTTTTAAACCTTTTCTGTTTTTGAAGCACTCACTTTTGACTCCGTAAATAGGAGTTGTTTCTGATTTCTTCAAAGCAGGAGAAAATATGTCTATGTTTAAAACTGGCTGCATTCAGCAGGAGGCCTGATCTGTTGTTTCCAGTCAACCCATTCTGCACTATTTAAATGTACTCTGGAAAGTTTGATTATTTTCCCGAGGTACTTCCTTTGGATGGAAGGAAAGGCATTCAAATCTATGGCAAGACAGGTGTTTATTGAATTGGATACAATCTAACAAATGTCCCATCTCTTAATTTGGCCCTTAAAAAAGCAAAAAGCTTTCATACTGCTTGTTTCTTTCTTCAACATGATCCGTTAGAATTGTATAAATTGGTTGTGGATGGTGAACATATGAAGACACAATCTTCCCTCAGGGACTTACGCAGGGTACTTCCTAACTCTCTTTGGTTTGCAGTACAGGCAGTCCTCAACTTACAATGTTTCTAGTTACAACATTTCGCACTTACAACGTTTATAAACTGACACCCTGTTTCAACTTTATGACCTCAGTTTTGACTTTACAGTGCTTGATCCAGTGCGATGCCATGCTAGCGAACAAGTTTGCTGCGTCACTCATCTCCCTGGAGAACATCTGTCCAAACTTGCTTGGACACTTTTTTTAAGAAAGCAGATAAGACTCCAGAAAAACCTGCAGCCAAGACTCCTGAGAAGACTCCAGCCAAGAGCCCTTCAAAAAGTCCAGCAAAGTCACCTCAAAGAAGTCCGTCCAAATCAATATGATTGCTATTTACAATATAAATACATTAATGTAGCTATATTACTCATCTGTAATTGATCAAGTACAAAATTACAGGGTATTTTTGGTGAAAATAAGGTATCGGGCCTTCGTTCAGGAACCAATCCCCCATTTATAACAATATTTCTTATGAGAAAATTGGTTCCAAGTTACAATGTTTTGACTTAAGACGCGGTTTTCAGAGAGAGAGAGAGACCTGTTGTTCTTCCAGGGCAACGATGGCATGTAGTCTGGTGCATGGGGCAGGGAGACAGAAGATCTGTTATAGACTGCTTGAGTTATCTTAGGAAAGTACATACATCATCACCTGAGCTTCAGCTTTCCCATGTGTAAAATGCTGATAATGATTCATAAGTCTTTGAAATATGCTTTGAAAGCTAAGATTGAAAAATATGACATGAGAGCTAGGAATTGTGGTTGTAACGCCGAAGTAGAAAATAACAATTTATTTTGAATCTCTATAAATAATAACGTTGAAAAAAACCCTACAAATTGGCTCAAAAATGCCACTTTTTTGAACAACTCAGGTTAAAAATAAGAGAGGTAAATATATAGTGTATTATAGATATACATTTACCACTCTTATTTTTAACCTGATGAGCTGTTCAAAAAAGCACTTTTTGGAGCCAGTTTGTGTTTTATAATGGCGGAATTAGAGATTCAAAACCAACTGATATATATTCATTCATGTTTCATCTTAGCCTGATATTTTATTGAAAAATAGTGAACTGTCATATGGTCTTAACTGTGAAGGACACTGATAATAAAGGCTTTTAGGGATTGAAAACTTGTTCATAAACCAACATCTGCTTTAGGATTGGCTAGTATTTCCAGAACATGTAGTGAGGCTGGTATTAAACTACAAGATATGAGAGAGGGTGTAGCTCCTTATCATGGCAGCACATATTTCTGGGATATTAAGAAACACGAAGCATTTTATGAAACAAGGAGCTTCTGTTCACTGTCCTAGTATCCAAGACTATCACCCCCCTAAGACTGATGTAGGGTGTTTCAAATGCTTTTCTTGGAGGTTAGAAGAGGGGAAGGGCTCTACACTGCAAAATATGAATGTTGATCATCCCTTTCAGATGAGCCAAGTGTGTAACACTAGCAACCATTTCTCTTTAGTATGTTTGTCACCCAATCACTGTGCATGTTTTAAAATCCAGCAATATTCAACTGGTTACTATGGCAATAACGCACTACTAGTTGTCATGGTGATAAAGGGCAATTTTTTGTCAATTTCTTAGATGAGGGAGATATGGGCATTTTTTGGTCTCTCAACTTGATCATTTTGTTTTGTGCTTATAGATAGTGTGTGCACACATATTCTTGTGTACAATTATTTTCTTAGTTTTTGAATCCTGAGGTTTTGTTTCAGAATTGCAATGTTACAAACACCTCTGTAAAGCCATAAATTGCTATGCCTAACATAATTACACACTATACTAAGTGAGGTATGTTAACAAGAGACAGAGCTAGTATAGCTATTTTCAGCTATTTTGTTCATCTTGTGTGTGCACTTTCTACCTGTATTTGGCTACAATCTAGTTAATAGTTCAGAGTGGGTGCATCTACACGAGATGCTACGTCACTGTAGGAATCAGCTACAGCAATGTAGCTCATTACTATAGCAACATAATGTTGGCGGACGTGAACCGTGACACCAATGGTACTGCGCAATGAGCTACTGTGCAGTAGTCAGAAACAACCCATGAGCTGCTGGGACTATGCAGTAATGGCAGTAAAAACTGCACAGTTGGGCACATGTGTAGATGCGCCCAGTGTATTAAACTGTGGTATTCTGGATCTTAGGGAGAGGTAGGGAAACTCCTTGTTACCATTAAGCCTTTATTGTAACAACCAACCCCTGAATCCAAAACGATTGGCTGACCACTTCCTGTGGATGACGTTACAAGGGAGTTAATCCTTACTATTACATAAGTAAAACATGGCATTTTAGACTGAGCAAACAACTTTGCTTTAGGTCTTCTTTTTGTAAAACACAGTGTTGTGTGCCCTGTCTTAAAAACATCTCTTTCAATTGCAGTTTCATTTGATCTGCTTCTGCTCGGTGATGGTATCCACATTTTGTTTTTTCTCTACTCATGGACATTGCTTCAGCTTCCCTTGGGGTTTTTTGTGCATGTAGGTCAGCAACAGGAAAAGTACATTGTACATAAATTGTATTGGTTGAAAAATCTCTCTCCTTAAGAGATCAAGGTAACTAATTCTTACTACTTATATTTTAACCCCTTAAAAAGAAACAGGATAGTTGTTAGCTGCTTTTGCTCAGCTGCATGAGAAACTGAAGTATTACACTAAAAAAGGGCATTTTCCAGAATGCCCTTTCTTATTGACAAAGAAACAAGTCTATAGGATGCAGCTGAGTTAACTCCTAACTGCATTCTAACTGTCCTATAGCACTAGTAATAATTTTACAGAAAGCCTCTCAGTGCTCAGATACTACAGAATTACAAAATTTCAATTTTACTTGTGCCTAGTACTTTAATTGGATAGAAGCCTTTTCAAAGGATTTAATATAATGCATTTTCAATGAAATTTGTTTCTTATGTAAAAGAATATGTTATTTTGCCCAGACTGATGGTTGGTTATAACAAGCTAAACAATTTACTTTGCTAATAAACATATTTTCAAAGTCTCTAAAATCTTCACCACACTCAAATTTCCTAGTCTATACTTCTAAATGGCAGTGTGAAAAGAATATTGGCAGTACTTCAGGCAATAAGTACGTGTGTTGGTTTCATCAGATATTTCTTGTTTGCATACATCAGGGAGTCTGGGAACAGAAAATATTCTGATTCAGAGGTATGCAAATTAGGCACACTAATAGACCAATATTTCTTAACATCTTACTGCATTCTAGATTTTTCAGCTAATAAACCTTAGCTCTGCCCGTGCAACTACTTTAATGACTTCTGACCATAGGAGAGAGACTGGCTGAGAATTTTGTTATTAGGATTTGGGTTTGCAGAAAGCTGGGTTAGAATCTGGACTGTGCATTAAATTTAAGAATGGAAGCACAACTAAATCAAAGAAGATTCTTTTTTTTAAAGAAACTAATAGCTGTATACTTCCACGTGCAATTAATTCAAAGAGCTTTTCTCAGTTGCTGAGGCATATCTTGGAGTGCGCATTCTTGGTCGGTCTGGTGCATCATTATAAACATAAAAATAACAACTGCAATGATGGTTTCCCCTTATACAGCTTTCATATGACTCCCAAAAATCATTCTAAAACATAACACTGGGTTAACAATTCTGAGTAGTTAGGAACATCATGCACTGTACAATAATACCTTGCTTATCTGTGCTTAACAAAACCGTTGAAAAAGCTACATAAAAAATTAGTAGTATCTCTTCACCTTCCAGCAAAGATTTAATAACGGATGTAGTGTGAGGTCTTTTATAACTAAAATTTCAGTATTTTATTATTATTTATAAAATGCACTATATAGCATTTACATCAGTGAAGTACTGGGGTTAAATTCAGAATGTTGAATTGATAGTGTCCCACAAATGCAACAAATGGGGGTTGAAAGATAAAAAGTGTTTCATAGTCAATGGCCGTTAAAAACCGTATCCAGAGCTTCAGATTTTTACATTATGATTAAAAATTATTCCTTAGCATGAATTAATGAGATTCCATTTCATCAGTACTTTGTACAGAATCCTGGTACAAATAGCAAATGTGATTTATCTTATTCATTATGGGTAAGTACAGGCAGTCAAAAAGCCTGAGGCTGAATTGATTCAGTCTTTGCAGGTCAGTTTAAACTGCACAGATTGAACCAATAAGCCAATGAATAGACACTTACTTTTGATTCAGAAAATGCAGCCACATACCTGCAGTGGCTCAAGCCAGAAACTTGGGGGTGCTAGATCATGGCTCTCTGGTACATAGCCAGCATGGGCTGTATATTCGCTTCCTCTTCCTGCTGCCGCTGAGGTCCCTGGGATTTGCAGTCCAGATTCACAGCAGCAGAACTCTCCAGGTTGCTCAATACTTCCTCTTCCTGCTTCCAGGTGCTTCTGGGATTAGTAGTCCACAGTTGCAGCCAGCAGTAAGTAAACAGGGCAAGGCAGATCCATACTCAGGGAAAAGGGAGTTTAATCCCCATCCCTGGCTCCAGACCCCAGCAGGGGTTACCTGTGTGGTGAGGGCAGGGAAATGAGCTGGCCGGTGAGCTAGCCTTCACTGCTCCAGCTAGGGAGCAGAGGGGCAGGACCAGCCCTGCTCTCTGGAGCAGACAGCCCAGCTTAGCCCAGGAATACAAAATGCTGGGATGCTGGGGGTCTCTGATTTAATTCAAACCAGGAAGGGGTCTGGGATAGAAGTTTCATAAACTGGTTTGACCTAAATCAGTTAAGTCTGATGCTGCATTCAAGCAGTTTTAGCCATTTTGCACTGCACTTCTGTTCTGTTACAGGTTTAAACCAGTTTCTTATCACTTAAACCAGTTTATGTGTAACTTCTGTCCCCAGCCTATATGAGAGAGTTCCTCTCAGCTAATTTACCTAGGATGAATAAATATTTGGTGCTAAAGTCCAGATCCACAAACTGAGTTAGAAATGATGATGCTCAGCGTTTCCACATCTAACTTCATGGCACCCAGCTCCTGGGGTACAATGATACTTGAGTTAGGAGCCTAACTCATGTGTAACTTATGCTGGCACACTAAACAGGGGGATGCCTAAGGCAGCCAAGAAGAAGGCTTGAGAAAAGGTGTGTAGCTGAAATTCCATTTCTCTTGCATTTCCACGTCTTTCTGCAGCCCTGAAATAGGCACCTCTGTGAGACCAGGATTTATAAATAGGCTATGGATACATGTTCATTGGTAGAGCTACAGCAATAAAGTGCTGTGGGGGAGATGACTCAAAGAGTATATAAGGATGAGCACACATTTTCACTTTGCAGCACCTCAAAGGCTTTTGAAACATGGCAAAACACATGCAACACATGTGAAAAGGGTCTCTGTACTGCAAATAGTGTGGGGCCAAAATTAGATATTGGGAAATACTGGTATCTAAAAAAGAAATGGTCTAAAAAAAAGTGGGGCTGTGCACATGGCTGCAGCGTGTGGTGCTGTAGAGCCTGGCCTACCAGAGCCACACTCTGGCTGCCAGCCAGGCTCTGCACACCTGGATTGCTGCTGCTGCAGCCCTAGGAGACCCCTAGGACCCCAGGTAAGGCTGCTGGGGTCAGCCCAGGTGCTGGCCCCAGCCTCCCCTACCCCAACCCAGGGCAATTTGCCATGTGCCAGGGTGTGAATGCAGGAACATTCTCCAAGAAGAAGTAGCAGCGGTACAACTACGTGCTGCTGTTATTTGCCCCTGGTAAAATGCACATGCACGCTCATGTGGATGCACCCAAAGATGCACTGCCCAGGTAGGGGCAAACAGCTACTCCTTTGCTCCTCCTGCCCTCAAGGGAGCCTGTCACAGAGGTGGAAGTGACAAAGAGGCTGCCTCTAGATCAGAGGTGGGCAAAGTCCCGCCAGTGTGCAGGATTGGGCCCATGGTGGACTCCATTTCCCAGCAGCCTCTCCCTGCTGTTGCTGGTTTCCCTTGGAGATCACAGCAGTGACAGGGCCAGGGCAGTGCAGGGCCAGGGTTTCCTTGGAGACTGGCACCAGCAGTGCTGGCAGGGCATACAGCTGGGCAGGCAGCTGCTCTGGGACTGGGATCCTTGTGGTGGTGCCAGCATGGTCTACAGGTAGGGGTGTGTGGGCAGTGGATCACGGCTCTGCGCCAGCTCCGGACCACACTGTCACTGCCGCAAGATCCCAGGCCTAGCTGTGGAGCAGCTCCCCACCCAGATGCTTCCTCTGCCAGAGCTGCTGGGGCTGGTTTCCATGGAAACTCTGGCCCCATACAATCATGGCGCTGCCACTGCTAGGGTCTTCATGGAAACTGGTTGCAGCAACACAGGCAGGGCTGCTGGGAAATGGAGTCCAGCTGCTGGCTGGATCTGCCATTTTGTCCACCTGTACTCTAGATCAGTGGTCTCCAAAGTGGGGTGCGCAAGACGATCCACTGGGGTGCAGGAAGAAAATAGAATTTATATTAATTTTTTATCTATATATATTGAATATAATATATTAGTACAGTAGTACATGTATATAATTTATAAATAAATAAATATACATATATTGGGAGTGCGTGCTCAAAATTTTTTTACTGATGGGGTGTGTGATCAAAAAAATTTGGAGACCACTGCTCTAGATCAGTGGTCTCCAAACTTTTTTGATTGTGCACCCCATCAGTAAAAAATTTTTGAGCACGCACCCCCAATATATGTATATTTATATAACTATAAATAAAAGTTCTAATATTTTCTTCCCGCACCCCAGTGGATCATCTTGTACACCCCACTTTGGAGACCACTGCTCTAGATGATGCACAGCAGGGGCATCCACTGGAAGTACCACTCTGTCATTGCAACATGTGGAGCTGCCTCCATGCAGATGCAGCTCTCTCTGCCACTGCCACCGGCACCAGGGGTAGCTGCATAGAAACTATTTCTTAAGTGGGAACTAATACAGGGATCCTGGTTTTCTCTGTTTACAAATTACAAATTCTCTAATAAAAAACGGCAAATTCTCTGATTCATAGAATCATATCATAGGAGTAAGGTTGGAAGGGACCTTGTAGATCTTCAAGTCCAACCCCCTCCCTGGGCAGGAGAAAAAACTGGGCTCAAATGATCCCAGCTAGGTAGGCATCAAGCCTCCTCTTAAAGATCACCAGGGCAGGGGCCAGCACCACTTCCCTTGGAAGTTGGTTCCAGATCCTAGCCACCCTAACTGTGAAGTAGTTCTTACGGATGTCTAATCTAAACCTCCTC
>NW_017729022.1:22033789-22049126 GCF_001723915.1 Gavialis gangeticus | reverse complement strand
CCCTGTAACATATCCAAGTCTTGCTGCAGTCTTTCCCTCCCTAGTAGCGTGCTCACCTCGCCCCACATTTTGGTATCATCAGTGAATTTAAACAGGGTGCTTTTCACCCCGTTGTCCAAATCGCTGATAAAGAGATTGAACAGCGCAGGCCCAAGGACTGAGCCCTGGGGGACT
Source organism: Gavialis gangeticus (assembly GCF_001723915.1). Lineage (NCBI taxonomy): Eukaryota > Metazoa > Chordata > Crocodylia > Gavialidae > Gavialis > Gavialis gangeticus. The sequence goes on along the minus strand of NW_017729022.1, from coordinate 22,048,952 downwards.
CCGCTGCCCACTTCTCCCCAGGTCGAATATGACCCATCCACCACCACTCTGAGTGCAAGCCTTCAGCCAATCTGCAATCCATCTGACTGTGTAGGCATCAATGCCACAGTCGCCCAATTTTTTAATGAGGATGGGGTGGGAGACAGTGATTAACAACCCCAAATCTGCATTTTTCCATGATTAAAATGAAATGCCACTATATATATAGGTATCAGTTGAACACAATGGTTTCTTGATATATTTACAATTATAAAGCAGTTTGAAGCCTACCAGTGCCTCAATCACTATAATAAAATAAACTCTAAATACCTATAAATGTTGGCATTTGAATTTGTGCTTTGGATTACCATCCCCCTGCTCCCCCTGGCAGGCTGGAACTGTACCCTGAGGTTTTTTCCTATAAAGAAAATCTGTGTTTTTCTCCTTAAAATGAGAAAACCCACATTTTACCACATTTTTCTGTGGTGATCAGAAAACCCGGATCTTTGCTAATAAAGCAGTTCCTGCTATTCTAATTTTGCCTCTGAATTTTCCAGGATTATAGTTTCAGTCATAATATTTGTCTATCAGGACCCAAGTTTAAGACTTAGTGTTTCCCCTACTATACCTTAGGACAGTTGCCAGGGGGGCAACCTTTTTGGCTGGCATGCTGCAAATTAGCCCTGTGCCCTCCACATCCAATCCCCTTCTCTGCCCAAAATGCTGTTCTGCTTTCTGCTCCCTATTCTGTACTCCCTGCCGGATCTCCTCCCATCTTTCTGCGTCCTGCCATCACCTGCATGATATCCAGCTGTTTTCTGCTTCCTGCCCTATTAGCTGCCGCGCTGTCTGTCGCCTCCCTGGTCTGCTGGGTGCTACAGAGACTGCCCCTGTCCCCTGTGGCACTTGTGCTGCAGGCTCGCCACTCCTGCCTTAGGATTTCAAATTACAATGGGACTGAAACAGTGTGTAAGGCTGGCTTGAAATTTTACCCTGGATGGTTTCTTCTTTCAGAAAACACTGACTCGTTAAAAGCAAAGTATTTTGCACAAACCTGTCACTTGCGATGCAATTTTATTTTAGAAAAAACCTGTAATGATATCAAAACAGGACACCATTTCACAATATTTTTTCAAATTAAAATATCAATTATGTTGCACTATAATATCTGAAAATGTCAAAAAATCATAACAAAATATTTCAATTTTATATAAAAACAATTTTTGGAATGTCATTTAGTGGGAAATATAGGTTTTTGTGTGTTTGTTTTCCTGTGCATTTTAGAACGGGTTTCGTTTTTTGTTTAACACACAGAACTCTTTGCTAAAAGAACATTTCAGTTTCCACACAGTTCTTTTGTTTTCTCTCTCTTTTTCTGTGCAGTGTTTTAAGCTTTGCATTAACGAATCTAGCTTTTTAAAGGAGAAACACAGAATACTTCTTAATTTATTTCACTATCTGTTGTTGATCTGTCAGTTGCTTTAATATATATTCACCGTTTAATATTTTCAAATCATTGCTTTCTGTAATTTATATTTGCCCTATGCTGACTTGTGCAATTTAATTGTGTAGCTTTTTTTTTTAATAAGAAGCCTATGGAGAGAAAATGTAAATTGTACAGAAGTGGGGATACAGCTGTAATTGTAGAGTGTCACAGAACCTGTTGAACTGTTTGGGTCAGTTGATACTAGATATGCATCCATTTAGTTGGCATCACTTATGAAATAATTAGACAAGATAGTTGTAATTTAAATTAATTTTGTTGAAAGACTTGTATAATGTTTTTGCTTTGGGATACAATAGCTCCATTCTTCAGAATCCCAGAAAAAAAGGATGTGTCAAAGCACAAGGCCGGCAAAAGAAGTCCATTATTTTTGACTAAGCAAACTTACTCTTTGAAGCACAAGAAAACATTTTTTAGCTTGCTTTCTGCTTGGACATTTTTAAGAGACTTCTTTTCTTGTGCTCAAGAGGAAGAGCAATTTAATAACTGCCAAAAACTAGGACTTTGGTCATGAAATATGCAGTCAGCACTTTTAAGAAGGTAAACTCTACAGAAAAGTCATGCAAATGTTGAGCAACTATTATGAATTGAGCTATGAATTTTTAATAGTTCTAATGCCCTAAGGTACAGGCTAGAGCTTAAAATAAATTACTTCATAATTCATAGTCTAGATACTGTATGGAATGGTACATGAGGTCAACTGTAGTTTTCAAAGGACCACTGCATTTGGATTAAATGACCACTGCATTTGGAGTAAACAGTCATCCAAAAATGTATTTATTACAAGGTATTCGATTTTAGGAGACTTGGGATGAGTACATTTTAATCCCTGTTCTCTGTCCCTCTGGGGCACACCTGCCTTCCTCTTGGTCTTGACATTCTTCCTGAAAGAAAAAAACCTTCGAAGCTCCCTAGTCCTTTCTATAGGAACCATTTTTCCAAACCAAAAGATCCTATTCCATTCCTGATGGTCTTGTGTTTGCTACCCATTGGGTGCGTCTACATGTGTGCATTTACTGTGGAGTAACTGAAAATACTGCACAGTATGGGTGCACGTCTACATATGCAGACTCATACTAAACAGTAAATATGGTGACTTACACTGACTTGAGCGTAAATTTGAGCATTATGCAGGTATCAAATGTATGTCCACTTAGTTACTGTGTAGTAACGCATGTGTAGATGCCTTACTGTGCAGTAACACTGTGTATGTGGACTGACTTAGGACTAACTTTACACCTAAGTCAGTCCACACACAATGTTAACGTGCTTTAATGCCTGCATGTGTAGACGCTGGCCTATTCTTGCTTACTGTGCAGTAACTTACTGTGCAGTAAATTTAAACTGGCATAAATGCATGTGTAGACATGCGCATTGACATGTTTCTCCACAGAAACAGTCTGGCTCCTCTATTTCCTCTTCACCTCTTCTTGACCTCATGATGTGTTCCACATACCTACCAATTGCTTAATCTTTGCTGCAGATGCAAGGATAGAACCAGCAATGTGTGTGGTACTTTTTACAGATATCTTCATGGAGTTGAAAAGAGCATTTTAAGTGAATGAACACTAGTGGGACAAGATCAGATGGGTACAAACTGGTTGTGAAGAAATTTAGACTGGAAATTAGAAGAAGGAACTGCACTCTAGTAAAAGCTAGGCTGGTCTTCTGAAAAGAATGGTTGGGGCAAAGAAACTGGATTGCTTCAAGATTGAATTTGACAGGTTTATGGAAGGGAGATGGTTACAGAATAGGAATACTTTGAATGTCACCTATGGGTTTCTGTATTAGTAACCCTTGTGAAGGATAGATTGAAAACACTAAAAGGAAACTTAGCTCTGAATGAAAGATGTTTGGAAGCTTTAGAGCAGGGGTAGGCAGCGTTTTTTGGCTGGTGTGCTGGGCTGAGCTTGTATCTGATATCATAGCTTCTCAAAATCCATACACAAGAGATCACCCACGGGCTTTTAAATCCCTCCTCTCCTGCTGGGGATTTTCCACCTTGCAGAGCCCTGTTGCATGCCCCTGAATTTCTCTATGTGCATTACTCTGGGAATGTCCAGTGTTATTTTGGCCTCAGCCACGGTTATCTTAGTTTATTAGGGGTGTTCACCAGGATCTGGGGGACCGTCTGTTCACCAGAGTGCCCCAAGGATTGACAAGATCAAATGATCACAAACTCCTCTGCGACCGATTCAGGCTGGACATAAGGAAGAACTTCTTTACTGTCTGAGCCCCCAAGGTCTGGAATAGACTGCCGCCGGAGGTGGTTCAGGCACCCACTTTGCATGCCTTCAAGACACATCTGGATGCTTATCTTGCTGGGATCCTATGACCCCAGCTGACTTCCTGCCCTTTGGGCGGGGGGCTGGACTCGATGATCCTCTGGGGCCCCTTCCAGCCCGTATGTCTATGAAACCCCCCCACAATGCCTACCTTGGAAGATGCGGGAGTGCTGGCATGCCAGAAAAACAAAATGAGGGCAGGGGGTACATAGCAGGATGCCCTGCTTGTGTCCCTTGCCCCCCACCTGCTTTCTGCACCCCCTGCTGTGCCAGATACCAACACTGCTTTGCAGAAGCAGCGGCGAAGGCAGCACAGCGGGCAGCACTGCTGATATGTGCTGCCTCCCCGGGGCCAGGGCTGGGGCTGGGAGGCGACTGGGGCCGGGGCGGAGAGGCAGCAGATGTTTGCAGCTGGCCCAGGTCCTGGGTAGCTGCTGACAGCCCGGGCTGCTTGCAGCAGGGCTTCCGTGGGAGCAGGCCGCGCCGGTACAGAGCTGTAGCCACCCGGCTCTCTCTAGCTGTACCAGGCACGGCTGGCAGCAGCTGCCCAGAGCCAGGGCTGTGGGTTCAGTTTGTTTGCTTGTTTGTTTTCCACCCTTTTTGAGTATTGGACATGACCCCTGCTAGAGGAGTTTGGGGAGCACTGGTCACTGGTTCTGGTGTGTGTCAAAGGGATTGGAGTGGATCTTCTTGAGGACCCTTAGACGTGATTGCCTATAAATACACAAGACTGGACTTGATGAGCCAGGAGGCCAAGTCTTCATTTCTATATATATGTATTTAACCAGAGGTTTAGAAAATATATACATCATGGGAAATTTAAATGCCTCTTGTGGTAAGTGGCTTCCTGAAATTATGCCTCAGTCTACTGTGTGGTTCTGTAATGCCTAAAAAGGTCTTCTGCTGTATAGTGATTTATAATTTCACACATCTAACACTGAACAATAAGGTAAGGGATATCAAGAATGCATGCTACATTTAGTATTTGGCAAATATTAAAGCATTGCTTTTAATATGAATGACAAGATTATATCAAACAAAACTAGGGGAAAAATAATTGTAAGCTTTGAAATATCTCATTAAAATACTTGGTTGTGAAACGACCTGTGACTACTGTGATCTTCTATTGTTTTTTGACAGAATCCTATAGCTTTCTTCTGTTAAGACAAAATGTAGCAGTGCTAATGTGAGAAGTATGTGTTGTTAACTGGGTGGTTTATAAAATGACCTCTTTTTTATAAGAGAAACAAATCTGACTGTTGCAGCTTTTTTACTAGCTACAGTAATCTTCTAATTGCAACTTCATTTTAAGTTATGTGACAGTAATATTGTGAAAAATGTAGTTCTCTCCAGTGAACATTATTTTCTTTGGTAGGGATTTTATGGTATCAAATGCCAAAACAGAAATGAACCCCACATTGTTTGCCCTCCATTTTAACTTCCAAGTGGGCCAATTTCTTGTTCTTGTATTTAACTTGGTAAGTTGTCAGAATTTGGGGATATCAGTAGGTTAGGGAAAAGAAGAGCTAGGAACATGAGTTGAGCTTGCATTTGGTCTGAGAGGTAGAAGAGGGATATTTATCTAGTTTTCAACTAGTAAGGCAATAATTTGTTTCCCTTTCTCATGTAGCTTACCTTTTTGCAGAGTAGGACATCTGTATTGGTTACATACTGAAGCTAGGAAGAGGCTGTTAGCATTTTCTCCCAGTAGTGCATCAATACACAACTGACATGAGGAATAGTACCTTCCAGACATCAAGATTGTATTGCAAATGCTCTAGGACAGGAAATGCACCTACATCATTTCATAACTTCTGTCAAGATACTGTGCTAAACAAAGCCGATTTATTTTTGGAGTCATTACTCACTATAATATGTAAGCAGCACTTAAAAAGAAAAATGTTCCTATGCACAAGCTTAATGACAAAGTATCATATATTTTCCTTCATATAATTACAGGGAGTCTTCTTACCTACATAGGTATGGCTTCTTCTGCCTTCTGTTTTTATTTGCCACTGGAATGTCCCTCTTTTGAGTCTGTTCCTAGTTCATTTCCGCAAGCAGATGTCTTATATCAGCAGAAGTCATATATACAGTAAAACCTGTGTTAACCGGCATTTTACTAACTCAAATACTCTATTAACCGGAATTTCCTCTTTCCGATGTGCAGGGGCTCTTTCTGTTTTCTCTTCCTGCACAGCCAGAGTGGGACTTGGGACGGAGCCGCGGCTCATTTCTGGGCTGTGGGGAGGGGTGGCAGCTCCCGCCACTGTACGTGTCTCGGGAGGCACGGGGGGCATGTGCCCCCAGATCTGTGTGGGGCAGGGTGGGCTGCCGCCACAACACATGGTATAGAGCATAGGTGCCGACTTTTATTTTTGCCAGGGGGTGGGGGGCCTAAGATGATGTTCCCCAATCCTCTGTGGCATGGCTGGAGCAGAGCCAAGCAGAGTCTGTGGGGGGACAGAGGCAGGCTTCCCACTGCAGGCTCCCCACCCTGCTGCCCTCCTCCCAGGAGCCCTACATTGGCTGCAGTGCCATGGCAAGGCACTCAGCAGCAGTGGGAGGCACAACTCTGTGACACCACCCCTGCTACTGCTGGGTGGGAAGGGGCACCTTGCCATGGTGGCATAGCTGGCATGGGGATCCCAAGGGGAGGGCAGCAAGGCAGGGAGCCCCAAGGCTGCAATGGGCAGCCTGCATCTGCCACCACCCCATGAACAAATCTATGTCCTCCTCCCCCGGAATGCACACAGCGGCAGGGATCTGCCCTTGCTTTCACCTCCTGGATGAGCCACCCCCAGCCCTGGCCCCAGGCAGTGTGCACCGCTCTGGCTGGGCAGAGCTTCCAGGCCCAGCCCCTGCCCCACTCCCTCCCTCACTGTGGGGGGCCTCAATCTGTCCCCTCCTCCACCCAAAACTTACCTGCAGGCAGCTGGGGGAGCTGCTTTCCACCATTGCCTGGGGCTGTATTTTTGGCCATGTGCATGTGTGTGCGCGCACATATTCTGCTCTTGCATCCTGCTCCCCACAACCCATTGCAGACTGGAACTCTGCCAGCCTGTAAAAGAAACCTGTCATGTCCTGTTTTTTCCTGCAGTGAATGGAAAACCTGAATCCTGCATGATACTGGGAATACAGGACAAATGCTTTCCTAGACTGGGACTTGATGTTCCCACTTTGGGACTGTTCCACCCATTTAGGAATGGGTGGTCACCCTATCCTCTTCCCGAGGGGGGCCAGGGCCCTTGGGCCCCCATGTACTCAGTGCCTATGGTATAGAGTCTCCTGTCTCCCTCCAGACTCCCTCCAGATGTGGAGCAAGCACCTACTTTGGACATGTTTAAGAAATGTTTGAATGCTTATCTTGCTGGGATCCTAGGACCCCAGCTGACTTCCTGCCCTTCGGGCGGGGGGCTGGACTGAACGATCTTCTGAGGTCCCTTCCAGCCCTAATGTCTATGAAATCTATGAAGTCTTTTAAATTTAGTTAAGAAGGCTAAGAACATTTAGGATCAATGGCTGAAGCATGCAACCTGTGAACTATAGTGTTACTGCTACACTTCTGTTTCTGAGCAAGGTTAGTAAAGAGGAAAAATGTCGAGACCTTGGAGCAGTCAAAACAACCCAGATCGACGTTCAGATAAGCACATGGCCTGGTTTTGGCTTCACTGTGAGAATGGAAGGCAACATATTCCCTAAACATACTTTTGTTTTAGTAACCTCAAGGCAAAAAGCTGTCAGTTCAGAGGGACTCTTCAAAGCAATTGGAAGAGCTAGCTCAGGGTCAGTCATGGCCAACCTATGACTTTTATGCACATGAGGCACAGACAGAAGAGCAGCTCCCTGGTGCAATTCATAGCACGTTGCAGGAAGTGCTATGAGTTGTAACCATCCCCTGGACTCAACAGAAGTTTGCTGTCAGGTCTGGGAGTTGAAGATTCCTGCTGTTCGCTGAGAGCCTGTGACCCAGTCTCCATAGCACTGCCACTCTCCCTTCCCAGCCGAGGTGCTGTTTTCAGAATATGAGTGGGGAAAGGGAGCAGAGGGAACTTGATCTTGGGGTTCCCCAGCCAACATTGGAGGGTGGGTGGGTGGACTGGAGCCTCCCCACCTTGGTGGGGGAGAAGGAGGCTCCAATCAACCTGCCTCACCTCCAGTGCCGGCTGAAAAAATCCCAGACCAAACTCCGCTTTCTTTCCCCACTTCCATTCTGAAAACAGTGGTAGGCTGGGAGCTCCACAGACGCATGCAATGAGGGTTCAGATTTTTGCAGGATTGGGGCGTTTTGAAGCGCTCTGCAGCCATGCACTTCTGTATGGTCACTGCTATAGACCACATTCTGGGGCCAGATCAGGTGAAAATTGTCACGTCTGTCTGCGCCCATGATGATGCAAAAAGTTGACTGGGCTTGCTTGTAGCCACTAATAATTAGACCCTCAACCTGGTTAGACCCTCAGACTAGTCTCCGTCCATGAATGGCATTGGATATCACCAGGAAGAGATCAGTGTTCCTTAATTTAGGCAATAATCTATTTTCTCAAAAAGGGCTACTTGAATATTTTGCAGCAAAATATATATTTAGTAACTTTAGCTTTTCACACTGTATTGAATGACTCACTTCAGCTTGTGAGTATTTGAACTGTTTGGGCGCCTATACATAAGTGCGGAGCTTGCTTCAGCGTGCTAGAATTCCAGCTTGACAGTCGCCGTGCTCCAGCAGCCTCCTGCAGCTCACGTATCAGCATCCCCATGCTGAAAAATGACAGTGGGGGTGCTTGAATTAAAGCTTGTAGAATAAGCTTTAGTTTGAGCGCCCTGCCACCATTTTTAAGAGCGGGGACGCTGATGCAGGAGATGTGGTGGCCTTTTAATTAGAGCAGCTCTTGGAGCCCTGCTCAAGTTAAAGTGCCACCTTCCCCAACCCCTGGAGCACATGTAAAAATGTCCTTTGTGTTCACATTAAATGTGTGGGTAAATCCAAATGGTATAATGTTTTGCTGCAATTAGATGTTTTAACCTTTTGTAAGGTGTTCTTTTCCAGAACAGATTTAGTTTGCCCACAAGCTAAATTTTATTTTTTGACTAAAAAACACAAATTTTGACTACCAGGATGAAATTCACTTTGAATGAATGTTTACAGGAAATGAGCTTTGCTAGCAGTGATGTTCATGAAAAGCAAAGAGGGCTGAGAGCATTCAAAATGCAGGTCTGTTTAGAAGTCAAGAGTATTCAAGAATAACACTCAGTTGTATTCACATAACTCTGTTTTTCACACTGTTGTGCATACCATGGCAATGGGTGCCTTGGAAATCCCTGGGATGAAATAAATGAAACTTGGGAGCATGTTACAGTGGCCAAAGAATCTTGCTTTATGCAGCATGATTTCCTGGCAGAAGTTATGAAGTGATCTGGGTGTGCTTCACCTTTTGTACGTTAGAAATACAATCCTAAAGACTCTGAGGTAACAATCTTCATATTATCACTATTTCTTTACGATCAAAAAGTCAACATTTGTAAAAAGGCTGTTCTCTTCTACTGCCAGGCAGAATGTTGGTCTCTGACCCGTTTCTCCTGACAAGTAATTCATTCAAATAAATGGGAATGTCACTCTTGTATGTTGTTTGGTCAATGCTTATAGATTCTGATGTGCACACAGGAGATATTAAACAAAATAATCCATATACTCTGTAGAAATAAGGATGGGCATTCTTTGATTTTGTGTTATCCAAGCAGCTGTTCTATATATCGGATATCGCTTTTAAATCTGAAAGTGTGTGACTGCCTTCCTCGAACATAATTTTTACCTTTCTTCTATTTTACAGTTGACCCTGATTTAGTAAGTGCTTTGTACTGTTACTCTACTGCTACAATATTTGGAAAAATCAATGTAGCTTGTTAATTAAAAAAAATCCTCAGTTGTTCGTGGTGACTAACCTAAGCTCACAGTGACTGATAGCATCACCAGGTCAGTGTAGAAGGAAGGGTAGACTGTCCTTGAATAATGTATGGGAGTAAACTAGCATGCCTGAGATTACTGAGGTAAGTCTTATGCCATCTATTTTATCTGATGTATCTTTTGAATATTGCAGGAAAAGATGAATTGTCCAATAATATTTATGGCAGGGGTGTCACACTCACCCAGATCTGGACTGCAGGGCTCTGCTGGCTGCATCTGGACTGTGGAAGCCTTCCAGGCCTGATCTGGACCAGGCAGTAAGAGTGGGGCAGCTCAGGAGTTAATGCAGCTGTCACCCACCTCCCAGCCTTGCTGCCAACACACATGCCCATCAGGGCTTTGTGCCCCAGATTTCGGTGGCAGGCCCCACCACTATTTGCCCAGCTCAGAGATTCCTGGCCCCTCTGCCAGCTCCATGGGCCAGGTAAAATAACTCTGCGAGCTGGATCACTTTCTTAATCCACAGTTTACAGGCAAATTCTGTTCACTTTCTCCCTGCAAGTCGTACTGACCCACTGAATTTGTTTTTCCATGTATATGTACCCCATGCATCTGTAGCATGACTGAGCAACTGATGCTGTTAGGGCTTTCTATTGCAGCACTATTGCCTTGAAGTCACTGACATTTTGCACATCCTTTCAATGGCCTCTTCTAAATCAATCCCTTTCTATTAGTGGCAGAGGGTTGATGACAGCAGTAATCTAGAGCAGGGGGTTGACAGCCCTTAAGAATGACAGGCCACCTCTTGTGACCCAGCTGTTGCTGTGGGGTGCTGAGCCCCCTTCTGCAGCACCCATCTGCTTGCTGTGTGTTTCACTTGCTCTTGCCATTGCTTCCTGACACTTTATCACCAATTGTGACAGGGAGCCACAAATTGGGTGGGGTGAGGTGGTAGCAGGGTGGCAAAGGACCCCTCAGCACAGAGCAGTGATGCTGAATGCAGCAGATGGGATCAGAGGCATGTGGTAGAGGAAAGTGCGAGGCAGGACAGAGAGAAGTGCCCCCGCTGCCATGTGCGCTCAATTGCTCCTATCCCAGGCTCAATCCAGTCTCTTTGTGGCCAGATCCAGTTTATGAGTCATAGATTGCCACCAGATTTGGAGCATCTGAAGTGAAGGTATTAGGTACCTCATATATAATCAGTTGATAGTTACTGTAGCCTATTATTGCCCTTTATAAACTGATGCAGGTGCTTTACTGCTAAACACATTTTTTTTTGTTAGAGTTAAGTTTGTTAACAAATTTCCAAGTAGAGGGAAGCCCCATGTCGTGTGTGTGTATACATGTGTGTGAACTGAATTTTTGTTGGAGTACTACACCTCTCCAGTTGTAGACCCACCAGTGGAAGGAAATAGCTCAATACACTAATGAGATGAGAACCGGGGCGGGGGAGAAAGCACCTTTAAATATTAGTTGAAATGCATTATCAAAGAAGATTTCAAGGCAGGGGTGGTGACAGCCTCTTCCTGGTGGGGAGGAGGGTTGAGGTGGGTTAGACAGAAAATTCATGGGGGGCCGTGCAGACAGAGGTGGGACATGGGCCCTGTGTGCTGGGCTGGGCTGGGAGTGCTGTGGGCAGGAGTGGGGTGGGCTCAACCCTGTGGGGTGGGTGGTGGTGGTGGCGGCCCAGGAGACAGGGGGCTTGGACAGGAACAGTGCTGGGAGGGGTGGCTACTGGGGAGGCTAAGGCAAATTTTGGGGTGGCTATAGCTCCCTCAAGCTCCCCCCACCAACCGCCCATTTTAAAGTGTAGCACTTTAGTGGTATATTGCCCCCTTTTGCATGTATTTTAATACTTTAGAAGCTTTTACTAATTAAACGTAAGGAGAGAAGAGAGCATATGTACTTTCAGGTGTGGTAGTTTGTATTGTTTCTTTTTAATATTAATGCACCTGGTTCGTTTATTTTGTCTCATAGTGAAGCAGGGTGACTGCTTATATTGCAACATTTCGACCCATCCCAGGTTCTGCCCTTTGCCTCTCAGGTCCCCCAGCAAGATATCTGCATAGAACTTAGAAGAAAAATGTAGCTCTTGACCTTTTTGGAGCAGGAGTGGGAGAGAAAGAGAAGTCAGGGCAGAAAAAGGGAAAATGCTGCCTCCTCTAAAGAGGAACAGTAAGCAGTCATATGTATAAAAGGGAGCAATGGTTAAAAAAGAGCATGCAAGTGTGATGCAGAAATAATGCAGTTCTATGAACGATAGGAGTACTAAGGAAATATAAACAGATTAAGATGCAGCTTGGTACCTATACAAGCAAATATGTTAGTCACCTCACATGGCAGAATTAAACTGACAGTTTCTACACATGCTATGTGCAGGTAAATTTTGTATTTTAAAGTTATTCTACACTTAATGGGATCTAAAAGCAACCCTAATTGCAGACGGTGGGATGGAAATAGCACAATCAGTGCAAAAAGAGCTATTTTCTGGTGCCTAGCAAAAGTATGGACTGGATGAATCTATCTGAGATGCTGTAATGTGCAGTAGTCTATTCTATTGCGTATTAATGCATCATGGCAAAAAAACGTACTAATGCACAGTAACATTAGTCTCCTGCATATTTAGCATCACAAAAAAAATTTGCCTTTACTACTGTGCAATAGTGTGGGCTAATGCACCCTTATGTAGTACCTTGTATTAGAGATGCTAAACAATGCACAGTAGCAAAGGTGCATTAGTGAACGTGTAGACGCACCCACTGAGGATCCAGCACTAGCAGTGGGTTTGCAAGTTTTATGCAACTCGGTAGCAGTGGCTTCCATAGAACTAGTCTTCAATCTTATTGGGGAGGCTGAATCCCTGTGCCATATACAACACTTCCTTAATATGGACCTTTTGAAGAAGGAGATGCTGTGTATAATGCTAAGATCTATTGGAACTATATTGTTACAGTTATGGTTTCAATTTCTACTTGCCATGGATGTGCTGTATGATCTTGGTAGGGTCCCTTCATCTGTACCTCAGTTTTCTCATCTGTGTGTAATATCTGTCTTCTAAATTGGTGCTGAGATGGAATGAGTGGAAATACAGTACTCTGAGATGCTCAGTAGAATTAAAAAACCATCCACTTTGCAGGATCGATTCTAAATCCCCTTCTTGAGCTTACCATAGCACAGAAAGATGTATGCACCCTCTCCATGATGTTAGGCCTGCTCATGACCATACAGGAACTATTCTAAAATGGCAGCTTTGTGCACTTAGTGGCTTCACTGAAGTAGAATTAATCCCTTGTGGCAGCATCCTGATTTGAACTAACACAAGTTTTTAGTTCTTAAGGAGCTAGCCTTCCCTGCCCACTTGAGACACGAACTGGAAGGAAACCATTCTTTTCAGAGGTGAGAATTGCTCCATTTAACTTGGACCTTTAAACATACAATTTTTATTGAAACCCTTGTCTAGTTCATTACTGGCCACTCTAGCATTCTGCTTATATGCTTATCCCAGAAAACTAAGCAGCCTCTCAATTTCCTAAGTGCTACAAGTTCCAGCGGAGTCTGCTTACCTGCCAAAAGCGCTGGCTTCTCCTGGCAACTTCTACAGTAGTTAGGCATTTCTAATGCATAATTCTGTAGCAAATTAACATTCAGAACAGCATCACTTTAATATAAAACAGTTCAGCAACAGGGAGAGACACTGGTGAATGATTTACTTTAATAAAAGCTGCAAATTAAAATTGATCTGAAACTGCTGAATATTTCTTAGGCCCTGCAATATAGGGTTTTTCTACAGAATTGAGGTCAAGCTTTGCTGTGGAGTATGTGGGGCCTTGACTAAAGCATGACATTTGGCCTCCCTGCCTGAATCTTTTAGATGTCTTTTGTGCAGAGGGGACAGAAAGAAATACTTAAAGTAGGTCATTGGACTATGGGATACAAAGCTTGTCAACATGAGCTGATAGATGAGCTCACTAATAGTCACAGTACTTCAGATTTTCTAGCATCAGCAACAAATGCTTAACTCCTGTTGAACAGTGTCCTCTAAACATCAAGAAAGGGGCAATCATTCCATGGGGACTGCTACATGTTGCTTTTTCTCTGAAATTTCTTCCTTGGCATTCAACACATTATAAACCATGAGCTCTAGATAGTTAGAAAAGGGTTGACTTGGGACTTGCTTAAATTGCTGTTGCCCTTTTTTTTAAGGCAGGGTTTGGGAGTTCTGATTCAACCTCTTGTTTCTACACAACCCTTGGCTCATTGGGAAGGCAAATAATCTTTTTGAAGGATGGCCTACAAAGGTAGGAGACCTACCTAGTAGTAACCCCTATCTACCAGTGGTTTTCAACCTAAGGCAGGGGTTCCCAAACTCTGGTATGTGTACCCCTGGGGGGTGGTATGCAAGACATCTGTGGGGTGAGGGGGTGGGACGCAGGAGAAATTGTGTAATGGCAGATTTAATTTTCATTATAATAACTTGTATTTAAGGTATTAAAATATAAAATGTATGCTGGTAGGGGGTACACGGGCAGCTGGTAAATCTGAAAGGAGGTACACAATAAGAAAAAGTTTGGGAAACTCTCTGGTCTAAGGGGTCGATACAAGATGACTAGCTTCAATAAAAGTGTACCCACATTTACAATTCAGAGGGGTCTGCACCTCCATTCAAAACTATTTAGGGGTCCACAAATGAAAGTTGAAAATCACTGCCCTATACCCCAGAGATTTTCTTTGACAGTTTGAAGACAAATGCCTGCTTGGTTTGTGGATAGCCCATGCGTCATCTCTTGTAAAGTATTCTGTGTCTATTGAGTTTGCAAATACAAACAGATAGGGTTGGTAAAACCAGATGTTAGGTTTATCTTGGTGGGGTCTGACTGGTTGGTCTTTGAGTCGCAGCAGAAGGGGAAGTTGGGGGCAGGGGTGGGGGGGAAGTCATTTACTCACACCCTTTGAATGGCAATTTACTTGAATTAGCTTTGAATAGGATGTGGATGGGAAGCATTATTTCCATATTTCACAGGTAATTAAAGTGGGACAATGGGCTTGTGTAAATGTAAGATCCCAGAATAAAAGGCATTGTCCTGGGAGAAATGGAAAGTCAGTTTTTAGCTGGAAACCTTTCCATAGTGTCTGGTTAAACCAAGTACAAAACTAATGTGCACAGGGCTAACAGACTGGTTGCCTTCTCACCTCCGTAGCCACTGTGGGCATTTATACACATGCTTTTTGGTCCTGCGACATTGCACTGCGTTGCTTGGTTGTATAGGTGGCGAAATGCATGTCAGTGTGCAGAAAATGGTGGTGGTACACTTTTGAATTAAAGCACTGTCTGTGTGTGTTAGTTCAAAAGCACACCACTGCCATTTTCTTGGCGCTGAAGTGCATTTTACTGCTTATACAGCTGCAAGCATTGCAGCGCTGGGTGCTTTTCAGAGTGCCAGGCACTGCAGCACTTGCATGTGTAAAAATGCCCTTTAGTTCCGGGGGGGTGGGGGT
>NW_017729022.1:22026545-22033403 GCF_001723915.1 Gavialis gangeticus | reverse complement strand
GGGGGGGGGGTCTTCAGCTTCCTAGCGAAGGAGAGTAAGCATAACAGAGCTCACCTTAGAAAACAATCTGTGTTGCCAGCTGGCCTGCCGTGGGACATTTCAGATGTTTTCAGTATTGATAGGCAAATGAGGGTAATGAACATCTTTCAACCCCTCTCTAATGGAAAGTAAGTATAGGCCTCACTGGAGTACGGATTAATACAGCCATTGATCAGTGCATACACAAATCACACCAATATTTTGCTTAATAGCACTGAGTAAAATAGGCCTCAGTAAACATGAAACTAGGCATATCACATATGGCTTGCACAGAAGTGTTATAAGGTAACTTGTTCATCCACTTTGGAAAGCCAACAGCAAGGGAATTGATAAGACACACATACAGGACACCAAATCAAGGATCAGAGTGACCTGGTAAACAGGTTTCCGTATGTGAGAAAGTTGCACTAACTCATAAGAATTGGGATGGGGATCATGTCACCCAAAGTTTTGGTAACTGACAAGATCTAGAATCTGTATGCTGTGAACAGGAAGTTGCTTTGATCAGTGTGACCTAAGAACCCTTGATACTTTGTATTGGGCTTAGGGGGTGCATCCACTGTATATTATGCCTGGACCATGCCTTCAAATAACCTGGCAAGCACTGGGTTCTGGCTGATCATGGATACTAGTGTTTTGGCTTGTGTGTAGACAATAAACCTGGAGCTCTTTGCCACTAAGAATCAAAACCTCTTTCTCTTGTAACAATGAAGTTGTTGGGGTACAGCATCACAGACTCTGTCCTGACGGCTAATACACAGATCATCCACATTGAGGGAGCCTGATGTGATCCTAAATAATACTAATAGTCAGAAAACAACACTGATGGAGTTGGCCCAGACGATATTGCTAACTCCTTAAGTCCTACAGCCGTTAGAGTTAAGTTACGAATTATGTCCAAAGATACTTGATCTGAATTTGTGATATATCTACAAAATAATTTCAATTTCAATAAATATTCCTAAAAGTTCTGAAATGCATATTAGTAATGCTACCCTGTTGAGAACATACAAGTTTGATTGTGTGACCCTTTGTGCAGTGGGAGTTTAAAGCATAGTGCACAAGTTAAGACTTTATGTTCAGCTAAAACCCTCTCTAGCTGATCTAAAAGTGTGCCAGCAGTGTTTCTCTATGAAGTCCCATCCAAAGCAACAGTACGTTTGTTCAGGAAAGGGTGAAAGCTGAGAGATGCTAATAGAGGTCTTTGTGGAGACCTGTCGCTATGCCTCAA
The DNA here is from genome assembly GCF_001723915.1 of Gavialis gangeticus. Classification (NCBI taxonomy): domain Eukaryota; kingdom Metazoa; phylum Chordata; order Crocodylia; family Gavialidae; genus Gavialis; species Gavialis gangeticus. The sequence goes on along the minus strand of NW_017729022.1, from coordinate 22,032,133 downwards.
ATCCTGTTCTCAAATCTCTGACTAGTGTCTCATCTGTAAAGGGTCTTCTGTCCACCCAATTAATTTTGCCCTGCAGAACTGGAGGAACTCCAAACCTCTTCTCTTCACATTACTTAGGAGAGGAAAAGTAATCTGGGGAGACGCATACAAAAAAAAAAAAAGTATATGGAAGGTCACACCATTAAAACTACACAAACACAGACAGAACTATTTTCTTTATTATAAAGATACACTATGAGGAACAAATCTGAATGTATACTGAAGCTTGTAATGGTACATGCCAAAATGTACAGTACTATACATAAAAGTGCATTGTCACAACAGATTAACAGTACATTTTTCTTCCAGAACTGTGTAAATTCAACTTTTTTTGTTCTTTGAGAATGGAAGGAATGCAATGGCAATGCAGCTATACAAGAGCAGGGAAAATTTCATGAAAATGCAACAATATAAGAGCAAGGAGGAACGCAATGGAAATGCAACAGTACAAGAGCAAGGCTAAAGCTCCTCTAAAATTTTAAAGGCACTTTCACATGTACATACTACAGATGTACATAGACACAATTAGGTAACAGTCAACAAGCAGGCAGCTACCAGTACTGCAATTTATCAAACTGACAGTAAAGGACAATACTGATTTGATTAGGTGTGCAGGAGTTACCCTTTAGTGCGTCTGTAGTTGTATCAGTCTTTCCTGTTACATATCCACTTACTATACTTTTAAGTATCTATAATAACCATCAAACTACACATTTAACTTGTGTGAATGCTCTAAGTGGATGCATTCACTAAATGCACTGTTTCTAATATTTTCTTTTGCTAAACAATTTCTAATATAAGCATTATGGAGTCCAGTACAGTTATTTAAACATACAAAATTCCCTATGTAATTTAAAGATACAGGTATCCATCTCAATTATGCCACATAGGTTATTTAAAAAATACTAGACAAGAACTGCACGTAAATGAAAGCTGAAATTCCAGTTTGTTCCACTGATCCTAGTAAATTTGGAAACTATTTGATAACTTCTAGCTCTTGACAGGTGAACATAACTATAGACTAAATTTAGCCTATAGCTGAGACTGGCCTCAGTTAGAACCTTGCAATGGAACTTACAACTACAGGGCACAGCCAAGAAGTGTCTAATTAAACATGAACTTGACAGATTGTTACACTGTGTGCACAGTTGTTACCTCAGTAGATCTGACTGGTGCCTCACGGTTCACCATGGTAGCTAAGAATTTAAATATCTGACAGCCCCTCCCCAAACAGATGTGCTTATAGATTCCTTGATCCCCTAGTTGGGGTGCAAGTACCAGGAACAATGGGAATGACCCAGATAGCCTTGTTCTTGAATGTACTTTATGGGATATTTGTCGTCATCTGGGCTCTGTGTTCCCTTATCTGTAATTAGCAAACCCCAGCAGCAATAATTTTCAAATGACAATCAGACATGGTCTCTGTCATCTTACCTAGATTCCAATACGCTAACCAAACCTTTGTAACGAGTCATTAACATTCCTCTCTCCCCAGTTAGCTTTTGGTATAGTGAGTGGTACAACGTAAAATGTTCCATGGAAAGAATGGTAAGATGAAAGGAATGCTATGTAGAAAGACAACCTGCATGTGAAACCAGTTTTATTTTTATAGCAGAATATCAGCTGGATTTTTTGTTTCGGCCATGGTATTTTAGGTAATAGCAACCAGTAAGATATTCCTTCTTATAAATCAATCTTCATGGTTGCCTAACCTGCTGCAAATTACCCAACAGACTGGGCAGGTAGCATTGAAAAAAATATTCACAGAAATAATGTTATGGCTTAGTCTACAATGTGCAAACAGCTGTACAATTAGTTTACATGTAACATAGAAAACAACGGAGCACTAAGCAAAGTCAATGAAGGCTTCACTCATATATGGACATGAGGGAGAAAAAGTGGTTCTGGTAAACTTTATTCACATTGATCCTAGGCAGTAGAACATAAAACATCTATCCTTTGACCAAGCCCCTGCATGATTGGAAGGAGTCAGTCCAGCTTCCAAGAGGAACTCACTTTAATAAGTGTAACTGCATATTGTTACTGTGTAGGCTAACTAATGAAGCTACAGCAGCTGGAAACTGTAATTATTTCAACTTAAGTTATTTAAATACCAAGTAATAAGTTCCGAGGAACATTTTCTTGAATAATAGTTTAGCGGATTCATTTACTCTCTTGTTTTAGTTCTGCACAGAGATCCACAGATTTGCATGCATCCAGATCCTCGGCTCACTGAACTGTAAACTTTAAGTGAATTTAGCATTTGTGAAAGGTGTCTGATAGCCCCAAGAACTGAAGTTCTAGCTTCACTGCAAAGGGACATCAGGTGACTGCATTAGAAACTTCTCCACACTATCCTGGCAATATACTTTAACCCTGACCAGAAGTGATACTATATTAGTGAGAGTAAAGCAGCCTGCATACCAATTCAGTAGACTGCTAGCAAGGATACTTGAATACATTGTGCCAATTGTGAAGATGTGTGTGGCATTTGGTTTTATTTTTGTCTTTTAAATAATTCTGTGGACTGAAATTTCCTGTCCATTACGCAAGTCCTTTAATAAGCCTCACATACTAACTTCCATTTTTCACAAGCCAGTCTGGGATGTGAACCAGTGATCTAGTGATGGCTCCACATCCCCTTATGAATCTTTTCATATTACCTTTGCACAGGAGCATTTAAGTAAACTACAGTAAGACCGTGAAATATGGTACAATGTGGGAAGCTATTTGTGATTTGTGTTGCTTTTATTACAAATGGTGCAGCATCAAGTTTTCAAGTAAGTCTGTGTTTTGTTTTTATGAGACAATTGTCCAGTTTTTTAAAAATTGAAACAATAGAAATTACCAATGCCCATGTTAATGTAGCTAGTTACATTCAAAAACACTGAAAAACAAAACCTCTCCAGTTATAAACATGAGTTATGTTATGGAACCCCTGACTTCTATCACTAATCCATTCCTTTCAGTAACATGGCCCCCTCTTACCTTATGAGGGTTGCCTAGCTTTTTACATTGTGCAAGACTTGTCCATTGGACCCTGGGAAGGAGGGGAAGGTCCTATGCTTGGATTTGTTTTTGGAAGAACAATGGGTTTTGGCCTAAGGGCAGGGGGCTTTAACTGCACTCCCATTCTAGGAGCTACCATGGGCTTGAAAGTACTCATTGTATCACTGGAAGAACTAGTGCTACGTCGAATCTGAGGCTCAGTGCTTCTTAATACAACACTGTGGAGAGGACTTAGGGATTCTGTCGAGGTGGCAGGGGTGGGAGAATTTTTCATTTGTTCCAATGTATCCAGCACCACGTCCGGGGCATGCTTTGCCGAGCTCTGGCGTTCCAACTCACGAAGTTCGTTCAGAGCTGTATTCATTGTCTCTTCAATATCCTGGTTACAGCAGAAAGAGAGAATGAAAGCAGCAAGTTATTAAAACGAATATTGACTACAAAGGAGGCAGGGAGGTCTGAAAAAATGCTTGACTTAAGTTGTAAGCCATCTACTTTCATTACTGGATGATATTAAAGTCTGTTTACACTACAGTACCAAAAAATGACCTTAAATGATAAAATGTCTGGCTGAACAAAGTGAGAGGATGTCTATAATCTGTTCCATGATGCTTCAGGGTCAAAATTCAGTCAAGCTAGTAAAAACATTTTCTTGTTGTTTAAATGACTGCGTCCATAAAACCAGCAATCATTTCAAACACAAAAAAAGAACTGTAATGTGATCAGGCCCTTGGGTACCACTGCATCTGCTCTACAACACCCATTTTGCTGACTTGAAATTTGCCTTTATACAACAAAGACACTCCAACAGAGACACAGACTGAATCTTTTAAATAGCTACTCAAATACCCTGCAGTAAGAAACCTGCTACTGTACCAAAAGCAACTGTACTGTGACTGCACACCTTTGGCGGTCACCTACTGTTCTACACTTGAATGGTTAAGAAGAATGATCGAGTAATTGCATCCTATACTCAACAACAATCAGACCTTGAAAGAAATATTCCCTGTCCCCTTGCTCCTGGCTTTCACACAACCCTTTAACCTTGCTCAGCTCATCATCAGAAGCAAACTCCCTGCTGTGTCAAGTGGGACATAGACTTGCCTTAACAACAAATACAAAACCTGTCAAAACATCTCCCTTGCTACAACAATCAAAGCCCTCCACCAGAATAGCCCCATCAGAATTCATGGATCCTATATATGTGTATCCCAAAACGTGTCACATCTCATCCAGTGCACCATATGCTCTCATTAAAATTAGGGTGGGTGAAACTAGATTAAAACTATGCATCAGAATAACTGATCACAAGAAAAAGAAAGGATCGGCACATATTTTGGAGGATACTTTTCACAGAACAACCACACGCTTTCTGACCTCACTATCCTCATCCTCAAGGGAAATTCATAGAACACCTTCAAATGTTGAGCTTGGGAACACAAATTTAATTAGGTGGCTGCATACTAATAACCAAGGTCTAAAAACCAATACTGATTTAATGACATACTATAATCTACCTGACTTGTCATAATCATTCTTCACTGTATAGGTGAAAATGAAGTTTTTTTCCTTTTGAAAGGTCTTTTTGTAAACAAGCTGTCCTTTCTTCTGTGATCTGTTTGTCTGCTACCCCTAGGAATTTACTTCAATTTCACAACCCTGCAGACTGTAAATTTTTATATAAATGTATATATTTTGTAAAAGACTATGCCTGTTTTTTCCATCAGACTTAGGGAAAAATGCATTGCATTCAAAAGCTTGTCTAAGTCTGTCCCATATATGCAGTAGGTCCAATGAAAGATATCCACAAAAATCCTTGCCTCTCACATATTTCCTAGACAATCACAGCTTACAATATCACTCCCACACTATAAGAGTACAAATATTTGTTGGTATGCTGGCAACATGCACTTTTAAAAAAGTTTGAATCTTCTATCCGTTCACATATCAACAACTATTACAATTATAGCCCATCTGCTGCTAACTATTTAATTGGCTATATCTCTTATCTCATCCTAAACTATTCAGGATCAATATTCTAAAATAGGGGTTTTTAAACAAAGGTAAAACTGAAGTTGGAAAGCAATATCAAAGCTATTCAAAGCTGCCTTAACAGATTTAGATGAACACTAAATACAGTGCCTTCCAATCTGTAAATTCAATGGAAGAACGGCATGCGTATTGGAATTAAAATTAGAGACATTTTGAATGATTATGGCCTTCATTTTCTAAAAATGCTGCATATGCTTTAGAAATATTGGTAGCAACAAGTTCTCCTTTTTTGCTCATTCAGTGTGTTTTTACATATAAATGATGTGTCCATAGTGTCCTTATCATTGTAGCTTTATGTTTCAGGTGGAAAAAGCATGATACTAGATACAATTCAACAGTAATTTTGCAAAATGCTGTTTAACAAGATCCCTTTTTAAAGAATAATTCCTGTTACTTATTTTGCATATTTGAATTTAAAGAACATCTGCTAAATAAACAAGCCAAGATTCGGTCAGTGGTGTGGAGGGACAAGTGGGTTATATAAAAAAAAT
>NW_017729022.1:22020624-22021545 GCF_001723915.1 Gavialis gangeticus | reverse complement strand
GATACTAGATACAATTCAACAGTAATTTTGCAAAATGCTGTTTAACAAGATCCCTTTTTAAAGAATAATTCCTGTTACTTATTTTGCATATTTGAATTTAAAGAACATCTGCTAAATAAACAAGCCAAGATTCGGTCAGTGGTGTGGAGGGACAAGTGGGTTATATAAAAAAAATAGCAGGTGTTTCCTGCTGGTTCACAACCATATGTATGTGCATATTCAAAGTACAGATTCTGCAATTACAAAATATTAATGGTCTAGGTGTGAATAAGCTGAGCTATATTTGCACAGGGTTGTGTATGACTTTTGAAGAACAGTAAATATTTCTTACCCTAGTACTTAAAGTGCTAGGAATAATCAATTGTAATTGCTCTTTGATTTTAGGTAGCCAAAGAAAAGCTAAAAAAAAAAAAAAAAAGATCAAGACTTTCTCTTCCCCAACATTTTTATGAGCAGTTAATTTGGTGGCAATAATTACACAACATCTTAAAACCTCAGAGCAGAATGTTAAAATGCTTTTGTAATTTGGCGGTAACTTCAGATTGTGCACTCTTTACATAATATCTTAAACGACCTGAGCTTTGATGAAGGTAAGATATGATGGGTGGAGGTAATGCAAAGTAACAGGGCTACTGTATGGAATTACCATATTTATTAGAATATAAGTCAGTCTTGAATTTAAGACCCCCCCCCCTTAATTAGATTCTATGTATGGAAAATGTATACATTTGTTATATTTTTTCAGGTGTAGAATCTAATGATCGAATGGCATCTTAAGTTCATCCCCTCTGCACTGCTAGATTAGGTGGCTGGGAAAAGTAGATGGCCTGCTTACCCTCTGCCCCCCTCTTTCCCCTTGCAGCTTTTCTGTCCCCCCATCACTGGCACCCAGCTCCCCACAGCCTCTGCCCACCTCCCCGC
>NW_017729022.1:22016995-22020613 GCF_001723915.1 Gavialis gangeticus | reverse complement strand
GCAATATCTACCCCTTTCCCCCACCCCCCAGTCTCTGTCTCTTCCCCCTCCCTTCCCCTCACCCTTTACTATCAGATGCTGCTTGGGCTGTTTCCTCCTGGAGCATAACACATGGAAGCACTGTGCATGCTGGCCATGCAGCAGTCTCAGCACTGTTGACAGGCCAGGTAGGGGACAGAGTTTCCATGTACTCCGTGCTTGGGAGAGAACCCAGACTGAGTCAGAGCTGAGCTACGCCTGACAGGAAGGAGGGGGAAGAGGGAAGTGGAGGGAGCAGAAGCTGCAGAGGGGAAGCAGAGGGGGAACAATAGGTTACTTTGGGTTTGACTCTGGCCCCAATGCGAGCTCAGGGCCAGAGTCAGAGCCACAGCAGTTGCCTGCCACCACCTTCCACCTCTGTATGTGAATGTAAGACAAGGGGCTTTCCCCCCCATGCTGACTGGGGAAATAAACCCTCATCTTAGATTTGAGTAAATACAGTCCGCTCTTTTCCCCTTGTCAAGCTGTGCCTTTCAGGTTCTGTACTGCTGAGGAAGACCAGCCACCATTCCCACATGTACTGCGTCAGCATAATCAGGGTTATTTGCATTCTCACTTAGGTTACCTATGCACAACTACAAGAGTCAAATTGGTGCATTGATACAGAAACAAAACAACTCTTGAAATCAAATTTGCATGTTTCAAATGGTTATGAGCAATACTTTGAGGCAAAGATAGGAACACCCTAAGTTTCTGATATAACAGCACATTAATTAAATAAACTAGACTAAACTTCAACAAAGCACAGATTTACATATCTGAGAAACTACAGCTGTACATTTTCTAGTACTCTAAGTGGCAGAGGCAATTACATAAATAAATGCAGCATAATTATAAATAATTTCTTTTTATTGGTACTGCAATTTCTATTTATTCCTATGCTTTTCCATACATGATCCTCTAGTTCATCTTCCCTGTCCCATGCTCTGTATTAGAAATTTCAGTGGGATTTTTTGTATCCAACAGAATATTAAGCTGGTTGTTCTGCATTATGCTCTTCCTTAAGATGTCACTGACATGCTCCCCTAGGCACATTAAAAAACAATACTAACCTGAGCTATTGACTCTGGGTCCAGTGGTTTATGGTCATTGAAACTTGTGTACTGACCAGATGATGTTGATCTTCTAATTGGAGGGCTATCAATTTTCTTTAGTGAATCATGCCTATTAATGTTGGTAAGGCTGCCATGCCCAGGCCTACGTCTTCTCTCAGGACTATCTGCACTGAGGTTACGATTCTGAAGGAGGGCTCGAGGACTGCAGTGACTTCCAGTGTTGGGGGAACCTAGCTCCACTGATGAGTTGCTGAGGGTGTGTGGTGGATGTACAGGGCAGTGACCATCATTGGTTCTTCCGGGGCGTCTTTGAGGAGCTGGGGGTTCGGATCTCTTTCTTTGCCTGCACAAACATAGAAACCATAAAACAAGTTTGCATTATGAACACAAAGCATGTGAAGAAATCTTGGCGATGCATGAGTGAAGGAATAATTTGGTGGCTGAGAGGCAATGCAAACATACTGCTGTGTTCAGCTTACCTTCCTATATATATATCGGGATGACGATCAGTTGGAGAATTCATGTCCTTGGATGAGGATTTGTCCTCAGTTATTGGCCCACTGCTAGCTTCACTGTCAGCCTTCTGGCTCAGCGTATCTGAGAATGTATCATCCCTGAAAATATACTGAGAGGTCACTCTCAGGGGCAGAAGGCATCATGGCTTCTATCATCTTGTACCATTAAAAGTAAACAAAAGTGTCTCTGCAACCACCTTAACTCTTCCTAATAACCACTAACGCTTCTTTTTATTTCACTTGTGCCACCTCCTTAAACTTTAATTTGTAACAATTTCAGGTCATCTTTGAAGTGTGCCTAGCACACTTCTGAGTGCTGTAGAAAAATAAAAATACAAAGTGTACTTATCTAGCCGCAGTTACTCAGATGCTTAATGACAACAGTTGCTACAAGCAGAGGGTAAAACTAAAACAGTAAAGCAGCATACTCCTCCTTTTAACATAGTGGCACTGCTCCTAAAAATGATATAGCTGATTAGCCTACTGGCATTCTCTGATTCATGTATGACATTAAGAGAATTACTCCAGGGAAATGAAGCAAAGAATGTTCCATCCACATTAGAGACAAAATCTCCGTGTTGCTGAGCCCTCAAAACACTCCCATTTTTTTGCAGTTATCCTGCTACCCAACACATCCCAATAAAGTGCAGACATATTAAACCAGACATTTCTTACATATCCTGCACCACTATGTATTGGTGAGGTACAAGGCCATCAATTCCATTATGCCTTCCTTCCCACCAGTCTTCAGATGCTCGATGATATAGAAGTAAGGAAGCTCCTTTTTTGAAGGAGAGTTCTCGTACAGATCTTCCCATGTAGTCAAACTTAGCTATAGCTTCTATTGGTTCACATTCTAGGAGATAAAAAACATAAGATAAGATATCGTACTCCAGAACTGACTATCTGCTTCATTTTTTATAAAATGTGCTTACTGCATCCTTTGGATATTCATACTGAGTAACCAAATTGACAGAAGTCTGCCATGGCTGAGAGAGATTTCAAGCAGTGATCCTATCTCTGTGTGAGGGGCTCAGTCAGCAGTGCCCCAAGTGGAAAATAGCTAGGCCTGTTTTTAAAACCTCCCAAGAGAGAACAAGGAACCACCCAGCATACTCAACACTGAACATTTCAGTGTTTGAAAGATGGTGAAACTCATCTCCTTATGCAAGTTATTTTATGCATGTGGTAGAAGATAGCTGCAAGCTAGAAGGATCACCTATGGAGCACTGGGAAATCAAGTGAACAAGCAAAAGGTACAGGAAAGTGGTGCATTTTAATGATGGTAAATGGGAGAAACTTTGTATCATTAGCAATGAGAAAGAAATGAGGGATGGATAGGGGCTTCTTTAGCAATGGTAGGCATCTCCTGCCTGATGGGTCTGCTTCATGACTTTAGAATGCAGAAGTTGTGAGAAATTCAGAAAACATGTGGAAAGCACAAACTTAGTATAAACCTGTTTCACCAAACACAGTCTAGTTCTTGGATCTTGTGGCCACCTTTTATGCTCTAATTGTACAAATCAAATAAATACCCAACAGATCCAGCCCCTTCAGTATTACCTCTTGAGTGACAGAAATTCCCATATGGCATACAGCTGCTAATGGTAGTCTGCTACACCACCCTTTAGATGAGTGGTTTCTAACATTTTTAGACTCAAGACACCCCTCATTAGACACCATCACTTTTGTGAATTGACCAGCACCCATTTAAAAAGCTTCTTTATTTATTACAGGTCTTACCTCCTTGCAGAGGGGTCAGGCAGTGTGGGGCAGCAGAGCACCCAGGGAGGGAAAGCCTGATTCCACCCGTATCTCCTCACACCTGGAACCTGAGCCTGCCCTTCCCTGCTTATCTTTTCAGGGATAAGGGGTAGAGTGCCCGAGCACTCTGCCTGAGAATCACTGCTTTAGGTGGTTGTAAACGGCAAAAAACTATGTCTTCCTGTGCCCCAGTGGTCACTGGCTGCTGGAGTGGACCCTCATGCCTTTGTGCACCCACTCGTAAG
>NW_017729022.1:22005769-22011995 GCF_001723915.1 Gavialis gangeticus | reverse complement strand
CCTGTGCCCCAGTGGTCACTGGCTGCTGGAGTGGACCCTCATGCCTTTGTGCACCCACTCGTAAGTTATCGGCTTTTCGTGTGTGTGCGTGCACGTGTGTGTGTAAAGGTAATGTTAAGCTTCTCCCTCTACAAGAAGTAATTTCCCAGTCAGTGGAGTTATTTCATAGACTTCATAGACATTAGGGCTGGAAGGGACCTCGGAAGATCATCGAGTCCAGCCCCCCACCTGAAGAGCAGGAAGTCAGCTGGGGTCATAGGATCCCAGCAAGATAAGCATCCAATTTGCTCTTGAAGGTGTTCAACGTAGGTGCTTGAACCACCTCCAATGGCAGGCTGTTCCAGACCTTGGGGGCTCGGACAGTAAAGAAATTCTTCCTTATGTCCAGCCTGAAACGGTCTTGCAGTAGTTTAAGACCGTTCAACCTCGTCATCCCTTGGGGCGCTCTGGTGAACAAACGTTCCCCCAGATCCTGGTGAGATGAAGTCCATGCATATTCTCATATGTGGACAGACTCAGCCCAAGCCTTTTGTCTATATGCATTTTAACCTTACCTTTTACTTGTTCAGATGGCTCCAGCTCTTCCCTTCAAGCCCAGTCCACAAGGAGATACAGGAACTGGAGGGCTATTCTATGCATGCCCTTGCTTCTCAGTTTCATCTCAACCACATACTTCAAAGAAGAGGGTGGCCTTCAAATGTGTGTATGAACAGAACACCTCAAAGAATTTCAGTTACTGGTAAGTAACTTTCTGTTCTCCTTTGAGCAGTAGTTGTCCATGTACATATTCTCACATGTATGTGACTCCAAAGCAGAGCTCACAACACTTGGAAGTTGGCCTTTGAGTCTCCTCAGGCAAATAATGACTGGGTTCTACTCTACTTTACCAAAGGGACTGTCTCTTTAGGAGGCCTCCACAATTATATAGTGCCTAGTGAAAATGTGAGCCAAACTTCAAGTTGCTGTTCTGTAAATGTCTGACCTGAAATCACGCAGGAGGTGGTAACAGAAGTAGCCTGAGGTCTGGTGGAATGCATCTGAATCACAGATTGAGATTCCTTACGTGTGAGTTCATAACAGTCTGGTGCAACTGGAAATTCAGTTGGAGAGTCTTTTGAGATGAAATAGCCGACCTCTTGGAGCTCACAGCTACAGTCACAAACAGGCATGGGAATATCCTAAAGGTTCTGATCCTTTGCAGATAATAGGCCAGAGCTTTCTTCACATCCAGAGGCAGGAAGAGAAGCCCTCAGATTTTGAAACGTAAAGCTTTGGGGAAAATGAAGTTTGCTGACTGAGGCTGAAACAACCATTGGTAGGACTGTGGGATGGTGACAGAGGAGCAGAGCACCATGTCCTGATAGGTCTTTTAAGAAGGATCTGCCTTTAGAGCTTGAATCACTCACTTGTCTCCACCAGGAAGACAATCTGCATGGATAAATATTGGAGTGAGCAGGATGCCATTGGCTCAAACGGTGGATGCATTAACATCATAAAGATGAGGGAATTGGGTCCTTGAAACATGAGCAAGCCTTTGCCCACCCTTTTAGAAACCCCAATGTGGGGAAAACTAGCCAGCTCTTAACTTAAGCCTGGTGAGTGAAGATTACTTTCAGACCCAATTTTAACTGAATGAAGAAAATACTGATAGACCTCAATTCTAGGACTGGTGACACCAACGGAGAAATCTCTCACTTGCAGCACCACAGGGAGAATCTATACTACTTTTTAAAGTAGGTCTGGCTCAGGGAAGCTTTCCTGCTATGCTAGGATATAACAAAGGTGAGTGGAACAGGTGCACTCCCTGTCATGAAAACCACATGTCAGATGGAGTAAGTGCAAGTGTGGGTGGTATGCTGTCATTTCCCAGAGAGAAGCAGAGACAGGGGAACATACATGCTTGGCAGTAAGTGTAGAAAGTCCTGAAACTAGTGTTGCTTGGGACAAAGCTGGTGGTGCTACAAAGTCTTGGGATTGTTTTTACTGTACTTTTGCAATGACTTGTGGTTGGAATGGAATTGGAGGAAAGACATGTGGTAGGCCCTTGCATGAGGGCGTCAGGAATGGATCAGAGAGGGAACCCAGACTGAAGCCGATGTAAGACCCAAAGAGTTAACATTATGTTGTCAATCATGGAGCAGCTCCAAATGGCAGAGAGGTGGTTAGCCATGTCAGTCTGAAGCCAGGCAGAAGGTAGGGGAAGGGTGTCACCTAAGAGACTGTGATAATAGGTCTGATAAAACAGGTTGTTGTCAACAAAACCTCATGTATCTCTGAGCCAGTTAAGTCTCTAAGATGCCACCCTGCTCTGTTTTATCCCAGCTCTAAATAGAGGGCAGGAACATGTGGCAGGCCATCTGATAGCTTTGAACTCAAGTGTATTTGTGAAGGACCATGTCATAGGACAGCCACATAGCTGTCAGATCCAGGACATCTGGCTCAGACAGCTTTAGGAGGTTTACCTTCTACAGGCCCCATAGCCCTGTGTGCATGCTATTTCTGGAGGGTTGGGTGAGGAGAATAATTTTATTTCAGTCTATATGAAGTTCTGTATGAATTTTATAAAGGTGTCTTCCTCAATCTCTTTCCTGAACCTCACAAAGCACAGATTAGCTCTCCAAGTTCTGTTTTTCAGATTCTCACCCTTATCAGAGAGGAATTCTGCTTTTTTTTCCATCGCTACTTTTTTCATTGTGGTTATCTTCCAGGTCAGAAATTCTGACTTCTGTATTTTGTATCTTAGACTCTATGGCATCAGTCATGTCCTTGATTTTGTTAGCAGATACCTTAACTTTAGAGACATCAGCTATAATCTTATTTTGTGCAGCTTGAACACTTTTAAATTCTTTTCTCATTTCTGATAGCAGTCTACCAGCAAGCCCCTCCCTCTTCTTCCAGGCTCATCTCCATTTTGTTTGCAGGGCTCTGTTCCTTAGCAGACTGTGTGGAGCTGGAGTGCTTATAGAAATCCTTTAAAGTCATTTTAGACTTGCTCTGGCTGCTCCTCATCTTATTATTAATAAAGAGGAGTGGTGAGACTGTAAAAGCAGGTTTAGCACTGTTAATCTGGGTATTTTAAGCAGGGTTTGGAGGAGCATAGAGAAGGCATATCTGCTACTTAAGCATGCTGCCACCTGATTTTTTTTGGAGAACACACAGAAGAATGAAGAAACCAAATCAACAAAAAGACAAACAAAATAGTATTAGGCATGGGTTGTGCAGACTGTGAATAGTAGCTAACAAGAAGCTGCTTTCACTCAGCCAGGTAGCTGTAGGGGAACTGTGGGCTTTATCCTTTATCCTTTGTGCCATTGTGGGGGTGGGAGAACTGAAACAGCCTGTATGCATACTGCTAAAGTAAAAATGTCTCTGGACAAAAGCCCCAGTGCTTACCCTACTCCCCCTCCTGCACATGCATGCATAGGAATATGTGTGTGGACACCTCGGAGAATAAATTTATATTAAAAAAAAATCTATTTTATAGTGTCTCTTTTTTAGGAGGGAAATGATCCCAACCATTCTAATCTAGTGGTACGTTCTAATCTAATGAACCTTTTTGTCTTGCGGGCTGGATGGGTGGGGTCTGGTCTGTTCCCAGGCCAGATCTGGTACTTGGGTCAGGTGTGGTGGGACCCGATCCAGTTGCATGGAGGGGGGCAGAGAGCAGCCTGGCTCCAATCTAGCTGCATGGGGGTGTGGCCCAGCCCTGACCATGCTGCCTGGGGCTTGGGAATTTGGCAGTGGCGAAGGGGTGGGAGTATTAATTGCCATTGCTCTGCTGCTGCCAAATTTCCCAACCCATGGGGAGCCCCACAGGCCAGATGCTATAGATCCACAAGCTGGATTTGGCCTGCAGGCCAGGGGTTAAACACCTTTGTTCTAATCAAACTCCGTCTTGCCAATGGCCCTATGTGACATAGTAAAGACACTCAAGATAAATCCGAACAAGCTAGCTCAAGTACCAGAAGCAGTGTCACTGCTTTAGTGCAGTGCTCAGTCCAGGCTAAAATTCTGGCAAGGGTAACCCTAACAGAACTGCTGAGCTTACGGTAACTGAGAAAACTTGGGTGGCTTCACGTAGCACTGCACCATGTCATGTATACAAACCCTGTAACCATAGCTAGAAATGCAATTAAGTGGGAACACTTACTGATATCAGGGAGCTTCTGTACTTTTCTGTGTACCTAAGTAGATCTCACTGGGGCCATCTTAACTGATCTTTTGTTAGTGTCAGTTGGTAGAATAGCTATGATTTCAACTATGCCTAGTTTGTTCAAAATGTTATGAAAGACTGATATACATGAGCTCACATTTGCCAGGTTTTTTTTTATCATCACAATATCAAAATATGGGTCAAAAACAGTAAGAACGTCAGTTTTCCGTTTACATGTTTTGATTTGAGCAATGCAAAAATAAAGCTTGCTGAAATGAAAGGTGCCTTTATACAATTAAGGCAATATTTAGAAAGAAATTAACATTTATACTGGTATATGAAGTTCCAGCCTTGTGTAAATGAAAATTGCTGAGTTGTAATCTGCTCAAGGGGATGGTTAATCATAAAAGCTACCGTCTCTTTATAATTAGTATTTTGTGCCGGAATGTCTTTAAAAATTAATTTAATCTGCACTATTAAAATATAGCCGTAGTACCTTATCAAAGTTACAGTTTGCAGCTATTTCCTTAGAACTCATCCAGCCTGTGAGGGGCTACCCATAGCTCATTATCTTTATTTAATCAGGTTAATAACCTGTATCTGTGAACTAGTACAATTTGTTTAGGTTAGTCCAGGCTAGCAACGACTGAATAGTTTCAGAAGGAACAAAGCAAGCTACATGGAAGTAAAAGCAACACAATGGCAGGAGAAAACTGGTATTACAAAATCAGGGTAAAGTACACTAGGAGGAATCACCTACATACTTTAGACCCAAGAGATAAACTATATTAACATTTAGGAAAGAGGTTGTAGGTATTGCTATGAATACCTCAATGACAGTCTTTGCTCTATTGAGCACCGGAAGTAAAAAAAAAAAATTCCAAAGAAATGATATAACAGACAAGATGTTTATAGAAAAAAAATTGTAAGCAATATTTTATTGCTGTTATATCAAACAGCAACACACTCTTATCTAGAATCCCATGTTCAGTTCTTACTAAAATATACATAAAAGCATAAAGCAGGGAAGTGACAAAATGATTATAGGCATGGAAAGGCTTCCATCTGAAGAGAAAGTAAATTAAGCTCATCTTTTAAACTTGCATAACAGTAGTAGAGAGGGATCTTAAATGAAACTGAAAGGCAGTAACTTATAAGCACTGATAAAACATTTATATACACATCACATAATAATTACCCTGGAACTCATAAGAAGATATTGCTGAGTGGGACATTCTTCCTTTCAATCAAAATATGTAATAAGATAGTGTGAATAAAAGAAGGATGAGACATTTGTGGAAATAATAGGAACATGCAGTTACATTAGATAAGAAGTGGGTCAATAAACTGGAGGTATAAAACTCTGAGGCTTCATGGCGCAAGTCACCTAATAAATGGAGATTAAGAGACTTCACAATAAGGAGACTAATTGCCTTGTGTAAAGTTTAACTTTCACTTTCCTCTAAAGCAACTGGTAGTGGTTAACAGTATTGGATCTGATAGAAACACAGACTGATCAGATAGGAAAATTCCTGTGTGGCCTTTCATGTTAATTTGAACAGAATCTCTATTATCAGTAGATCAGTGATATACAGACTTCAGTATCTTGTCCAATTTCCTCTCATTTACCATTAAAATGTAAATGAGTAAGTTAAAAGCAGCTCCCTCAAGCTGGTGGAGTTACAAACATGTAGCATACTAGTGAGATGTGAACTGGGGCCCATGTTTTTTTGTATTCTTCCTTCTCTTGTATCTTGATGTCTGAGGGAAGATGTCCACTGGAAATGATTGTGTGAATTGTTAATCTACCAACAATCAATAGGAACCTGACTTCCAGGAGCGCTATTTATGTTTCATAGTTTCATAGATTTAGGGTCAGAAGGGACCTAGTAGATCTTCTAGCCCGACACCCCGCCAGGGCGGGAGAACAAAACCCCAAAACAAAAACAGGACTCAAATGAGTCCAGCCAGGTAGGCATCCAGCCTCTTCTTAAAGACCCCCAGGGTAGGGGCCAGCACCACTTCCCTTGGAAGTTGGTTCCAGCTCCTAGCCGCCCTAACTGTGAAGTAGTT
>NW_017729022.1:21999282-22005157 GCF_001723915.1 Gavialis gangeticus | reverse complement strand
GTGCTCCTTGATGATCTTCTCAAGGATGAGATGTGTTTCTGTGTAATAATACTATCTTCTCAGCAAGCACAGATGCTTTTCTTAATAAGTTCCTCTTATTTTGAGAGGGGCACTTCCATTATTAACAAGGTGCCCCTTACTTTGACAACACACTTTAGCAGGCAGGCCTCAATTTTTTTTTTAAATACTAGCATATCTTTTAACAGGTAAAACTCTGGCCATTAAAGCCACAGTATCTTGACAGTTAATCTTGGAAATAAAAAAAAGAGCAAAAGATTTTATTGCAATGCAGGCAGGTATTTCTCAAGTAAACGAAAGAGTATATATAGAGCTAATCAGTGAAAATCTATGATATATACCAAATCCGGCATGATACTAAGCCATGGGGTCTGGCAGTATAATTAAGACAGCTCAGAGGGAAATATAATTGTACTGCTCTGTCTTATACCTGGAGGCATTTGCCTACCATGGCAAGCAATATTTGATGACATCTAAGAGATCACCAGTTATCATCCTTAATGATTGAGGCAAAGAGATAGAGGGGAAAATTAGGACAAAGTGAAGAATTATGGGAAGAAATCTAGGGATTATGTTAATCAGAAAACTCTTCTCAGTTTGGCACTTATGACCCCAAATTCTGTTTAATAACATTATTGCTATGCAGTGACATATTATAGTCCCTCCAACTTAAGAAAAGGGATAGATTGTAATTAGATATGTACAGATTCGCTAGATAGTGAAGGAAAGAGGTGTGCCCCACTGCACAGTTGGTACTGCACAGCCATTTAGTACTTGCTTTAGCACAGGACTTCTCCTTTAGCCAGGACTACACAGCCATTTAGTAAGTACTAAATGACTGCACAGTCCCTGCTGGTACTGTGCAGTCCTGGCAGTGCACAGGTCATTTCCGACCCTACTGCACAGTAGCAATGAGATACTATGCAGCATTGGTGGTGTCATGCTTAGTGCCCGCTGACACTGCATTGCCATAGTGATGAGCTACGTCGCCATAGCTTGTTGCTACAGTGACATAGTGTCTCATGTAGACGCGCCCAGGATGTAAGAAATGTCAATACTAGTCACTGTATTTACACTTTAAGAGCCAACTGTGATACAAGTCTTCCCCACAAAGTGGTGGGATTAAGGGGGCACTATGCCTACCCTAGCCACCCACCCTAATTGGGCAGGTAAAGGTGAACCAGCAGAGGGCATCTTCTGCTCCTTTCAGTGGTGGAATAGCAGAGACTACTCTGATCTGTGCTCCCCTAATCATGCTGTCTCTGTCTGAAGCAAAATAAATCCATAAATGCTCCTGCAATGAGGCATCTTTTGAAGCCTGAGTCCCTGTCAACGTCCCACCACCGGATTGTCTGCCCCCGAGAGAACAGAGCTCTGACTACAAAACAAAACGAAACAAGTCTATGGGATACTTGTTATAGCTGGATTTGTCAAAATGCTGATCAGAAAGCAACTTGTTTAGGAATAATATAATTTGCAGCCTTATTTATCCTTTCTTTTGTTTCCAAGAGAACAACTTTATTAAAACCTTATAAATTTATTAGGTATCACTAAGCATCAACAACAACAACTGTATTTTTACATCGGGAATTCAGTCCGTCTGAGACTTCCTCAGGGAATTCTCTTTCATTTCCCATGAACATAGATCTAGTCAACTTTTATATAGAGTCAACTAAAGTAAAATATCTTCAACATCAGTCTCAGAATAAAATAATCTGAGAACTGCTTAAATTAAACATAGCAATATATTCTCTAAATGTTCAAGTCCTTTCTCAGACGAACTTTCAGGCCAAGGTTTTCTGTAGTAAAATTATGGCTAAATAGATTGTGTAGAAACTTATTCATTTGATTTTACTTTCAGATTTAACAGAAGGGGAAACTTCACTATTTTTGGGGGGGAGGGGAGGGGAGGAATTTTTTTTTTCTGTAGTAGACAACATAATGAGAGCTTCTTAGTGAAGAGTCTACCCCCTAACAGAAAGCTTCACTGTGTTTCCGATCCAAACAAGCATATAGACATATTTTTACCTTTAAGCATGTGAATGAACCCAAATAAAGTCCATGTCACTGATTCACAACCAGGGTGCTGCAACACTCTGAGACCCTCTCAAGGGTGCGACATAAGGTTAGCACTGTTTGGTGTACAAACATGATTCACAAGATAAACCCCGAAATTTCAAATAGGATTCCACAGTACTAAAATCATTCTGATCTGCTGTGGTCTTTCTGGGATATCTGCAACAGAAGCATTATTCTTATTTTTCTGTACTCAATGAATGAAAACTAAGAGCTGACATTTTCCAAGGGATGCCTTGAGTCCAAGAAAGGTTGAAAACCACTGGTCTATGTGATTACGCATAAGATTAAAACTTATGAGTCTGGATGTTTCAACTTCTTAGGCCCAAATCCTCTATCAGAAAAATAAGCCAGTGTTATCTTTAGAGATACTTCTTTTAATTTTGTAAGTACCTAAGCTGTTATGGCCGGATCCAAAAAAGAACTTGGGTGAGGAATTTTGCACCTTTCTTCTCCCTGCCCATGAGATGTGCCCTTTGTCAGACCATACCTAATACACATCAACAGGAGTGAGTTCAACACAGCAAAAAACAACCACTTTCATTCAGAAAACAACATAAATGGCCGACTGGTTAGGGAACCTGCATTTGCAGTGGAAGACTTAGGTTCGAATCATTTCCTAGCTTGGAGGGATTCAAACCTACAGCTGCCACTTCCAGCGTGAATATTCTAACCCAGGGGTGGGCAAAATGCAGCCCGTGGGCCGGATGCAGCCGGCCAGGCCATTCTACCTGGCCCGCAGGGCTCCTAAAAAATGTAGAAAATTAATATTCATCTGTCCCGGCTGCCTGTCATGCGGCCCTTGATTGTTTGCCAAAACCCCGTAAGTGGCCCTTCTCCTGAGATAACTGCCTACCCTGTTTAACCCACGGATGAGTATATAAAGATAGACATTGCCACATTTTACAGGGATGACCCACTGCACCCAAAAGAATGACTCAGGTGCCTAAGTCAAGGAAGTGGTTTGGGTCTGTGAATTCCAGTCACTTCTGTTTTAACCAAGGGCCGAAGAAAAGCACCCAAATACAGGAGAGAAGCTGGATTTCAGACATGCCCCATTTCAACATTTTCCATCAGCTAACTCGGGCATCTTGGCACCTCCACTTAGTATGCTGACTATCAACCTATTCCCAGGTGCCTAACTCTCCCATTCACTGCATAAGGAACTTGGGTAGCTTACTTGGGTTTCTGGATCCATTGCAAGAGCTAGGTGCCTAAAAGACGGCTGTGGCAGTGCTCAGCATTGTTATGCCAAAGTCCCACTGTGGACCTGTACCTTACATTTTTCCACTGTTGACCAGCCTGGCCATGTTAGCTGCTGATTTCCCATAGGCCTGAAGAGACTTTTTTGCAGTTTAACTTCATACAGTAATACTTTCAATAAAAATAACCAAAGTAAAACCAAGTCCATTATAGCCTTGAGATGACATTTCAATAACCCAATAATTCCTATGGGGGTATGAGTTTTGAGAGAGGGAGAAAAACACTTCAGCATAAAATTAATCAGATTTACAACATAAAATAAAGATTTACAGTTTTAGAATCTGCTTTATCCAGCTGCTAACAGGGGGTAGTGTATAAGTACTGTGTCCAATCAATAGCAGCTGGTTAGTCACATAGCCTCTCTCTCACCCACACATGCACACATATTAGTAGTCAGACTCACACCAGTGCAGTAATACATTTTCTGATCAAATTATTAAAAATATCCTTTTATAGTGGTTTTTCTTGTTCTCTACAAAAAATTAATTAGTCAAGCCTTAGGTTAGTTGAAAAACAAACGATAAAACTGTCATCCATTCTAATGGTGAGCACTCTGAACAGTTTATACAAGGAAATGTCAGGGGGACAAAAAAAACATTCAGTGAATGACACTAGGTCAGTTCACATACCTTCACCCTTCATTGCAGAAAGCTGCTTATAAAAAGGTAAACCTTTATTGGTGGAAAGACTGATTTAGGACTAGCTGGCTGAAGGCCTCAACCGTTTTATGAATTGGACCAGATGTGCTAGTTATCTTGTCTTCCTCCCTGCCACAGTATTCCCTGTTTTGTGTTAATGACTATTTCCCTGGTCAAAGTACAACTGACAATTTCATAAAAGTTAAACAAATTACAAAAGCTATAATTAAATTGCTAGCCATCCTCATAAGCCTCAAGCAATGTAATACTTTGTACCACTTCACTTTAGCGAACATGCCTAGCATTCATACAAAGTCACATACTGGCCAGCACGCCACATACTTGCTTCACACAGTCAAGATTTGCACAGCTGTGGTTTTTTGGATCCCATCTAATATTTTACAGTTTCCTATAGGATTCAACAGCTTCTTTGGGATTGTTAGCTACTGAAAACCAGTAGCTAACAAGGTCCCACAATCCTTCCTTTTTTGCTTGGCCAAGTTCCTACCTGCTGCTTTCTTGTATCACAACCTGGTCAGTGCCTTGGCTCTGACTAGACTCCTGGCCAGCTGCCCCTGTTCATGCCCCTGGCACTGATGACAAGGTAGGGTTCAACTGCTCAGACTCTTGTGAATCTCTGCCTCTCGCAGCCCTGCTTTATACTTTCAGTGGAAGAATATACTGATGCTTTCTTGGAAAAATTAGGTGTTATTACATGATGGTTACCAGTCCTTTGCCAAACTCTTGTGTAGGCAGTTTTGCCTTTATATAACTAGTGAAGATGAACCAACATGCTATTCATCTTACCAGGGAACCACCCCTGTCCCCCTGGCCTGCATCTCTCTTCTTCCCTTGGCTGCATTTCCTGTTGCTGAACAATGAGAGTCCCTCCCTCTCCAAGCTGAACACCAGGGGTGCCTATACACATGTAGTGAGGCTGCTTCTATGTGCTGTAATTACAGCACATCAGAAGAGACTCAATTAATTGAGTCTGCTGGAACATGGTAATTGCTGCACTCCAGCAGACTCCAGTGTCATGTTTATCCGTGTCCTTGTGCTGAGAAATGGCAGTGGGGGTGCTTTAACTAAAGTTTATTCAACAAGCTTTAGTTAAAGTGCCCCACCACCATTTTTCATCATGGGGGGGGGAACGTGATACATGAGATGCTCTGGGTGCTTTAATTAGAGCGGCTCTTGGAGCTGCTCTAATTAAAATGCCTCTCTCCTCCGCCCCCATCACAGCACCTCTCTAAACTCCCCTGAAGGCTAGAATTTGCCAGCCCTTCCTTACTGCTCCAGATGTGGCAAAGAAACAGACCATATACCACGAAAGGTCTATCTACAGGGGAAAATGTGCTGACAGCCATGGCTGTGCTGGTCAAATTTACAATGAATAGCTTTAGTTTCATAGCTTTTATTTTTTTGTATTTTGATGATATCCTTACATCTTCTAGAAGGCATGGCTTTTTAAACTGCATGAAGGCAGTTATCTGAGCTAAAATGTTTGAAGGCACATGTTTAATCAGTTCATCTTGTTAAAAAGGTTACTTAAAAATAGAATGTTACATCAGAAAATAATTTGTGCTGGCCGAAGTAGTTTTTCACTTGCCCTTCCTGTAACCGGGCAAACCAGGGAAGGTGTCAGGAAACAGCTGGCTGAACACAAATGGATCAGAGTGAAAAACAAACAAATAAAAAATACAAGACTAAAAATGCAGGCATAAGGTGCAGAATGCCATGCATGAAATTCTTTAATTTCACCTGAAACAGTGAGAAAAATGGAGACCTTCCTGTATGCAACACCTGTAAAAGTTATTTATGTCAATGGTAAATGTAGTAATATAACAGACATACCATCTTCACTGGTGTGGGGCTCTGTG